>NW_027363784.1:0-465997 GCF_046119375.1 Phyllobates terribilis | reverse complement strand
CTCCAGGACCGGTGCACCCCTTCTTTAATGCAGTTTCTAAAATCAGAAAGAATTGAATTCAATGTTTTTTGTTCATTTTGCTTGTTTGTCGGATTTTGGGATGGACTCTTTGGCTTTGCTTTTCTTCTCCTCATTGGATTTTTCATGTTCAAAGTTGCAGAAGCCAGATTACAAGCTCATTTTGGTTCAACTTCAGCAACTGTGCATTGCATTGCCATGTAATGTGATGCAATGCTATCTTTCTAGCTCTCCCTTTTTACTTCCTTTTGGATAAACAGACATATTAGGCAAGCATTTTGGAGCTTTCACCTAAATAACTACAGGTGGTGAGATAAGCTGCACAATATAATTGACCTTTCAGTATATTGTTGCACACACACCATCTATTTAGCAAATGCCCTTGTTATCAACAGCAGCCTTTTAAACTCACCTGAGCTAACAGGTATGTGCGCTGGTTACTCTGCTGCGCTTAAAATTTCTTTTTTGGTTTGCTACAATGCCTTTTCTGAAACGTTGTCTCCTTCTGCTGGAACACTGACTTCTTTCATTTAATGCCTGCAGACTATAAAAGAGAACCCAACCCAAAAAGTTTGGTTGATTAGTCTGTGGCATTCTGTTAAACTGTTGCTTATGGCGGTCTCTGTGAGCTTCTCAGCGACATTCAGCCAGCCAGGTATCCTGCCTGCAGTAGATGGAATGTGGCAATGGAACGCTGGCTGCGCGTGTCATAATAGGCTCTGAGCCTTTATATACCTGTGCACAGCAGCAGCCACCTTCAGTCTGCTGCTGGACAGCCAGCAGCAGCAGCAGCAGGAGAGGTATGTAATCAGGAGCCCTCCTGCTAAGGGTAGACAGCTGCTCGTTCCACCCCACCCCCCGCCTTAATTGGTTCTCCTCCCTTCCAACGGTGTTGAGGCGGGTGGGAACAGCAGGGGGTGAAGGTGCTGTGTTTAAAGAGGTGGAGTTATGCAGATCTAAAACGCGTGGATTGCAGCAGCAGCAAGCCGAAAAGTGCAGGCATGTAAGGGATCTAGAGGTTGACAACATGTCTTCTTAACGGGAGTCCAGGAGCTCATCTCCACAAATGGACTTTTCAGGATCCTTGGGTGGCTCCGTAGTTTGAAACCAATTCTGGTTATCGCTTCTCGGCCTTTTGGCTAAGATCAAGTGTAGTATCTGTTCTTATCAGTTTAATATCTGATACGTCCCCTATCTGGGGACCATATATTAAATGGATTTTTAGAACAGGGAGATGGAAAAAGAGCTTGCTCTGTCCACTCCACGCATTGACCTGGTATTGCAGTATCTCCAGGACCGGTGCACCCCTTCTTTAATGCAGTTTCTAAAATCAGAAAGAATTGAATTCAATGTTTTTTGTTCATTTTGCTTGTTTGTCGGATTTTGGGATGGACTCTTTGGCTTTGCTTTTCTTCTCCTCATTGGATTTTTCATGTTCAAAGTTGCAGAAGCCAGATTACAAGCTCATTTTGGTTCAACTTCAGCAACTGTGCATTGCATTGCCATGTAATGTGATGCAATGCTATCTTTCTAGCTCTCCCTTTTTACTTCCTTTTGGATAAACAGACATATTAGGCAAGCATTTTGGAGCTTTCACCTAAATAACTACAGGTGGTGAGATAAGCTGCACAATATAATTGACCTTTCAGTATATTGTTGCACACACACCATCTATTTAGCAAATGCCCTTGTTATCAACAGCAGCCTTTTAAACTCACCTGAGCTAACAGGTATGTGCGCTGGTTACTCTGCTGCGCTTAAAATTTCTTTTTTGGTTTGCTACAATGCCTTTTCTGAAACGTTGTCTCCTTCTGCTGGAACACTGACTTCTTTCATTTAATGCCTGCAGACTATAAAAGAGAACCCAACCCAAAAAGTTTGGTTGATTAGTCTGTGGCATTCTGTTAAACTGTTGCTTATGGCGGTCTCTGTGAGCTTCTCAGCGACATTCAGCCAGCCAGGTATCCTGCCTGCAGTAGATGGAATGTGGCAATGGAACGCTGGCTGCGCGTGTCATAATAGGCTCTGAGCCTTTATATACCTGTGCACAGCAGCAGCCACCTTCAGTCTGCTGCTGGACAGCCAGCAGCAGCAGCAGCAGGAGAGGTATGTAATCAGGAGCCCTCCTGCTAAGGGTAGACAGCTGCTCGTTCCACCCCACCCCCCGCCTTAATTGGTTCTCCTCCCTTCCAACGGTGTTGAGGCGGGTGGGAACAGCAGGGGGTGAAGGTGCTGTGTTTAAAGAGGTGGAGTTATGCAGATCTAAAACGCGTGGATTGCAGCAGCAGCAAGCCGAAAAGTGCAGGCATGTAAGGGATCTAGAGGTTGACAACATGTCTTCTTAACGGGAGTCCAGGAGCTCATCTCCACAAATGGACTTTTCAGGATCCTTGGGTGGCTCCGTAGTTTGAAACCAATTCTGGTTATCGCTTCTCGGCCTTTTGGCTAAGATCAAGTGTAGTATCTGTTCTTATCAGTTTAATATCTGATACGTCCCCTATCTGGGGACCATATATTAAATGGATTTTTAGAACAGGGAGATGGAAAAAGAGCTTGCTCTGTCCACTCCACGCATTGACCTGGTATTGCAGTATCTCCAGGACCGGTGCACCCCTTCTTTAATGCAGTTTCTAAAATCAGAAAGAATTGAATTCAATGTTTTTTGTTCATTTTGCTTGTTTGTCGGATTTTGGGATGGACTCTTTGGCTTTGCTTTTCTTCTCCTCATTGGATTTTTCATGTTCAAAGTTGCAGAAGCCAGATTACAAGCTCATTTTGGTTCAACTTCAGCAACTGTGCATTGCATTGCCATGTAATGTGATGCAATGCTATCTTTCTAGCTCTCCCTTTTTACTTCCTTTTGGATAAACAGACATATTAGGCAAGCATTTTGGAGCTTTCACCTAAATAACTACAGGTGGTGAGATAAGCTGCACAATATAATTGACCTTTCAGTATATTGTTGCACACACACCATCTATTTAGCAAATGCCCTTGTTATCAACAGCAGCCTTTTAAACTCACCTGAGCTAACAGGTATGTGCGCTGGTTACTCTGCTGCGCTTAAAATTTCTTCTTTGGTTTGCTACAATGCCTTTTCTGAAACGTTGTCTCCTTCTGCTGGAACACTGACTTCTTTCATTTAATGCCTGCAGACTATAAAAGAGAACCCAACCCAAAAAGTTTGGTTGATTAGTCTGTGGCATTCTGTTAAACTGTTGCTTATGGCGGTCTCTGTGAGCTTCTCAGCGACATTCAGCCAGCCAGGTATCCTGCCTGCAGTAGATGGAATGTGGCAATGGAACGCTGGCTGCGCGTGTCATAATAGGCTCTGAGCCTTTATATACCTGTGCACAGCAGCAGCCACCTTCAGTCTGCTGCTGGACAGCCAGCAGCAGCAGCAGCAGGAGAGGTATGTAATCAGGAGCCCTCCTGCTAAGGGTAGACAGCTGCTCGTTCCACCCCACCCCCCGCCTTAATTGGTTCTCCTCCCTTCCAACGGTGTTGAGGCGGGTGGGAACAGCAGGGGGTGAAGGTGCTGTGTTTAAAGAGGTGGAGTTATGCAGATCTAAAACGCGTGGATTGCAGCAGCAGCAAGCCGAAAAGTGCAGGCATGTAAGGGATCTAGAGGTTGACAACATGTCTTCTTAACGGGAGTCCAGGAGCTCATCTCCACAAATGGACTTTTCAGGATCCTTGGGTGGCTCCGTAGTTTGAAACCAATTCTGGTTATCGCTTCTCGGCCTTTTGGCTAAGATCAAGTGCAGTGATCTAGCGGCTGCTGCCTTGGTCTTGGCTGAGAGGTGCTCGGGGTACCCGGCTCCTTGGCCTGGGGGGATCGCTCTGTTTTTCAGCAGGGCTTCACCTCCCTGCTGCTATTAGGGAGTCGGATTAGTCCCCGGGCAACGGGAGGCGATCATCTACCTGGCACTTCGGTGTTGAAGGTTTCTATTGAGAAGAGGAGAACCTGTTTGTGAAGAAGATGTCTGCAGCATCACATGAAGGAGAGGAAGATCATGTGCCTGAATTCGCTAAGGTGCAGAATTCTATTCGTTTGGTTGTTCAGGAGAACTTTCGAGATCAAAAGGATTTTAGGTATGTGATGAGTCAAGTTCTTGTGGATCTTTTTGGTTTGAAGACAGAAGAAGTGTTGGCGATAATGGACTACCCCAGGAGGGGTGTTTATGATATAGTTTTTGTTGACAAAGTTTTTTTTGAAGGATATCTAAGGAAAATGACTGCAAGCCAGGATAAAAGAATGGAGGGGATAAGTGTAATGCCACACTTCCCCGTTAGAGATAAATGGATCATTGTTAAAATGTACTCTCCATTGGTGGACGAAGAGGATGTTCTTACATTTTTGGAGTTTTTTTGTTTGTCAGTAACACCAAAAGGGAAGATTTATAATGAATTTGGTTTTTGGACTTCGAAGTGGAAATTTTTGGTCCGTTTCAAAGAAGATGAGCAGGGGACTGTGTTGCTTCCCCCAGCTAGGTTTAAGTTGGGTAATATAAATGGTGATATTTTTTTCAGTGGTATACCCACTTTTTGTCGAGTTTGTCGTCAATACGGGCATGGAAAGGAAAATTGTTCGGGTGGTGTATGTGGTTTTTGCAAAAAAGGTGATCATGAGTCAAAGGATTGTAAAGATCGGAGGAAGTGCAACTTGTGTCAGGAAGATACACATGTTTTTAAGAATTGCCCAAAGAGGAAAAGAAATAAAGAGAAGGAGGTAGTGGTTAAAAAGGTTTTGGTAGAGAGAAAGGAGGAAAGTGTAGAAAAGGTGTTGGTGGTAAAGGGAAAAGAAAGCAAACCTGTAGGAGTGCAGAGGGAGATGGAGAAAACAAGAGTAGATTGGGGGGATAGGGTAGAGAGTGAAATGGGAGGTGTAAGTCAGGGAACTGGCCGTGGTAAGGTTAAAAAGCAAGAAAAGAGAAAGGAACAGGAAGTGGAGGTGGCAATGGAAGAAAATATAGTTGTTTTTCAACAACCTATGTTTATAAAGAATGCAGAATATTTTAACCGGTTGTACCGTAAGTTGTATGATGAGAAACGTTTGGACTATCTTATAGAGAATGTTAGGAAAGAACTAATAAGAGATAAAAATGTTTTTTGTGTGAAATATAGAATACCAGATGGTGTATCGAAACAAGTTTTTTCAGCATCAAGGGTTGAAGATTTGTCCCTTAAGGTTCTGAGTTGGGTTGGGGTTCATGCTTTTGATAATGGTTACAAGTATTTTACTTGATGTTATTACTGTTGTTAATACAGTTATAATTTAATTTTTATTTTTTTGGTATCCATTCAGGTTCTGAAACATTTCTTTCTTTGTAAGTATTGTTGTATTTTTGTAATTTTTTTTTCTGACATTAAAAGTACCAAAACCTCATGATGATTTAAGTTGGAGTCCACGTCTTGTCTCCCTTTGGGGAGAAGAGGACTGTGGAGTGGACTTTAATTTTAACCTGAATAGGTTTTAAAAAAAAAAAAAAAAAAATCTGTTCTTATCAGTTTAATATCTGATACGTCCCCTATCTGGGGACCATATATTAAATGGATTTTTAGAACAGGGAGATGGAAAAAGAGCTTGCTCTGTCCACTCCACGCATTGACCTGGTATTGCAGTATCTCCAGGACCGGTGCACCCCTTCTTTAATGCAGTTTCTAAAATCAGAAAGAATTGAATTCAATGTTTTTTGTTCATTTTGCTTGTTTGTCGGATTTTGGGATGGACTCTTTGGCTTTGCTTTTCTTCTCCTCATTGGATTTTTCATGTTCAAAGTTGCAGAAGCCAGATTACAAGCTCATTTTGGTTCAACTTCAGCAACTGTGCATTGCATTGCCATGTAATGTGATGCAATGCTATCTTTCTAGCTCTCCCTTTTTACTTCCTTTTGGATAAACAGACATATTAGGCAAGCATTTTGGAGCTTTCACCTAAATAACTACAGGTGGTGAGATAAGCTGCACAATATAATTGACCTTTCAGTATATTGTTGCACACACACCATCTATTTAGCAAATGCCCTTGTTATCAACAGCAGCCTTTTAAACTCACCTGAGCTAACAGGTATGTGCGCTGGTTACTCTGCTGCGCTTAAAATTTCTTTTTTGGTTTGCTACAATGCCTTTTCTGAAACGTTGTCTCCTTCTGCTGGAACACTGACTTCTTTCATTTAATGCCTGCAGACTATAAAAGAGAACCCAACCCAAAAAGTTTGGTTGATTAGTCTGTGGCATTCTGTTAAACTGTTGCTTATGGCGGTCTCTGTGAGCTTCTCAGCGACATTCAGCCAGCCAGGTATCCTGCCTGCAGTAGATGGAATGTGGCAATGGAACGCTGGCTGCGCGTGTCATAATAGGCTCTGAGCCTTTATATACCTGTGCACAGCAGCAGCCACCTTCAGTCTGCTGCTGGACAGCCAGCAGCAGCAGCAGCAGGAGAGGTATGTAATCAGGAGCCCTCCTGCTAAGGGTAGACAGCTGCTCGTTCCACCCCACCCCCCGCCTTAATTGGTTCTCCTCCCTTCCAACGGTGTTGAGGCGGGTGGGAACAGCAGGGGGTGAAGGTGCTGTGTTTAAAGAGGTGGAGTTATGCAGATCTAAAACGCGTGGATTGCAGCAGCAGCAAGCCGAAAAGTGCAGGCATGTAAGGGATCTAGAGGTTGACAACATGTCTTCTTAACGGGAGTCCAGGAGCTCATCTCCACAAATGGACTTTTCAGGATCCTTGGGTGGCTCCGTAGTTTGAAACCAATTCTGGTTATCGCTTCTCGGCCTTTTGGCTAAGATCAAGTGTAGTATCTGTTCTTATCAGTTTAATATCTGATACGTCCCCTATCTGGGGACCATATATTAAATGGATTTTTAGAACAGGGAGATGGAAAAAGAGCTTGCTCTGTCCACTCCACGCATTGACCTGGTATTGCAGTATCTCCAGGACCGGTGCACCCCTTCTTTAATGCAGTTTCTAAAATCAGAAAGAATTGAATTCAATGTTTTTTGTTCATTTTGCTTGTTTGTCGGATTTTGGGATGGACTCTTTGGCTTTGCTTTTCTTCTCCTCATTGGATTTTTCATGTTCAAAGTTGCAGAAGCCAGATTACAAGCTCATTTTGGTTCAACTTCAGCAACTGTGCATTGCATTGCCATGTAATGTGATGCAATGCTATCTTTCTAGCTCTCCCTTTTTACTTCCTTTTGGATAAACAGACATATTAGGCAAGCATTTTGGAGCTTTCACCTAAATAACTACAGGTGGTGAGATAAGCTGCACAATATAATTGACCTTTCAGTATATTGTTGCACACACACCATCTATTTAGCAAATGCCCTTGTTATCAACAGCAGCCTTTTAAACTCACCTGAGCTAACAGGTATGTGCGCTGGTTACTCTGCTGCGCTTAAAATTTCTTTTTTGGTTTGCTACAATGCCTTTTCTGAAACGTTGTCTCCTTCTGCTGGAACACTGACTTCTTTCATTTAATGCCTGCAGACTATAAAAGAGAACCCAACCCAAAAAGTTTGGTTGATTAGTCTGTGGCATTCTGTTAAACTGTTGCTTATGGCGGTCTCTGTGAGCTTCTCAGCGACATTCAGCCAGCCAGGTATCCTGCCTGCAGTAGATGGAATGTGGCAATGGAACGCTGGCTGCGCGTGTCATAATAGGCTCTGAGCCTTTATATACCTGTGCACAGCAGCAGCCACCTTCAGTCTGCTGCTGGACAGCCAGCAGCAGCAGC
The DNA here is from genome assembly GCF_046119375.1 of Phyllobates terribilis. Classification (NCBI taxonomy): domain Eukaryota; kingdom Metazoa; phylum Chordata; class Amphibia; order Anura; family Dendrobatidae; genus Phyllobates; species Phyllobates terribilis. Next base: position 458,237 of record NW_027363784.1, on the reverse strand, counting down.
AGCAGGAGAGGTATGTAATCAGGAGCCCTCCTGCTAAGGGTAGACAGCTGCTCGTTCCACCCCACCCCCCGCCTTAATTGGTTCTCCTCCCTTCCAACGGTGTTGAGGCGGGTGGGAACAGCAGGGGGTGAAGGTGCTGTGTTTAAAGAGGTGGAGTTATGCAGATCTAAAACGCGTGGATTGCAGCAGCAGCAAGCCGAAAAGTGCAGGCATGTAAGGGATCTAGAGGTTGACAACATGTCTTCTTAACGGGAGTCCAGGAGCTCATCTCCACAAATGGACTTTTCAGGATCCTTGGGTGGCTCCGTAGTTTGAAACCAATTCTGGTTATCGCTTCTCGGCCTTTTGGCTAAGATCAAGTGCAGTGATCTAGCGGCTGCTGCCTTGGTCTTGGCTGAGAGGTGCTCGGGGTACCCGGCTCCTTGGCCTGGGGGGATCGCTCTGTTTTTCAGCAGGGCTTCACCTCCCTGCTGCTATTAGGGAGTCGGATTAGTCCCCGGGCAACGGGAGGCGATCATCTACCTGGCACTTCGGTGTTGAAGGTTTCTATTGAGAAGAGGAGAACCTGTTTGTGAAGAAGATGTCTGCAGCATCACATGAAGGAGAGGAAGATCATGTGCCTGAATTCGCTAAGGTGCAGAATTCTATTCGTTTGGTTGTTCAGGAGAACTTTCGAGATCAAAAGGATTTTAGGTATGTGATGAGTCAAGTTCTTGTGGATCTTTTTGGTTTGAAGACAGAAGAAGTGTTGGCGATAATGGACTACCCCAGGAGGGGTGTTTATGATATAGTTTTTGTTGACAAAGTTTTTTTTGAAGGATATCTAAGGAAAATGACTGCAAGCCAGGATAAAAGAATGGAGGGGATAAGTGTAATGCCACACTTCCCCGTTAGAGATAAATGGATCATTGTTAAAATGTACTCTCCATTGGTGGACGAAGAGGATGTTCTTACATTTTTGGAGTTTTTTTGTTTGTCAGTAACACCAAAAGGGAAGATTTATAATGAATTTGGTTTTTGGACTTCGAAGTGGAAATTTTTGGTCCGTTTCAAAGAAGATGAGCAGGGGACTGTGTTGCTTCCCCCAGCTAGGTTTAAGTTGGGTAATATAAATGGTGATATTTTTTTCAGTGGTATACCCACTTTTTGTCGAGTTTGTCGTCAATACGGGCATGGAAAGGAAAATTGTTCGGGTGGTGTATGTGGTTTTTGCAAAAAAGGTGATCATGAGTCAAAGGATTGTAAAGATCGGAGGAAGTGCAACTTGTGTCAGGAAGATACGCATGTTTTTAAGAATTGCCCAAAGAGGAAAAGAAATAAAGAGAAGGAGGTAGTGGTTAAAAAGGTTTTGGTAGAGAGAAAGGAGGAAAGTGTAGAAAAGGTGTTGGTGGTAAAGGGAAAAGAAAGCAAACCTGTAGGAGTGCAGAGGGAGATGGAGAAAACAAGAGTAGATTGGGGGGATAGGGTAGAGAGTGAAATGGGAGGTGTAAGTCAGGGAACTGGCCGTGGTAAGGTTAAAAAGCAAGAAAAGAGAAAGGAACAGGAAGTGGAGGTGGCAATGGAAGAAAATATAGTTGTTTTTCAACAACCTATGTTTATAAAGAATGCAGAATATTTTAACCGGTTGTACCGTAAGTTGTATGATGAGAAACGTTTGGACTATCTTATAGAGAATGTTAGGAAAGAACTAATAAGAGATAAAAATGTTTTTTGTGTGAAATATAGAATACCAGATGGTGTATCGAAACAAGTTTTTTCAGCATCAAGGGTTGAAGATTTGTCCCTTAAGGTTCTGAGTTGGGTTGGGGTTCATGCTTTTGATAATGGTTACAAGTATTTTACTTGATGTTATTACTGTTGTTAATACAGTTATAATTTAATTTTTATTTTTTTGGTATCCATTCAGGTTCTGAAACATTTCTTTCTTTGTAAGTATTGTTGTATTTTTGTAATTTTTTTTTCTGACATTAAAAGTACCAAAACCTGATGATGATTTAAGTTGGAGTCCACGTCTTGTCTCCCTTTGGGGAGAAGAGGACTGTGGAGTGGACTTTAATTTTAACCTGAATAGGTTTTAAAAAAAAAAAAAAAAAAATCTGTTCTTATCAGTTTAATATCTGATACGTCCCCTATCTGGGGACCATATATTAAATGGATTTTTAGAACAGGGAGATGGAAAAAGAGCTTGCTCTGTCCACTCCACGCATTGACCTGGTATTGCAGTATCTCCAGGACCGGTGCACCCCTTCTTTAATGCAGTTTCTAAAATCAGAAAGAATTGAATTCAATGTTTTTTGTTCATTTTGCTTGTTTGTCGGATTTTGGGATGGACTCTTTGGCTTTGCTTTTCTTCTCCTCATTGGATTTTTCATGTTCAAAGTTGCAGAAGCCAGATTACAAGCTCATTTTGGTTCAACTTCAGCAACTGTGCATTGCATTGCCATGTAATGTGATGCAATGCTATCTTTCTAGCTCTCCCTTTTTACTTCCTTTTGGATAAACAGACATATTAGGCAAGCATTTTGGAGCTTTCACCTAAATAACTACAGGTGGTGAGATAAGCTGCACAATATAATTGACCTTTCAGTATATTGTTGCACACACACCATCTATTTAGCAAATGCCCTTGTTATCAACAGCAGCCTTTTAAACTCACCTGAGCTAACAGGTATGTGCGCTGGTTACTCTGCTGCGCTTAAAATTTCTTTTTTGGTTTGCTACAATGCCTCTTCTGAAACGTTGTCTCCTTCTGCTGGAACACTGACTTCTTTCATTTAATGCCTGCAGACTATAAAAGAGAACCCAACCCAAAAAGTTTGGTTGATTAGTCTGTGGCATTCTGTTAAACTGTTGCTTATGGCGGTCTCTGTGAGCTTCTCAGCGACATTCAGCCAGCCAGGTATCCTGCCTGCAGTAGATGGAATGTGGCAATGGAACGCTGGCTGCGCGTGTCATAATAGGCTCTGAGCCTTTATATACCTGTGCACAGCAGCAGCCACCTTCAGTCTGCTGCTGGACAGCCAGCAGCAGCAGCAGCAGGAGAGGTATGTAATCAGGAGCCCTCCTGCTAAGGGTAGACAGCTGCTCGTTCCACCCCACCCCCCGCCTTAATTGGTTCTCCTCCCTTCCAACGGTGTTGAGGCGGGTGGGAACAGCAGGGGGTGAAGGTGCTGTGTTTAAAGAGGTGGAGTTATGCAGATCTAAAACGCGTGGATTGCAGCAGCAGCAAGCCGAAAAGTGCAGGCATGTAAGGGATCTAGAGGTTGACAACATGTCTTCTTAACGGGAGTCCAGGAGCTCATCTCCACAAATGGACTTTTCAGGATCCTTGGGTGGCTCCGTAGTTTGAAACCAATTCTGGTTATTGCTTCTCGGCCTTTTGGCTAAGATCAAGTGTAGTATCTGTTCTTATCAGTTTAATATCTGATACGTCCCCTATCTGGGGACCATATATTAAATGGATTTTTAGAACAGGGAGATGGAAAAAGAGCTTGCTCTGTCCACTCCACGCATTGACCTGGTATTGCAGTATCTCCAGGACCGGTGCACCCCTTCTTTAATGCAGTTTCTAAAATCAGAAAGAATTGAATTCAATGTTTTTTGTTCATTTTGCTTGTTTGTCGGATTTTGGGATGGACTCTTTGGCTTTGCTTTTCTTCTCCTCATTGGATTTTTCATGTTCAAAGTTGCAGAAGCCAGATTACAAGCTCATTTTGGTTCAACTTCAGCAACTGTGCATTGCATTGCCATGTAATGTGATGCAATGCTATCTTTCTAGCTCTCCCTTTTTACTTCCTTTTGGATAAACAGACATATTAGGCAAGCATTTTGGAGCTTTCACCTAAATAACTACAGGTGGTGAGATAAGCTGCACAATATAATTGACCTTTCAGTATATTGTTGCACACACACCATCTATTTAGCAAATGCCCTTGTTATCAACAGCAGCCTTTTAAACTCACCTGAGCTAACAGGTATGTGCGCTGGTTACTCTGCTGCGCTTAAAATTTCTTTTTTGGTTTGCTACAATGCCTTTTCTGAAACGTTGTCTCCTTCTGCTGGAACACTGACTTCTTTCATTTAATGCCTGCAGACTATAAAAGAGAACCCAACCCAAAAAGTTTGGTTGATTAGTCTGTGGCATTCTGTTAAACTGTTGCTTATGGCGGTCTCTGTGAGCTTCTCAGCGACATTCAGCCAGCCAGGTATCCTGCCTGCAGTAGATGGAATGTGGCAATGGAACGCTGGCTGCGCGTGTCATAATAGGCTCTGAGCCTTTATATACCTGTGCACAGCAGCAGCCACCTTCAGTCTGCTGCTGGACAGCCAGCAGCAGCAGCAGCAGGAGAGGTATGTAATCAGGAGCCCTCCTGCTAAGGGTAGACAGCTGCTCGTTCCACCCCACCCCCCGCCTTAATTGGTTCTCCTCCCTTCCAACGGTGTTGAGGCGGGTGGGAACAGCAGGGGGTGAAGGTGCTGTGTTTAAAGAGGTGGAGTTATGCAGATCTAAAACGCGTGGATTGCAGCAGCAGCAAGCCGAAAAGTGCAGGCATGTAAGGGATCTAGAGGTTGACAACATGTCTTCTTAACGGGAGTCCAGGAGCTCATCTCCACAAATGGACTTTTCAGGATCCTTGGGTGGCTCCGTAGTTTGAAACCAATTCTGGTTATCGCTTCTCGGCCTTTTGGCTAAGATCAAGTGTAGTATCTGTTCTTATCAGTTTAATATCTGATACGTCCCCTATCTGGGGACCGTATATTAAATGGATTTTTAGAACAGGGAGATGGAAAAAGAGCTTGCTCTGTCCACTCCACGCATTGACCTGGTATTGCAGTATCTCCAGGACCGGTGCACCCCTTCTTTAATGCAGTTTCTAAAATCAGAAAGAATTGAATTCAATGTTTTTTGTTCATTTTGCTTGTTTGTCGGATTTTGGGATGGACTCTTTGGCTTTGCTTTTCTTCTCCTCATTGGATTTTTCATGTTCAAAGTTGCAGAAGCCAGATTACAAGCTCATTTTGGTTCAACTTCAGCAACTGTGCATTGCATTGCCATGTAATGTGATGCAATGCTATCTTTCTAGCTCTCCCTTTTTACTTCCTTTTGGATAAACAGACATATTAGGCAAGCATTTTGGAGCTTTCACCTAAATAACTACAGGTGGTGAGATAAGCTGCACAATATAATTGACCTTTCAGTATATTGTTGCACACACACCATCTATTTAGCAAATGCCCTTGTTATCAACAGCAGCCTTTTAAACTCACCTGAGCTAACAGGTATGTGCGCTGGTTACTCTGCTGCGCTTAAAATTTCTTTTTTGGTTTGCTACAATGCCTTTTCTGAAACGTTGTCTCCTTCTGCTGGAACACTGACTTCTTTCATTTAATGCCTGCAGACTATAAAAGAGAACCCAACCCAAAAAGTTTGGTTGATTAGTCTGTGGCATTCTGTTAAACTGTTGCTTATGGCGGTCTCTGTGAGCTTCTCAGCGACATTCAGCCAGCCAGGTATCCTGCCTGCAGTAGATGGAATGTGGCAATGGAACGCTGGCTGCGCGTGTCATAATAGGCTCTGAGCCTTTATATACCTGTGCACAGCAGCAGCCACCTTCAGTCTGCTGCTGGACAGCCAGCAGCAGCAGCAGCAGGAGAGGTATGTAATCAGGAGCCCTCCTGCTAAGGGTAGACAGCTGCTCGTTCCACCCCACCCCCCGCCTTAATTGGTTCTCCTCCCTTCCAACGGTGTTGAGGCGGGTGGGAACAGCAGGGGGTGAAGGTGCTGTGTTTAAAGAGGTGGAGTTATGCAGATCTAAAACGCGTGGATTGCAGCAGCAGCAAGCCGAAAAGTGCAGGCATGTAAGGGATCTAGAGGTTGACAACATGTCTTCTTAACGGGAGTCCAGGAGCTCATCTCCACAAATGGACTTTTCAGGATCCTTGGGTGGCTCCGTAGTTTGAAACCAATTCTGGTTATCGCTTCTCGGCCTTTTGGCTAAGATCAAGTGTAGTATCTGTTCTTATCAGTTTAATATCTGATACGTCCCCTATCTGGGGACCATATATTAAATGGATTTTTAGAACAGGGAGATGGAAAAAGAGCTTGCTCTGTCCACTCCACGCATTGACCTGGTATTGCAGTATCTCCAGGACCGGTGCACCCCTTCTTTAATGCAGTTTCTAAAATCAGAAAGAATTGAATTCAATGTTTTTTGTTCATTTTGCTTGTTTGTCGGATTTTGGGATGGACTCTTTGGCTTTGCTTTTCTTCTCCTCATTGGATTTTTCATGTTCAAAGTTGCAGAAGCCAGATTACAAGCTCATTTTGGTTCAACTTCAGCAACTGTGCATTGCATTGCCATGTAATGTGATGCAATGCTATCTTTCTAGCTCTCCCTTTTTACTTCCTGTTGGATAAACAGACATATTAGGCAAGCATTTTGGAGCTTTCACCTAAATAACTACAGGTGGTGAGATAAGCTGCACAATATAATTGACCTTTCAGTATATTGTTGCACACACACCATCTATTTAGCAAATGCCCTTGTTATCAACAGCAGCCTTTTAAACTCACCTGAGCTAACAGGTATGTGCGCTGGTTACTCTGCTGCGCTTAAAATTTCTTTTTTGGTTTGCTACAATGCCTTTTCTGAAACGTTGTCTCCTTCTGCTGGAACACTGACTTCTTTCATTTAATGCCTGCAGACTATAAAAGAGAACCCAACCCAAAAAGTTTGGTTGATTAGTCTGTGGCATTCTGTTAAACTGTTGCTTATGGCGGTCTCTGTGAGCTTCTCAGCGACATTCAGCCAGCCAGGTATCCTGCCTGCAGTAGATGGAATGTGGCAATGGAACGCTGGCTGCGCGTGTCATAATAGGCTCTGAGCCTTTATATACCTGTGCACAGCAGCAGCCACCTTCAGTCTGCTGCTGGACAGCCAGCAGCAGCAGCAGCAGGAGAGGTATGTAATCAGGAGCCCTCCTGCTAAGGGTAGACAGCTGCTCGTTCCACCCCACCCCCCGCCTTAATTGGTTCTCCTCCCTTCCAACGGTGTTGAGGCGGGTGGGAACAGCAGGGGGTGAAGGTGCTGTGTTTAAAGAGGTGGAGTTATGCAGATCTAAAACGCGTGGATTGCAGCAGCAGCAAGCCGAAAAGTGCAGGCATGTAAGGGATCTAGAGGTTGACAACATGTCTTCTTAACGGGAGTCCAGAAGCTCATCTCCACAAATGGACTTTTCAGGATCCTTGGGTGGCTCCGTAGTTTGAAACCAATTCTGGTTATCGCTTCTCGGCCTTTTGGCTAAGATCAAGTGTAGTATCTGTTCTTATCAGTTTAATATCTGATACGTCCCCTATCTGGGGACCATATATTAAATGGATTTTTAGAACAGGGAGATGGAAAAAGAGCTTGCTCTGTCCACTCCACGCATTGACCTGGTATTGCAGTATCTCCAGGACCGGTGCACCCCTTCTTTAATGCAGTTTCTAAAATCAGAAAGAATTGAATTCAATGTTTTTTGTTCATTTTGCTTGTTTGTCGGATTTTGGGATGGACTCTTTGGCTTTGCTTTTCTTCTCCTCATTGGATTTTTCATGTTCAAAGTTGCAGAAGCCAGATTACAAGCTCATTTTGGTTCAACTTCAGCAACTGTGCATTGCATTGCCATGTAATGTGATGCAATGCTATCTTTCTAGCTCTCCCTTTTTACTTCCTTTTGGATAAACAGACATATTAGGCAAGCATTTTGGAGCTTTCACCTAAATAACTACAGGTGGTGAGATAAGCTGCACAATATAATTGACCTTTCAGTATATTGTTGCACACACACCATCTATTTAGCAAATGCCCTTGTTATCAACAGCAGCCTTTTAAACTCACCTGAGCTAACAGGTATGTGCGCTGGTTACTCTGCTGCGCTTAAAATTTCTTTTTTGGTTTGCTTTTTTTTCAATGCCTTTTCTGAAACGTTGTCTCCTTCTGCTGGAACACTGACTTCTTTCATTTAATGCCTGCAGACTATAAAAGAGAACCCAACCCAAAAAGTTTGGTTGATTAGTCTGTGGCATTCTGTTAAACTGTTGCTTATGGCGGTCTCTGTGAGCTTCTCAGCGACATTCAGCCAGCCAGGTATCCTGCCTGCAGTAGATGGAATGTGGCAATGGAACGCTGGCTGCGCGTGTCATAATAGGCTCTGAGCCTTTATATACCTGTGCACAGCAGCAGCCACCTTCAGTCTGCTGCTGGACAGCCAGCAGCAGCAGCAGCAGGAGAGGTATGTAATCAGGAGCCCTCCTGCTAAGGGTAGACAGCTGCTCGTTCCACCCCACCCCCCGCCTTAATTGGTTCTCCTCCCTTCCAACGGTGTTGAGGCGGGTGGGAACAGCAGGGGGTGAAGGTGCTGTGTTTAAAGAGGTGGAGTTATGCAGATCTAAAACGCGTGGATTGCAGCAGCAGCAAGCCGAAAAGTGCAGGCATGTAAGGGATCTAGAGGTTGACAACATGTCTTCTTAACGGGAGTCCAGGAGCTCATCTCCACAAATGGACTTTTCAGGATCCTTGGGTGGCTCCGTAGTTTGAAACCAATTCTGGTTATCGCTTCTCGGCCTTTTGGCTAAGATCAAGTGTAGTATCTGTTCTTATCAGTTTAATATCTGATACGTCCCCTATCTGGGGACCATATATTAAATGGATTTTTAGAACAGGGAGATGGAAAAAGAGCTTGCTCTGTCCACTCCACGCATTGACCTGGTATTGCAGTATCTCCAGGACCGGTGCACCCCTTCTTTAATGCAGTTTCTAAAATCAGAAAGAATTGAATTCAATGTTTTTTGTTCATTTTGCTTGTTTGTCGGATTTTGGGATGGACTCTTTGGCTTTGCTTTTCTTCTCCTCATTGGATTTTTCATGTTCAAAGTTGCAGAAGCCAGATTACAAGCTCATTTTGGTTCAACTTCAGCAACTGTGCATTGCATTGCCATGTAATGTGATGCAATGCTATCTTTCTAGCTCTCCCTTTTTACTTCCTTTTGGATAAACAGACATATTAGGCAAGCATTTTGGAGCTTTCACCTAAATAACTACAGGTGGTGAGATAAGCTGCACAATATAATTGACCTTTCAGTATATTGTTGCACACACACCATCTATTTAGCAAATGCCCTTGTTATCAACAGCAGCCTTTTAAACTCACCTGAGCTAACAGGTATGTGCGCTGGTTACTCTGCTGCGCTTAAAATTTCTTTTTTGGTTTGCTACAATGCCTTTTCTGAAACGTTGTCTCCTTCTGCTGGAACACTGACTTCTTTCATTTAATGCCTGCAGACTATAAAAGAGAACCCAACCCAAAAAGTTTGGTTGATTAGTCTGTGGCATTCTGTTAAACTGTTGCTTATGGCGGTCTCTGTGAGCTTCTCAGCGACATTCAGCCAGCCAGGTATCCTGCCTGCAGTAGATGGAATGTGGCAATGGAACGCTGGCTGCGCGTGTCATAATAGGCTCTGAGCCTTTATATACCTGTGCACAGCAGCAGCCACCTTCAGTCTGCTGCTGGACAGCCAGCAGCAGCAGCAGCAGGAGAGGTATGTAATCAGGAGCCCTCCTGCTAAGGGTAGACAGCTGCTCGTTCCACCCCACCCCCCGCCTTAATTGGTTCTCCTCCCTTCCAACGGTGTTGAGGCGGGTGGGAACAGCAGGGGGTGAAGGTGCTGTGTTTAAAGAGGTGGAGTTATGCAGATCTAAAACGCGTGGATTGCAGCAGCAGCAAGCCGAAAAGTGCAGGCATGTAAGGGATCTAGAGGTTGACAACATGTCTTCTTAACGGGAGTCCAGGAGCTCATCTCCACAAATGGACTTTTCAGGATCCTTGGGTGGCTCCGTAGTTTGAAACCAATTCTGGTTATCGCTTCTCGGCCTTTTGGCTAAGATCAAGTGTAGTATCTGTTCTTATCAGTTTAATATCTGATACGTCCCCTATCTGGGGACCATATATTAAATGGATTTTTAGAACAGGGAGATGGAAAAAGAGCTTGCTCTGTCCACTCCACGCATTGACCTGGTATTGCAGTATCTCCAGGACCGGTGCACCCCTTCTTTAATGCAGTTTCTAAAATCAGAAAGAATTGAATTCAATGTTTTTTGTTCATTTCGCTTGTTTGTCGGATTTTGGGATGGACTCTTTGGCTTTGCTTTTCTTCTCCTCATTGGATTTTTCATGTTCAAAGTTGCAGAAGCCAGATTACAAGCTCATTTTGGTTCAACTTCAGCAACTGTGCATTGCATTGCCATGTAATGTGATGCAATGCTATCTTTCTAGCTCTCCCTTTTTACTTCCTTTTGGATAAACAGACATATTAGGCAAGCATTTTGGAGCTTTCACCTAAATAACTACAGGTGGTGAGATAAGCTGCACAATATAATTGACCTTTCAGTATATTGTTGCACACACACCATCTATTTAGCAAATGCCCTTGTTATCAACAGCAGCCTTTTAAACTCACCTGAGCTAACAGGTATGTGCGCTGGTTACTCTGCTGCGCTTAAAATTTCTTTTTTGGTTTGCTACAATGCCTTTTCTGAAACGTTGTCTCCTTCTGCTGGAACACTGACTTCTTTCATTTAATGCCTGCAGTCTATAAAAGAGAACCCAACCCAAAAAGTTTGGTTGATTAGTCTGTGGCATTCTGTTAAACTGTTGCTTATGGCGGTCTCTGTGAGCTTCTCAGCGACATTCAGCCAGCCAGGTATCCTGCCTGCAGTAGATGGAATGTGGCAATGGAACGCTGGCTGCGCGTGTCATAATAGGCTCTGAGCCTTTATATACCTGTGCACAGCAGCAGCCACCTTCAGTCTGCTGCTGGACAGCCAGCAGCAGCAGCAGCAGGAGAGGTATGTAATCAGGAGCCCTCCTGCTAAGGGTAGACAGCTGCTCGTTCCACCCCACCCCCCGCCTTAATTGGTTCTCCTCCCTTCCAACGGTGTTGAGGCGGGTGGGAACAGCAGGGGGTGAAGGTGCTGTGTTTAAAGAGGTGGAGTTATGCAGATCTAAAACGCGTGGATTGCAGCAGCAGCAAGCCGAAAAGTGCAGGCATGTAAGGGATCTAGAGGTTGACAACATGTCTTCTTAACGGGAGTCCAGGAGCTCATCTCCACAAATGGACTTTTCAGGATCCTTGGGTGGCTCCGTAGTTTGAAACCAATTCTGGTTATCGCTTCTCGGCCTTTTGGCTAAGATCAAGTGTAGTATCTGTTCTTATCAGTTTAATATCTGATACGTCCCCTATCTGGGGACCATATATTAAATGGATTTTTAGAACAGGGAGATGGAAAAAGAGCTTGCTCTGTCCACTCCACGCATTGACCTGGTATTGCAGTATCTCCAGGACCGGAGCACCCCTTCTTTAATGCAGTTTCTAAAATCAGAAAGAATTGAATTCAATGTTTTTTGTTCATTTTGCTTGTTTGTCGGATTTTGGGATGGACTCTTTGGCTTTGCTTTTCTTCTCCTCATTGGATTTTTCATGTTCAAAGTTGCAGAAGCCAGATTACAAGCTCATTTTGGTTCAACTTCAGCAACTGTGCATTGCATTGCCATGTAATGTGATGCAATGCTATCTTTCTAGCTCTCCCTTTTTACTTCCTTTTGGATAAACAGACATATTAGGCAAGCATTTTGGAGCTTTCACCTAAATAACTACAGGTGGTGAGATAAGCTGCACAATATAATTGACCTTTCAGTATATTGTTGCACACACACCATCTATTTAGCAAATGCCCTTGTTATCAACAGCAGCCTTTTAAACTCACCTGAGCTAACAGGTATGTGCGCTGGTTACTCTGCTGCGCTTAAAATTTCTTTTTTGGTTTGCTACAATGCCTTTTCTGAAACGTTGTCTCCTTCTGCTGGAACACTGACTTCTTTCATTTAATGCCTGCAGACTATAAAAGAGAACCCAACCCAAAAAGTTTGGTTGATTAGTCTGTGGCATTCTGTTAAACTGTTGCTTATGGCGGTCTCTGTGAGCTTCTCAGCGACATTCAGCCAGCCAGGTATCCTGCCTGCAGTAGATGGAATGTGGCAATGGAACGCTGGCTGCGCATGTCATAATAGGCTCTGAGCCTTTATATACCTGTGCACAGCAGCAGCCACCTTCAGTCTGCTGCTGGACAGCCAGCAGCAGCAGCAGCAGGAGAGGTATGTAATCAGGAGCCCTCCTGCTAAGGGTAGACAGCTGCTCGTTCCACCCCACCCCCCGCCTTAATTGGTTCTCCTCCCTTCCAACGGTGTTGAGGCGGGTGGGAACAGCAGGGGGTGAAGGTGCTGTGTTTAAAGAGGTGGAGTTATGCAGATCTAAAACGCGTGGATTGCAGCAGCAGCAAGCCGAAAAGTGCAGGCATGTAAGGGATCTAGAGGTTGACAACATGTCTTCTTAACGGGAGTCCAGGAGCTCATCTCCACAAATGGACTTTTCAGGATCCTTGGGTGGCTCCGTAGTTTGAAACCAATTCTGGTTATCGCTTCTCGGCCTTTTGGCTAAGATCAAGTGTAGTATCTGTTCTTATCAGTTTAATATCTGATACGTCCCCTATCTGGGGACCATATATTAAATGGATTTTTAGAACAGGGAGATGGAAAAAGAGCTTGCTCTGTCCACTCCACGCATTGACCTGGTATTGCAGTATCTCCAGGACCGGTGCACCCCTTCTTTAATGCAGTTTCTAAAATCAGAAAGAATTGAATTCAATGTTTTTTGTTCATTTCGCTTGTTTGTCGGATTTTGGGATGGACTCTTTGGCTTTGCTTTTCTTCTCCTCATTGGATTTTTCATGTTCAAAGTTGCAGAAGCCAGATTACAAGCTCATTTTGGTTCAACTTCAGCAACTGTGCATTGCATTGCCATGTAATGTGATGCAATGCTATCTTTCTAGCTCTCCCTTTTTACTTCCTTTTGGATAAACAGACATATTAGGCAAGCATTTTGGAGCTTTCACCTAAATAACTACAGGTGGTGAGATAAGCTGCACAATATAATTGACCTTTCAGTATATTGTTGCACACACACCATCTATTTAGCAAATGCCCTTGTTATCAACAGCAGCCTTTTAAACTCAACTGAGCTAACAGGTATGTGCGCTGGTTACTCTGCTGCGCTTAAAATTTCTTTTTTGGTTTGCTACAATGCCTTTTCTGAAACGTTGTCTCCTTCTGCTGGAACACTGACTTCTTTCATTTAATGCCTGCAGACTATAAAAGAGAACCCAACCCAAAAAGTTTGGTTGATTAGTCTGTGGCATTCTGTTAAACTGTTGCTTATGGCGGTCTCTGTGAGCTTCTCAGCGACATTCAGCCAGCCAGGTATCCTGCCTGCAGTAGATGGAATGTGGCAATGGAACGCTGGCTGCGCGTGTCATAATAGGCTCTGAGCCTTTATATACCTGTGCACAGCAGCAGCCACCTTCAGTCTGCTGCTGGACAGCCAGCAGCAGCAGCAGCAGGAGAGGTATGTAATCAGGAGCCCTCCTGCTAAGGGTAGACAGCTGCTCGTTCCACCCCACCCCCCGCCTTAATTGGTTCTCCTCCCTTCCAACGGTGTTGAGGCGGGTGGGAACAGCAGGGGGTGAAGGTGCTGTGTTTAAAGAGGTGGAGTTATGCAGATCTAAAACGCGTGGATTGCAGCAGCAGCAAGCCGAAAAGTGCAGGCATGTAAGGGATCTAGAGGTTGACAACATGTCTTCTTAACGGGAGTCCAGGAGCTCATCTCCACAAATGGACTTTTCAGGATCCTTGGGTGGCTCCGTAGTTTGAAACCAATTCTGGTTATCGCTTCTCGGCCTTTTGGCTAAGATCAAGTGTAGTATCTGTTCTTATCAGTTTAATATCTGATACGTCCCCTATCTGGGGACCATATATTAAATGGATTTTTAGAACAGGGAGATGGAAAAAGAGCTTGCTCTGTCCACTCCACGCATTGACCTGGTATTGCAGTATCTCCAGGACCGGAGCACCCCTTCTTTAATGCAGTTTCTAAAATCAGAAAGAATTGAATTCAATGTTTTTTGTTCATTTTGCTTGTTTGTCGGATTTTGGGATGGACTCTTTGGCTTTGCTTTTCTTCTCCTCATTGGATTTTTCATGTTCAAAGTTGCAGAAGCCAGATTACAAGCTCATTTTGGTTCAACTTCAGCAACTGTGCATTGCATTGCCATGTAATGTGATGCAATGCTATCTTTCTAGCTCTCCCTTTTTACTTCCTTTTGGATAAACAGACATATTAGGCAAGCATTTTGGAGCTTTCACCTAAATAACTACAGGTGGTGAGATAAGCTGCACAATATAATTGACCTTTCAGTATATTGTTGCACACACACCATCTATTTAGCAAATGCCCTTGTTATCAACAGCAGCCTTTTAAACTCACCTGAGCTAACAGGTATGTGCGCTGGTTACTCTGCTGCGCTTAAAATTTCTTTTTTGGTTTGCTACAATGCCTTTTCTGAAACGTTGTCTCCTTCTGCTGGAACACTGACTTCTTTCATTTAATGCCTGCAGACTATAAAAGAGAACCCAACCCAAAAAGTTTGGTTGATTAGTCTGTGGCATTCTGTTAAACTGTTGCTTATGGCGGTCTCTGTGAGCTTCTCAGCGACATTCAGCCAGCCAGGTATCCTGCCTGCAGTAGATGGAATGTGGCAATGGAACGCTGGCTGCGCGTGTCATAATAGGCTCTGAGCCTTTATATACCTGTGCACAGCAGCAGCCACCTTCAGTCTGCTGCTGGACAGCCAGCAGCAGCAGCAGCAGGAGAGGTATGTAATCAGGAGCCCTCCTGCTAAGGGTAGACAGCTGCTCGTTCCACCCCACCCCCCGCCTTAATTGGTTCTCCTCCCTTCCAACGGTGTTGAGGCGGGTGGGAACAGCAGGGGGTGAAGGTGCTGTGTTTAAAGAGGTGGAGTTATGCAGATCTAAAACGCGTGGATTGCAGCAGCAGCAAGCCGAAAAGTGCAGGCATGTAAGGGATCTAGAGGTTGACAACATGTCTTCTTAACGGGAGTCCAGGAGCTCATCTCCACAAATGGACTTTTCAGGATCCTTGGGTGGCTCCGTAGTTTGAAACCAATTCTGGTTATCGCTTCTCGGCCTTTTGGCTAAGATCAAGTGTAGTATCTGTTCTTATCAGTTTAATATCTGATACGTCCCCTATCTGGGGACCATATATTAAATGGATTTTTAGAACAGGGAGATGGAAAAAGAGCTTGCTCTGTCCACTCCACGCATTGACCTGGTATTGCAGTATCTCCAGGACCGGTGCACCCCTTCTTTAATGCAGTTTCTAAAATCAGAAAGAATTGAATTCAATGTTTTTTGTTCATTTTGCTTGTTTGTCGGATTTTGGGATGGACTCTTTGGCTTTGCTTTTCTTCTCCTCATTGGATTTTTCATGTTCAAAGTTGCAGAAGCCAGATTACAAGCTCATTTTGGTTCAACTTCAGCAACTGTGCATTGCATTGCCATGTAATGTGATGCAATGCTATCTTTCTAGCTCTCCCTTTTTACTTCCTTTTGGATAAACAGACATATTAGGCAAGCATTTTGGAGTTTTCACCTAAATAACTACAGGTGGTGAGATAAGCTGCACAATATAATTGACCTTTCAGTATATTGTTGCACACACACCATCTATTTAGCAAATGCCCTTGTTATTAACAGCAGCCTTTTAAACTCACCTGAGCTAACAGGTATGTGCGCTGGTTACTCTGCTGCGCTTAAAATTTCTTTTTTGGTTTGCTACAATGCCTTTTCTGAAACGTTGTCTCCTTCTGCTGGAACACTGACTTCTTTCATTTAATGCCTGCAGACTATAAAAGAGAACCCAACCCAAAAAGTTTGGTTGATTAGTCTGTGGCATTCTGTTAAACTGTTGCTTATGGCGGTCTCTGTGAGCTTCTCAGCGACATTCAGCCAGCCAGGTATCCTGCCTGCAGTAGATGGAATTTGGCAATGGAACGCTGGCTGCGCGTGTCATAATAGGTTCTGAGCCTTTATATACCTGTGCACAGCAGCAGCCACCTTCAGTCTGCTGCTGGACAGCCAGCAGCAGCAGCAGCAGGAGAGGTATGTAATCAGGAGCCCTCCTGCTAAGGGTAGACAGCTGCTCGTTCCACCCCACCCCCCGCCTTAATTGGTTCTCCTCCCTTCCAACGGTGTTGAGGCGGGTGGGAACAGCAGGGGGTGAAGGTGCTGTGTTTAAAGAGGTGGAGTTTTGCAGATCTAAAACGCGTGGATTGCAGCAGCAGCAAGCCGAAAAGTGCAGGCATGTAAGGGATCTAGAGGTTGACAACATGTCTTCTTAACGGGAGTCCAGGAGCTCATCTCCACAAATGGACTTTTCAGGATCCTTGGGTGGCTCCGTAGTTTGAAACCAATTCTGGTTATCGCTTCTCGGCCTTTTGGCTAAGATCAAGTGTAGTATCTGTTCTTATCAGTTTAATATCTGATACGTCCCCTATCTGGGGACCATATATTAAATGGATTTTTAGAACAGGGAGATGGAAAAAGAGCTTGCTCTGTCCACTCCACGCATTGACCTGGTATTGCAGTATCTCCATGACCGGTGCACCCCTTCTTTAATGCAGTTTCTAAAATCAGAAAGAATTGAATTCAATGTTTTTTGTTCATTTTGCTTGTTTGTCGGATTTTGGGATGGACTCTTTGGCTTTGCTTTTCTTCTCCTCATTGGATTTTTCATGTTCAAAGTTGCAGAAGCCAGATTACAAGCTCATTTTGGTTCAACTTCAGCAACTGTGCATTGCATTGCCATGTAATGTGATGCAATGCTATCTTTCTAGCTCTCCCTTTTTACTTCCTTTTGGATAAACAGACATATTAGGCAAGCATTTTGGAGCTTTCACCTAAATAACTACAGGTGGTGAGATAAGCTGCACAATATAATTGACCTTTCAGTATATTGTTGCACACACACCATCTATTTAGCAAATGCCCTTGTTATCAACAGCAGCCTTTTAAACTCACCTGAGCTAACAGGTATGTGCGCTGGTTACTCTGCTGCGCTTAAAATTTCTTTTTTGGTTTGCTACAATGCCTTTTCTGAAACGTTGTCTCCTTCTGCTGGAACACTGACTTCTTTCATTTAATGCCTGCAGACTATAAAAGAGAACCCAACCCAAAAAGTTTGGTTGATTAGTCTGTGGCATTCTGTTAAACTGTTGCTTATGGCGGTCTCTGTGAGCTTCTCAGCGACATTCAGCCAGCCAGGTATCCTGCCTGCAGTAGATGGAATGTGGCAATGGAACGCTGGCTGCGCGTGTCATAATAGGCTCTGAGCCTTTATATACCTGTGCACAGCAGCAGCCACCTTCAGTCTGCTGCTGGACAGCCAGCAGCAGCAGCAGCAGGAGAGGTATGTAATTGACGCGCCCCTGGGCCTGTGTCGCGCTGCGGTACGCACGCGGGAGCTTACCCGGAGCCGGATCCGTGGAGGGTTGTAGTCTCGTGGCGGTGACCCGGTCCGTGCCCAGGGAGTCAAACTGGACGGCAGTCTACTAGTAGTAAATAGTTGATGACTACGCCACCCGTTGAGTGCAGCCAGGGAGCTGCTGCTGCGGGGCAGACCGCTGAGGCCGATGGTAGGATTATGCAGCGTGATAGTATAACCCCCAACGGGAGGGGTATGGTCTCAGGGCAGCCGACGTGGATGATGGGGGTAGCAGGAACCACTCAGAGACGGTACGGTGTAGTTCAGGGTCTTTACTGGTAACAACGATAGACCCTCCCGGAGTACTTGCTAGCGAACGGGGCCTGGTCAGTCCTTGAGCAGATGGGATCTCCCCTGGCCAGGCGTAGTTGTAGGCCTCCCAAACTGACTGTACTCTTCTGGCTACCTTGCTAGAAGCTGATGTAAGTAGCCCACGTCCCTGAGTGTACCGTGTGGTGCTCACCCGTATGGCCGGTGACTCGGGGCCTTCTAATGGCTTCCGCTCCACGATGGCGGTGCTGGTCCCACGCGTGTGACCGTGCCTTCGGGCTTCTGGGCCAGAGGACCTGAAATCCCCTGCCTGACGGATTCTGCTGCTGGGTAAGAGTTAGCCCCCACAGCCTCGGACTCCGGGTCCGGAAAGAAGTCTTCTTAGTCAGGGCGAGCTCTGCAGCTGCCAGCCCCTGACTCCTTGTAACTCTGCTGTTTCCTATGCTGCTTCTTGTCTCTACTCCACTTGTCTCCAGGCTCAGGCCCCTGGACAGGGCCTGCCTGTGGAGCAGAGCCCATAGAGCAGCTCTGCTCCCTGTCTTCTCCTCTCAGAACTCCCTACTCTGCCTCAGCCCCAGGTTTATATAGGGGAAGTCCTTCCCCTCCCAAGACTGGGCAGGAGGTGTGGCATGCACAGGATCCCTGACCAAAGGACCTCCCACCTGCTCTCAGACGTAATATCTCTATCACTGTGGCAACCAGACCCCTGGGGTGTCACATTCCCCCCTAGTGAAATTTAGTAGTCCGGGACTAAACATATTTTTGTAACATAACAAAGTATAAACAATAACATTACAATAAGGAAACGCATAAAGCTGGTCACGGCGTGTCCGTAACCGGGTGCAGTCTTTGAAGAAAGCAAGGTGTCCATTTCACCAAAACAGGGAGACGTAACCAGGTAGGGGTCTGTCCTACCCCGAGTCCTTAACAGTCTTTTAGTCCATCCTGGGTTACGCTCCACTAACTGTACAAAGGATTCCCGGTAAATCCACCAAGGACTCCTATAAATAACTGGAAACACATAATATTTACAAGATATGGCCGCTCTCAGTCCTCGGCCAGTGGGGATAAGGATTGGCTGCTCACAGTCCTCAGCCTGTGGGGAGATGGGATGGCTGCTCACAGTCCTCAGCCTGGTTAAGGATAGGGGACACACGGGAACAGTTCACACTTGTACCAACGGGGACCATATTTTAATTAGCAACACAAGTACCCCTACGGGTAACTATGTACAGTTCCACTTTACCGTACTTCAGTAACGGCATCCTCCTGCTCCTTCTTGTGTGTAGGCTTCAGACCCGTCCGGGTCCTCTTGGCTTTCCTCGTATTGGTAGTACTGCAGCTCCTCCTTGGTTAACGTGGAGGGCGTACAGTCCTTTTGCACCTGGGGAGTTCAGGCCTTGCGACCAGGCGTGGAGAGGGTCGCCGTTGATGACGCCCGGGGTCAGAGGGTGCAACTTTGGGCCTGGGTGCGGGCTGGTGGTGGTAGTGCCCAGGGCTGGAGGGCTTGGCCGCAGGGCTTGTTGCGGGGGCTGGAGCAGGTCGGTGTCTGCAGCGCCCGAAATCGGCGGCTCCACCAGGGGGCCCGGGAGCAGGCTGACGCTGGCAGCGTCCGGGACAGGGAGACTCCTCTTACCTGCTCCCGCGACCGCTCCTGCGTCACGCGTCTTCTCCCGGCGCTGGTCGGGGCCGGCGACGACTGGGGCACTGCCGATGCTGGGCAGCTTAGTCTGCTGCCGGTCCGCCATCTTGCTGTCCGTTCCTGGTGTCCTCCTCCCCCCTAGTGGACCGTGGCCTACCTTCCGGAGATCCTCTTCCGTAGGCCGCGGCTCCGCAGTCAATCGTCGGGGTAGAGGAACTGGCGTCGCGCTCCTGTGACGTCGGCGTCTGCTGGGCTCCTTCCAGGACCTTACGCAACGTCCGGACGTGAGGCGGGGCTTCAGTTCTCGCGCGCTTTCGGAGTCCACGCCCCTCTTCTTCCCGCGCGGCGTCCTCAAGATGGCGTCCAATGGCGGGAAAACTCCACGGATGGCGGGAAGAAGGTCGAAGATGGCGCCGGATGGCGGGAAAACTTCGCGGATGGCGGGAAGAAGGTAGAAGATGGCGCCGGATGGCGGGAAACCTCCACGAATAGCGGGAATCTTCACCACTGGTAAGTTTGAACAGTCTTTGCTTTTCAGGCACGCAGTACCCGGTGGTTGCGGGCACGAGATCCTGCCGACTACGCCAAAGTTGACGCGCCCCTGGGCCTGTGTCGCGCTGCGGTGCGCACGCGGGAGCTTACCCGGAGCCGGATCCGTGGAGGGTTGTAGTCTCGTGGCGGTGACCCGGTCCGTGCCCAGGGAGTCAAACTGGACGGCAGTCTACTAGTAGTAAATAGTTGATGACTACGCCACCCGTTGAGTGCAGCCAGGGAGCTGCTGCTGCGGGGCAGACCGCTGAGGCCGATGGTAGGATTATGCAGCGTGATAGTATAACCCCCAACGGGAGGGGTATGGTCTCAGGGCAGCCGACGTGGATGATGGGGGTAGCAGGAACCACTCAGAGACGGTACGGTGTAGTTCAGGGTCTTTACTGGTAACAACGATAGACCCTCCCGGAGTACTTGCTAGCGAACGGGGCCTGGTCAGTCCTTGAGCAGATGGGATCTCCCCTGGCCAGGCGTAGTTGTAGGCCTCCCAAACTGACTGTACTCTTCTGGCTACCTTGCTAGAAGCTGATGTAAGTAGCCCACGTCCCTGAGTGTACCGTGTGGTGCTCACCCGTATGGCCGGTGACTCGGGGCCTTCTAATGGCTTCCGCTCCACGATGGCGGTGCTGGTCCCACGCGTGTGACCGTGCCTTCGGGCTTCTGGGCCAGAGGACCTGAAATCCCCTGCCTGACGGATTCTGCTGCTGGGTAAGAGTTAGCCCCCACAGCCTCGGACTCCGGGTCCGGAAAGAAGTCTTCTTAGTCAGGGCGAGCTCTGCAGCTGCCAGCCCCTGACTCCTTGTAACTCTGCTGTTTCCTATGCTGCTTCTTGTCTCTACTCCACTTGTCTCCAGGCTCAGGCCCCTGGACAGGGCCTGCCTGTGGAGCAGAGCCCATAGAGCAGCTCTGCTCCCTGTCTTCTCCTCTCAGAACTCCCTACTCTGCCTCAGCCCCAGGTTTATATAGGGGAAGTCCTTCCCCTCCCAAGACTGGGCAGGAGGTGTGGCATGCACAGGATCCCTGACCAAAGGACCTCCCACCTGCTCTCAGACGTAATATCTCTATCACTGTGGCAACCAGACCCCTGGGGTGTCACATTCCCCCCTAGTGAAATTTAGTAGTCCGGGACTAAACATATTTTTGTAACATAACAAAGTATAAACAATAACATTACAATAAGGAAACGCATAAAGCTGGTCACGGCGTGTCCGTAACCGGGTGCAGTCTTTGAAGAAAGCAAGGTGTCCATTTCACCAAAACAGGGAGACGTAACCAGGTAGGGGTCTGTCCTACCCCGAGTCCTTAACAGTCTTTTAGTCCATCCTGGGTTACGCTCCACTAACTGTACAAAGGATTCCCGGTAAATCCACCAAGGACTCCTATAAATAACTGGAAACACATAATATTTACAAGATATGGCCGCTCTCAGTCCTCGGCCAGTGGGGATAAGGATTGGCTGCTCACAGTCCTCAGCCTGTGGGGAGATGGGATGGCTGCTCACAGTCCTCAGCCTGGTTAAGGATAGGGGACACACGGGAACAGTTCACACTTGTACCAACGGGGACCATATTTTAATTAGCAACACAAGTACCCCTACGGGTAACTATGTACAGTTCCACTTTACCGTACTTCAGTAACGGCATCCTCCTGCTCCTTCTTGTGTGTAGGCTTCAGACCCGTCCGGGTCCTCTTGGCTTTCCTCGTATTGGTAGTACTGCAGCTCCTCCTTGGTTAACGTGGAGGGCGTACAGTCCTTTTGCACCTGGGGAGTTCAGGCCTTGCGACCAGGCGTGGAGAGGGTCGCCGTTGATGACGCCCGGGGTCAGAGGGTGCAACTTTGGGCCTGGGTGCGGGCTGGTGGTGGTAGTGCCCAGGGCTGGAGGGCTTGGCCGCAGGGCTTGTTGCGGGGGCTGGAGCAGGTCGGTGTCTGCAGCGCCCGAAATCGGCGGCTCCACCAGGGGGCCCGGGAGCAGGCTGACGCTGGCAGCGTCCGGGACAGGGAGACTCCTCTTACCTGCTCCCGCGACCGCTCCTGCGTCACGCGTCTTCTCCCGGCGCTGGTCGGGGCCGGCGACGACTGGGGCACTGCCGATGCTGGGCAGCTTAGTCTGCTGCCGGTCCGCCATCTTGCTGTCCGTTCCTGGTGTCCTCCTCCCCCCTAGTGGACCGTGGCCTACCTTCCGGAGATCCTCTTCCGTAGGCCGCGGCTCCGCAGTCAATCGTCGGGGTAGAGGAACTGGCGTCGCGCTCCTGTGACGTCGGCGTCTGCTGGGCTCCTTCCAGGACCTTACGCAACGTCCGGACGTGAGGCGGGGCTTCAGTTCTCGCGCGCTTTCGGAGTCCACGCCCCTCTTCTTCCCGCGCGGCGTCCTCAAGATGGCGTCCAATGGCGGGAAAACTCCACGGATGGCGGGAAGAAGGTCGAAGATGGCGCCGGATGGCGGGAAAACTTCGCGGATGGCGGGAAGAAGGTAGAAGATGGCGCCGGATGGCGGGAAACCTCCACGAATAGCGGGAATCTTCACCACTGGTAAGTTTGAACAGTCTTTGCTTTTCAGGCACGCAGTACCCGGTGGTTGCGGGCACGAGATCCTGCCGACTACGCCAAAGTTGACGCGCCCCTGGGCCTGTGTCGCGCTGCGGTGCGCACGCGGGAGCTTACCCGGAGCCGGATCCGTGGAGGGTTGTAGTCTCGTGGCGGTGACCCGGTCCGTGCCCAGGGAGTCAAACTGGACGGCAGTCTACTAGTAGTAAATAGTTGATGACTACGCCACCCGTTGAGTGCAGCCAGGGAGCTGCTGCTGCGGGGCAGACCGCTGAGGCCGATGGTAGGATTATGCAGCGTGATAGTATAACCCCCAACGGGAGGGGTATGGTCTCAGGGCAGCCGACGTGGATGATGGGGGTAGCAGGAACCACTCAGAGACGGTACGGTGTAGTTCAGGGTCTTTACTGGTAACAACGATAGACCCTCCCGGAGTACTTGCTAGCGAACGGGGCCTGGTCAGTCCTTGAGCAGATGGGATCTCCCCTGGCCAGGCGTAGTTGTAGGCCTCCCAAACTGACTGTACTCTTCTGGCTACCTTGCTAGAAGCTGATGTAAGTAGCCCACGTCCCTGAGTGTACCGTGTGGTGCTCACCCGTATGGCCGGTGACTCGGGGCCTTCTAATGGCTTCCGCTCCACGATGGCGGTGCTGGTCCCACGCGTGTGACCGTGCCTTCGGGCTTCTGGGCCAGAGGACCTGAAATCCCCTGCCTGACGGATTCTGCTGCTGGGTAAGAGTTAGCCCCCACAGCCTCGGACTCCGGGTCCGGAAAGAAGTCTTCTTAGTCAGGGCGAGCTCTGCAGCTGCCAGCCCCTGACTCCTTGTAACTCTGCTGTTTCCTATGCTGCTTCTTGTCTCTACTCCACTTGTCTCCAGGCTCAGGCCCCTGGACAGGGCCTGCCTGTGGAGCAGAGCCCATAGAGCAGCTCTGCTCCCTGTCTTCTCCTCTCAGAACTCCCTACTCTGCCTCAGCCCCAGGATTATATAGGGGAAGTCCTTCCCCTCCCAAGACTGGGCAGGAGGTGTGGCATGCACAGGATCCCTGACCAAAGGACCTCCCACCTGCTCTCAGACGTAATATCTCTATCACTGTGGCAACCAGACCCCTGGGGTGTCACATAATCAGGAGCCCTCCTGCTAAGGGTAGACAGCTGCTCGTTCCACCCCACCCCCCGCCTTAATTGGTTCTCCTCCCTTCCAACGGTGTTGAGGCGGGTGGGAACAGCAGGGGGTGAAGGTGCTGTGTTTAAAGAGGTGGAGTTATGCAGATCTAAAACACGTGGATTGCAGCAGCAGCAAGCCGAAAAGTGCAGGCATGTAAGGGATCTAGAGGTTGACAACATGTCTTCTTAACGGGAGTCCAGGAGCTCATCTCCACAAATGGACTTTTCAGGATCCTTGGGTGGCTCCGTAGTTTGAAACCAATTCTGGTTATCGCTTCTCGGCCTTTTGGCTAAGATCAAGTGTAGTATCTGTTCTTATCAGTTTAATATCTGATACGTCCCCTATCTGGGGACCATATATTAAATGGATTTTTAGAACAGGGAGATGGAAAAAGAGCTTGCTCTGTCCACTCCACGCATTGACCTGGTATTGCAGTATCTCCAGGACCGGTGCACCCCTTCTTTAATGCAGTTTCTAAAATCAGAAAGAATTGAATTCAATGTTTTTTGTTCATTTTGCTTGTTTGTCGGATTTTGGGATGGACTCTTTGGCTTTGCTTTTCTTCTCCTCATTGGATTTTTCATGTTCAAAGTTGCAGAAGCCAGATTACAAGCTCATTTTGGTTCAACTTCAGCAACTGTGCATTGCATTGCCATGTAATGTGATGCAATGCTATCTTTCTAGCTCTCCCTTTTTACTTCCTTTTGGATAAACAGACATATTAGGCAAGCATTTTGGAGCTTTCACCTAAATAACTACAGGTGGTGAGATAAGCTGCACAATATAATTGACCTTTCAGTATATTGTTGCACACACACCATCTATTTAGCAAATGCCTTTGTTATCAACAGCAGCCTTTTAAACTCACCTGAGCTAACAGGTATGTGCGCTGGTTACTCTGTTGCGCTTAAAATTTCTTTTTTGGTTTGCTACAATGCCTTTTCTGAAACGTTGTCTCCTTCTGCTGGAACACTGACTTCTTTCATTTAATGCCTGCAGACTATAAAAGAGAACCCAACCCAAAAAGTTTGGTTGATTAGTCTGTGGCATTCTGTTAAACTGTTGCTTATGGCGGTCTCTGTGAGCTTCTCAGCGACATTCAGCCAGCCAGGTATCCTGCCTGCAGTAGATGGAATGTGGCAATGGAACGCTGGCTGCGCGTGTCATAATAGGCTCTGAGCCTTTATATACCTGTGCACAGCAGCAGCCACCTTCAGTCTGCTGCTGGACAGCCAGCAGCAGCAGCAGCAGGAGAGGTATGTAATCAGGAGCCCTCCTGCTAAGGGTAGACAGCTGCTCGTTCCACCCCACCCCCCGCCTTAATTGGTTCTCCTCCCTTCCAACGGTGTTGAGGTGGGTGGGAACAGCAGGGGGTGAAGGTGCTGTGTTTAAAGAGGTGGAGTTATGCAGATCTAAAACGCGTGGATTGCAGCAGCAGCAAGCCGAAAAGTGCAGGCATGTAAGGGATCTAGAGGTTGACAACATGTCTTCTTAACGGGAGTCCAGGAGCTCATCTCCACAAATGGACTTTTCAGGATCCTTGGGTGGCTCCGTAGTTTGAAACCAATTCTGGTTATCGCTTCTCGGCCTTTTGGCTCAGACCTAGTGTTTGGACAAGAGGTTCCTTGTGTACTAGCCCTCGGCCTTCCAGCATCGCCACTTCGGTGGCTTAAGCTGGATGCTGCTATAGGGGGAGAGTGAGGAGGAAACGAGAAGGCGATTCCTGAAGCGACCATGGGTGTCAAGCTTCGCTTTGCTGGGACCGGGGATCCCCGGGTCAAGAATGCTTTCCGTATCGAGGTCTCTGAGGAGAAGAAGGACCATTTCTCGTTGTCATACCTGGTCAACGCCATTTTCTATGAAATCCTGAAGATCCAGAAGTCGGAGATCATCTGTTTGCAGGAGTTCAGAAGGGAGCATAGGTACGTCTTGGTGCTTTCTTCTATGGCGGCTTGCCAAAACCTTTTCAAAACTCTTCAAGTCCTTTCAGAGCACCCTCAGCTGGATGGACTTATCTTCACTGTACTCTACTCTAAGGGGGATATCCCGGTGGTAGTATTCATGCACAACCCCTTTATCTCCCGGGATGATATCACTGCATTCCTGAGAAGACACTGCATTTTTGTGCAATTCTCCCATAAAATCTTAAATGGAGAAGGGCTGTGGACTGGGAAGTATAAATACTTTGTGAGGTTTGGGATAGACCCTCATGGTCCTGGAGGTATTCACTATCCTCCCCTGAACTTTACAATTGGAAGAGACTCTGGATATCTGTTTTTTCCCGAGGCGCCATTGTTCTGCAGGAGATGCAACATGTTCGGGCATATCCAGGATTTCTGCAAACAATTGCCAAACTGTAGAAAGTGCAACAAGTACGGTCATCTGGCGAAGGATTGTTCCAACCCGGTGGTATGTGATGCCTGCGGGGAGGAAGGACATGTGATTCGGGATTGTAAGGCTAAAGTCAAGCCTAGGTCCTTCTCCGAAGTGACCAAAGGTAAGCCTACTGTCCCTGCTGTTACCCCACAGGTGACTACTGCAGAGATCAATGAGGAGACGGAGCCCCCTGAGGTTGAAGATCTGGTGGGTGAGGCCCAGACCCTGTTGGACCCTCCAGCCCCTGCTGGGCCAAGTATGGAGATCTCCGAGTTGGATGTGGACCTCCCTCATCAGTCCGAAATATGTGGTGAGGGTGACATGGATGTGTCTCTTGCTCGAACCCCTGCATTGTCCTGGGGTGCTACAGACGAAGAGGTGGCCAGGGATGGTGGCCAAGGAGACTTTACTTCTGGGAGGTCTTTTGATGATGATGATACTCCTGAACTGGCCAATAAAAAACCCAGACGAGAGTACTCACCTGCCAGCGGAGGGTGCGACAGTCCTGCAAGTGACCGCATTTACCCGCAGGATGTCTTCTCCCCTGATGCTCCTTACCTTGGCATCCCTGAGAGCATCAACACCTTTGGGGTGCTTTCCCAGTCTGATGATAATGGATGAGTATGGTGTGATCAACATTGAGTCATGTATTTCTTTTCATTAATTAATGTCTTGCCAATCTGGTTGGGATGTAGTGTCCCTAAATGTAAGGCAGATCAGATCTAAAATCAGAAGAACAACTGTTCTGGACTACCTGAAACATTTAGGTGCTGATGTTTTTTGCCTTCAGGAGTGTGGGATTCAGGATGCTCCTTGTGACAAAGACTGGCCTTACGGACAGCATATCTGGTCAGGGTCTAATCATAATAAAAATGATGGGGTGGGGATATTAGTTGGGAATAAAGAAATCTCTATTGATAGTTATATTGTGGTGGAGGTGGGCCGATGTTTAATTGCATTTTTGAGTTATAGAGGGTGGCGGGTCAGAATTATTAATTTATATTGCCCTACAGGGAAGGAAGAGCGGCTTGCTCTTCTTGAAAAATTAAGTTTTTTTCTTCCAGGGAAATCTCCCACTATTTTTGTTGGGGACGTTAATTGTGTCACAGAAGGAAAGTGTGACATAACAGGAAAGAAATTGTCCCATTTAATTTGTGATTTTTCCTTTTTAGATGCAGCAGTTGTTGTTCTTGGCATGCCACCACCGCCGACATACCATGCTGACCGTGGTGAGATTCATTCCAGAATTGATTTAATGTTATTTTCTAAAAATATGGTATGTTTGGATTTTTCTCAACAAAAGGTACCTTTTTCGGACCATGAATGTTTGAGAGGCGTGTTTTGTGCGAATGGTGACCAAGTGTATGGCGGTGGGGTATGGAAGTTGAATGCAAGGCTGTTAGAGGATGATGAGGTGATGAATGAGTTTAATGTAAAGTATGAAAGATGGAGAATGCGTAAGAAGGATTTTGTGTGTGTTCTTGACTGGTGGGACTGGGTGAAAGTGCAATTTAAAACTTTCTTCAAAAAGTGGGGCTATAGAAAAGCTGCCAGATATAGGAATAGGTTTAATGACCTTAATAGACGGATTGACTGGTTGAGAAAGTGTGTTGCAAGTGGTTTGGAGATGTCTGATCAACTTACTGAGGCTAAGAATGAATTGAAGCGTGTGTTGGATGAGAAAGGAAAGGAAATTATATATCGTACTAAAATTGAGCACCTGGAGAAAAATGAGAAGTGTACGAGGTTCTTTTTTAAAAAAATGAATGGTAGGAAGACTGATATGAATGAAGTTGTGAATGAAAGTGGAACCAACTGTATGGGTGAGGATGTGCTGAAAGAAGTGAATAGGTTTTATAGCAAGTTGTATGATGAGAAATGGATTGACTCTGGGCTTGTGTCATATGTTCTGAATGGTGTGGAGAAAAAACTTGATTCTGAGGAGCGTGATCTGTTGTGTGAGGATGTAGTTCTGGATGAAGTGAAGAATGTGGTGTGGAGTGCTAAAAAGAGTAAGACTCCTGGGAAAGATGGTATACCTGTAGAGTTGTATGTGAAAGCATGGGAAGTTTTGGGAACAGATTTGACTGAGGTATGTAAGTATATGTGGGTGAATGGTAGGTTGTGTGAATCAATGAAAGAAGGAGTGGTTGTGCTTGTGTATAAAAAGGGTGAGAGGAAACGTTTGGAAAACTGGAGACCAATAACACTGCTGAATTCGGATTATAAGGTCTACAGTAAGTTACTGGCAAATCGTATGCGTGAAGTGATTGGTAGTGTTGTGGAGGAGGACCAAGTATGTGCAGTGCCTGGAAGAAGTATGAGTGATAACTTGTTATTGTTGAGAGATATGATTGGGGATTGCAAGGATAGAAAGCAGAAATGTATGACTTTAGCTATTGATTTTGAGAAGGCGTTTGACAGGGTTTCGCATGTGTTTTTGTTTAAAGTACTGGAAAGAATGGGGTTTCCTAGAGAATTTGTGAATTGTGTAAAATCATTGTATGATTGTGTGTCAAGTGAATTCTTGGTTAATGGGTGGCTGTGTGACAAAGTGAAGATTAGGTCAGGAGTAAGGCAGGGGTGTCCTATGTCCCCCGTCTTATTTGTATGTGTAATAGAACCATTGTTATGTTTGATTAGACGGGATAAAATGATGAGAGGTTTGTTGGTGCCTGGTAGTGGTGGTAAGCATGTGAAAGTGTTAGGTTATATGGATGATGTTGTGGTTGTGAGTGAAAGTATGGCTTCTTTGAGTAGAATTAAATTGCTTTTGGATTTTTTTGTTGGTGCGTCTGGTTTTAGGGTAAATTGGAATAAATGTAGTTTTAAATGTTTTGGAGATAGTAGTATTCGTATGGATGGTGTAAAGTGTGAAGAGGGTGCAATCAAGATTTTGGGCGTATTATTTAATGATGACTTAAAAGGGAATGAAAGTTGGGAAGAGTGTGGTATGCGGGTTGAACGTAAATTGAATTTCTGGCGAATGAGAGAATTGACTCTGCGTGGTAAGGTGTTAATTATCAAAGCAGTGATTCTCCCTATCCTGCTTTATGTGTCGACTGTTTTTCCTTCTCCTTACAGGAAAATTAAGAGAATAGAGAAGTTGGTATTCACATTCCTGTGGTGTAGTAAGATGGAGAAGTTGAAGCGGGAGAGCCTTTTTAAGGCTTGTCAGCATGGTGGGCTGGCCTTTCCCAATATTGAAGTTTTTTTAGGCCTTAATTATATTAAGACTGTGGTTATTTTGCTGGGTAAAGGCAATAAAGGTGCTTTTATGGCTAATTATTCTGCTGGATGGATGTTGTATGGGTTATGCTGGAGGAAGAGAGATGCGAGTGTGCCTGTGGCCTTTAAGTGTCCTGTTTGGTATGAGGTGATTGAGAAATTTGTGAGAAAGCATGATTTGTTGAGTGTGGGAATGAATGATTTTAGAATGACCAAGAATGTGGTGAAAAGAATGAGTGCAAATGAGGTAGAGTGTAATATTGTTGGGCTGAGAGGGAATGAGGTTTCAGATGCATGGAAGAAGTTAGATACGTATGGGATGTCAAACAAACAGAAGGATGTGGTGTGGATGACTTTACATAATATTTTACCTGTGAGAGAAGTGCAGAAGAAAAGAGAGTTGATAAGAACAGATGTGTGTCCGAGAGTGGGATGTGGTGGTTGTGAGACTGTCAGGCATGTTATGTGGGATTGTGAGTACGCGTACAGTGTGTGGAAGTGTGTAGGTGGATTGTGTAAGGGTTTAGCAGGCGTGAATTTTGTGGATTGGCGTGTGGCGATGTTTGGAATTGGTGCGTGTAGTCGGTCTAAAGATAGAATTTTATGGTTGATAATGGCTTGTGTGATGGAGAGTTTGTGGGATGCAAGGAACCTTGGACTTTTCAAAAGGAAATCTTTATCAGTGAATGAATGTGTTAGACTTATTCTTTCAAGACTATACCTGATATATAAGTTGGACAGCAGAGGCGGTGGTGGCACAGATGCCGAAGGGATTTGGAAATTTAAAAAGTGGCATTACCTTATCAAATACCAGTGATTTTTTTCTTTGTGATTCCTTGAAGTTTCTGCATTTGTGTTATGTAAAGGATGTTCCCTTGTGATTATATCTCGTCTTATACTACTGCTAAATAAATAGAACCATGATGATGAGAAGTTTTAAGTAGCAAATTTTGGAGAAATTCATACTGTTTGCTGAAAAACTAAACTGAATGGTTTAAAAAAAAAAAAAAAAATCTGTTCTTATCAGTTTAATATCTGATACGTCCCCTATCTGGGGACCATATATTAAATGGATTTTTAGAACAGGGAGATGGAAAAAGAGCTTGCTCTGTCCACTCCACGCATTGACCTGGTATTGCAGTATCTCCAGGACCGGTGCACCCCTTCTTTAATGCAGTTTCTAAAATCAGAAAGAATTGAATTCAATGTTTTTGGTTCATTTTGCTTGTTTGTCGGATTTTGGGATGGACTCTTTGGCTTTGCTTTTCTTCTCCTCATTGGATTTTTCATGTTCAAAGTTGCAGAAGCCAGATTACAAGCTCATTTTGGTTCAACTTCAGCAACTGTGCATTGCATTGCCATGTAATGTGATGCAATGCTATCTTTCTAGCTCTCCCTTTTTACTTCCTTTTGGATAAACAGACATATTAGGCAAGCATTTTGGAGCTTTCACCTAAATAACTACAGGTGGTGAGATAAGCTGCACAATATAATTGACCTTTCAGTATATTGTTGCACACACACCATCTATTTAGCAAATGCCCTTGTTATCAACAGCAGCCTTTTAAACTCACCTGAGCTAACAGGTATGTGCGCTGGTTACTCTGCTGCGCTTAAAATTTCTTTTTTGGTTTGCTACAATGCCTTTTCTGAAACGTTGTCTCCCTCTGCTGGAACACTGACTTCTTTCATTTAATGCCTGCAGACTATAAAAGAGAACCCAACCCAAAAAGTTTGGTTGATTAGTCTGTGGCATTCTGTTAAACTGTTGCTTATGGCGGTCTCTGTGAGCTTCTCAGCGACATTCAGCCAGCCAGGTATCCTGCCTGCAGTAGATGGAATGTGGCAATGGAACGCTGGCTGCGCGTGTCATAATAGGCTCTGAGCCTTTATATACCTGTGCACAGCAGCAGCCACCTTCAGTCTGCTGCTGGACAGCCAGCAGCAGCAGCAGCAGGAGAGGTATGTAATCAGGAGCCCTCCTGCTAAGGGTAGACAGCTGCTCGTTCCACCCCACCCCCCGCCTTAATTGGTTCTCCTCCCTTCCAACGGTGTTGAGGCGGGTGGGAACAGCAGGGGGTGAAGGTGCTGTGTTTAAAGAGGTGGAGTTATGCAGATCTAAAACGCGTGGATTGCAGCAGCAGCAAGCCGAAAAGTGCAGGCATGTAAGGGATCTAGAGGTTGACAACATGTCTTCTTAACGGGAGTCCAGGAGCTCATCTCCACAAATGGACTTTTCAGGATCCTTGGGTGGCTCCGTAGTTTGAAACCAATTCTGGTTATCGCTTCTCGGCCTTTTGGCTAAGATCAAGTGTAGTATCTTTTGAAAAGGCGGTTTTGGATGTTGGCCGCCCTAGTAGATTGATACATTATGCACACTGGGGTTTAGGCGCTTGTTAGTACGCCAGGTGGCTAATATAGTCATCTGGTGGAAAGCATGGCCCCCCAGGATCGACGCCATTGGGCCGGGGAAGATCGAAAGCCCGAAGTGTGAAGTGCCCCAGGAGTGGTGACCCTGGGGTGCCTTAACTCACTGGGATTGGGAACCCCACTTGAGTTTATGGCACATTTGCACAAGCACTTCAAATTTTCTTTCTTCGCACACACCCTTATTCCGGGCCTTCTGGCCTTAGGATGGGGAATTTTTCAATTCCCGGTCGAAGGTCCGGGCAGTATTATACTGTGAAACCTTCACTATTTATTTAATTTCTTTGTCACTGTGTGTCCACTTATTCACGTGTGTCACGTCCTACTAGGATTTTGTCGGGATGCGGTTCCCTTACGGGTTCCTCTCTTGGCAGGTCTAGGGGGGGAGTGTGTGGCCATCAGGTTCCGCTCCCCCCTGAACCCCCCTGGCTCTCCTCTTTCGGGAGGAGAGCGTTGTTGGCTCCCCTCTTCCGGGAGGAGAGCACAGTCTTTGGCTCCCAGTGCCTTGCTCGGGTGAGAACTCGGGCAGGTGCTGGGGGTAAGATTGGGTCGCCTCTGGCTTCGGCTGGAGGTGGCTTTTTGTCCCTGTTCCTCGCTGTGGCCTTTTGGCTCGGAGGGACGGGGAATGGTTTGGGGGACCCTTCTCCTTTTGGAGAGGGTTTCAAGAAGACCAGCATCCTAGTGCACTTTTTTTGTGGCACTTGTCACTTTTTTAAGCGCACTCGGGTTTTGTACACGAATTCGGGCTTTCGAAAAAAAAAAAAAAAAAAAAATCTGTTCTTATCAGTTTAATATCTGATACGTCCCCTATCTGGGGACCATATATTAAATGGATTTTTAGAACAGGGAGATGGAAAAAGAGCTTGCTCTGTCCACTCCACGCATTGACCTGGTATTGCAGTATCTCCAGGACCGGTGCACCCCTTCTTTAATGCAGTTTCTAAAATCAGAAAGAATTGAATTCAATGTTTTTTGTTCATTTTGCTTGTTTGTCGGATTTTGGGATGGACTCTTTGGCTTTGCTTTTCTTCTCCTCATTGGATTTTTCATGTTCAAAGTTGCAGAAGCCAGATTACAAGCTCATTTTGGTTCAACTTCAGCAACTGTGCATTGCATTGCCATGTAATGTGATGCAATGCTATCTTTCTAGCTCTCCCTTTTTACTTCCTTTTGGATAAACAGACATATTAGGCAAGCATTTTGGAGCTTTCACCTAAATAACTACAGGTGGTGAGATAAGCTGCACAATATAATTGACCTTTCAGTATATTGTTGCACACACACCATCTATTTAGCAAATGCCCTTGTTATCAACAGCAGCCTTTTAAACTCACCTGAGCTAACAGGTATGTGCGCTGGTTACTCTGCTGCGCTTAAAATTTCTTTTTTGGTTTGCTACAATGCCTTTTCTGAAACGTTGTCTCCTTCTGCTGGAACACTGACTTCTTTCATTTAATGCCTGCAGACTATAAAAGAGAACCCAACCCAAAAAGTTTGGTTGATTAGTCTGTGGCATTCTGTTAAACTGTTGCTTATGGCGGTCTCTGTGAGCTTCTCAGCGACATTCAGCCAGCCAGGTATCCTGCCTGCAGTAGATGGAATGTGGCAATGGAACGCTGGCTGCGCGTGTCATAATAGGCTCTGAGCCTTTATATACCTGTGCACAGCAGCAGCCACCTTCAGTCTGCTGCTGGACAGCCAGCAGCAGCAGCAGCAGGAGAGGTATGTAATCAGGAGCCCTCCTGCTAAGGGTAGACAGCTGCTCGTTCCACCCCACCCCCCGCCTTAATTGGTTCTCCTCCCTTCCAATGGTGTTGAGGCGGGTGGGAACAGCAGGGGGTGAAGGTGCT
Organism: Phyllobates terribilis; assembly: GCF_046119375.1. Lineage (NCBI taxonomy): Eukaryota > Metazoa > Chordata > Amphibia > Anura > Dendrobatidae > Phyllobates > Phyllobates terribilis. The sequence continues at coordinate 424,693 of NW_027363784.1, read as the reverse complement.
GTGTTTAAAGAGGTGGAGTTATGCAGATCTAAAACGCGTGGATTGCAGCAGCAGCAAGCCGAAAAGTGCAGGCATGTAAGGGATCTAGAGGTTGACAACATGTCTTCTTAACGGGAGTCCAGGAGCTCATCTCCACAAATGGACTTTTCAGGATCCTTGGGTGGCTCCGTAGTTTGAAACCAATTCTGGTTATCGCTTCTCGGCCTTTTGGCTAAGATCAAGTGTAGTATCTTTTGAAAAGGCGGTTTTGGATATTGGCCGCCCTAGTAGATTGATACATTATGCACACTGGGGTTTAGGCGCTTGTTAGTACGCCAGGTGGCTAATATAGTCATCTGGTGGAAAGCATGGCCCCCCAGGATCGACGCCATTGGGCCGGGGAAGATCGAAAGCCCGAAGTGTGAAGTGCCCCAGGAGTGGTGACCCTGGGGTGCCTTAACTCACTGGGATTGGGAACCCCACTTGAGTTTATGGCACATTTGCACAAGCACTTCAAATTTTCTTTCTTCGCACACACCCTTATTCCGGGCCTTCTGGCCTTAGGATGGGGAATTTTTCAATTCCCGGTCGAAGGTCCGGGCAGTATTATACTGTGAAACCTTCACTATTTATTTAATTTCTTTGTCACTGTGTGTCCACTTATTCACGTGTGTCACGTCCTACTAGGATTTTGTCGGGATGCGGTTCCCTTACGGGTTCCTCTCTTGGCAGGTCTAGGGGGGGAGTGTGTGGCCATCAGGTTCCGCTCCCCCCTGAACCCCCCTGGCTCTCCTCTTTCGGGAGGAGAGCGTTGTTGGCTCCCCTCTTCCGGGAGGGGAGCACAGTCTTTGGCTCCCAGTGCCTTGCTCGGGTGAGAACTCGGGCAGGTGCTGGGGGTAAGATTGGGTCGCCTCTGGCTTCGGCTGGAGGTGGCTTTTTGTCCCTGTTCCTCGCTGTGGCCTTTTGGCTCGGAGGGACGGGGAATGGTTTGGGGGACCCTTCTCCTTTTGGAGAGGGTTTCAAGAAGACCAGCATCCTAGTGCACTTTTTTTGTGGCACTTGTCACTTTTTTAAGCGCACTCGGGTTTTGTACACGAATTCGGGCTTTCGATAAAAAAAAAAAAATCTGTTCTTATCAGTTTAATATCTGATACGTCCCCTATCTGGGGACCATATATTAAATGGATTTTTAGAACAGGGAGATGGAAAAAGAGCTTGCTCTGTCCACTCCACGCATTGACCTGGTATTGCAGTATCTCCAGGACCGGTGCACCCCTTCTTTAATGCAGTTTCTAAAATCAGAAAGAATTGAATTCAATGTTTTTGGTTCATTTTGCTTGTTTGTCGGATTTTGGGATGGACTCTTTGGCTTTGCTTTTCTTCTCCTCATTGGATTTTTCATGTTCAAAGTTGCAGAAGCCAGATTACAAGCTCATTTTGGTTCAACTTCAGCAACTGTGCATTGCATTGCCATGTAATGTGATGCAATGCTATCTTTCTAGCTCTCCCTTTTTACTTCCTTTTGGATAAACAGACATATTAGGCAAGCATTTTGGAGCTTTCACCTAAATAACTACAGGTGGTGAGATAAGCTGCACAATATAATTGACCTTTCAGTATATTGTTGCACACACACCATCTATTTAGCAAATGCCCTTGTTATCAACAGCAGCCTTTTAAACTCACCTGAGCTAACAGGTATGTGCGCTGGTTACTCTGCTGCGCTTAAAATTTCTTTTTTGGTTTGCTACAATGCCTTTTCTGAAACGTTGTCTCCTTCTGCTGGAACACTGACTTCTTTCATTTAATGCCTGCAGACTATAAAAGAGAACCCAACCCAAAAAGTTTGGTTGATTAGTCTGTGGCATTCTGTTAAACTGTTGCTTATGGCGGTCTCTGTGAGCTTCTCAGCGACATTCAGCCAGCCAGGTATCCTGCCTGCAGTAGATGGAATGTGGCAATGGAACGCTGGCTGCGCGTGTCATAATAGGCTCTGAGCCTTTATATACCTGTGCACAGCAGCAGCCACCTTCAGTCTGCTGCTGGACAGCCAGCAGCAGCAGCAGCAGGAGAGGTATGTAATCAGGAGCCCTCCTGCTAAGGGTAGACAGCTGCTCGTTCCACCCCACCCCCCGCCTTAATTGGTTCTCCTCCCTTCCAATGGTGTTGAGGCGGGTGGGAACAGCAGGGGGTGAAGGTGCTGTGTTTAAAGAGGTGGAGTTATGCAGATCTAAAACGCGTGGATTGCAGCAGCAGCAAGCCGAAAAGTGCAGGCATGTAAGGGATCTAGAGGTTGACAACATGTCTTCTTAACGGGAGTCCAGGAGCTCATCTCCACAAATGGACTTTTCAGGATCCTTGGGTGGCTCCGTAGTTTGAAACCAATTCTGGTTATCGCTTCTCGGCCTTTTGGCTAAGATCAAGTGTAGTATCTTTTGAAAAGGCGGTTTTGGATATTGGCCGCCCTAGTAGATTGATACATTATGCACACTGGGGTTTAGGCGCTTGTTAGTACGCCAGGTGGCTAATATAGTCATCTGGTGGAAAGCATGGCCCCCCAGGATCGACGCCATTGGGCCGGGGAAGATCGAAAGCCCGAAGTGTGAAGTGCCCCAGGAGTGGTGACCCTGGGGTGCCTTAACTCACTGGGATTGGGAACCCCACTTGAGTTTATGGCACATTTGCACAAGCACTTCAAATTTTCTTTCTTCGCACACACCCTTATTCCGGGCCTTCTGGCCTTAGGATGGGGAATTTTTCAATTCCCGGTCGAAGGTCCGGGCAGTATTATACTGTGAAACCTTCACTATTTATTTAATTTCTTTGTCACTGTGTGTCCACTTATTCACGTGTGTCACGTCCTACTAGGATTTTGTCGGGATGCGGTTCCCTTACGGGTTCCTCTCTTGGCAGGTCTAGGGGGGGAGTGTGTGGCCATCAGGTTCCGCTCCCCCCTGAACCCCCCTGGCTCTCCTCTTTCGGGAGGAGAGCGTTGTTGGCTCCCCTCTTCCGGGAGGGGAGCACAGTCTTTGGCTCCCAGTGCCTTGCTCGGGTGAGAACTCGGGCAGGTGCTGGGGGTAAGATTGGGTCGCCTCTGGCTTCGGCTGGAGGTGGCTTTTTGTCCCTGTTCCTCGCTGTGGCCTTTTGGCTCGGAGGGACGGGGAATGGTTTGGGGGACCCTTCTCCTTTTGGAGAGGGTTTCAAGAAGACCAGCATCCTAGTGCACTTTTTCTGTGGCACTTGTCACTTTTTTAAGCGCACTCGGGTTTTGTACACGAATTCGGGCTTTCGATAAAAAAAAAAAAATCTGTTCTTATCAGTTTAATATCTGATACGTCCCCTATCTGGGGACCATATATTAAATGGATTTTTAGAACAGGGAGATGGAAAAAGAGCTTGCTCTGTCCACTCCACGCATTGACCTGGTATTGCAGTATCTCCAGGACCGGTGCACCCCTTCTTTAATGCAGTTTCTAAAATCAGAAAGAATTGAATTCAATGTTTTTGGTTCATTTTGCTTGTTTGTCGGATTTTGGGATGGACTCTTTGGCTTTGCTTTTCTTCTCCTCATTGGATTTTTCATGTTCAAAGTTGCAGAAGCCAGATTACAAGCTCATTTTGGTTCAACTTCAGCAACTGTGCATTGCATTGCCATGTAATGTGATGCAATGCTATCTTTCTAGCTCTCCCTTTTTACTTCCTTTTGGATAAACAGACATATTAGGCAAGCATTTTGGAGCTTTCACCTAAATAACTACAGGTGGTGAGATAAGCTGCACAATATAATTGACCTTTCAGTATATTGTTGCACACACACCATCTATTTAGCAAATGCCCTTGTTATCAACAGCAGCCTTTTAAACTCACCTGAGCTAACAGGTATGTGCGCTGGTTACTCTGCTGCGCTTAAAATTTCTTTTTTGGTTTGCTACAATGCCTTTTCTGAAACGTTGTCTCCTTCTGCTGGAACACTGACTTCTTTCATTTAATGCCTGCAGACTATAAAAGAGAACCCAACCCAAAAAGTTTGGTTGATTAGTCTGTGGCATTCTGTTAAACTGTTGCTTATGGCGGTCTCTGTGAGCTTCTCAGCGACATTCAGCCAGCCAGGTATCCTGCCTGCAGTAGATGGAATGTGGCAATGGAACGCTGGCTGCGCGTGTCATAATAGGCTCTGAGCCTTTATATACCTGTGCACAGCAGCAGCCACCTTCAGTCTGCTGCTGGACAGCCAGCAGCAGCAGCAGCAGGAGAGGTATGTAATCAGGAGCCCTCCTGCTAAGGGTAGACAGCTGCTCGTTCCACCCCACCCCCCGCCTTAATTGGTTCTCCTCCCTTCCAATGGTGTTGAGGCGGGTGGGAACAGCAGGGGGTGAAGGTGCTGTGTTTAAAGAGGTGGAGTTATGCAGATCTAAAACGCGTGGATTGCAGCAGCAGCAAGCCGAAAAGTGCAGGCATGTAAGGGATCTAGAGGTTGACAACATGTCTTCTTAACGGGAGTCCAGGAGCTCATCTCCACAAATGGACTTTTCAGGATCCTTGGGTGGCTCCGTAGTTTGAAACCAATTCTGGTTATCGCTTCTCGGCCTTTTGGCTAAGATCAAGTGTAGTATCTTTTGAAAAGGCGGTTTTGGATATTGGCCGCCCTAGTAGATTGATACATTATGCACACTGGGGTTTAGGCGCTTGTTAGTACGCCAGGTGGCTAATATAGTCATCTGGTGGAAAGCATGGCCCCCCAGGATCGACGCCATTGGGCCGGGGAAGATCGAAAGCCCGAAGTGTGAAGTGCCCCAGGAGTGGTGACCCTGGGGTGCCTTAACTCACTGGGATTGGGAACCCCACTTGAGTTTATGGCACATTTGCACAAGCACTTCAAATTTTCTTTCTTCGCACACACCCTTATTCCGGGCCTTCTGGCCTTAGGATGGGGAATTTTTCAATTCCCGGTCGAAGGTCCGGGCAGTATTATACTGTGAAACCTTCACTATTTATTTAATTTCTTTGTCACTGTGTGTCCACTTATTCACGTGTGTCACGTCCTACTAGGATTTTGTCGGGATGCGGTTCCCTTACGGGTTCCTCTCTTGGCAGGTCTAGGGGGGGAGTGTGTGGCCATCAGGTTCCGCTCCCCCCTGAACCCCCCTGGCTCTCCTCTTTCGGGAGGAGAGCGTTGTTGGCTCCCCTCTTCCGGGAGGGGAGCACAGTCTTTGGCTCCCAGTGCCTTGCTCGGGTGAGAACTCGGGCAGGTGCTGGGGGTAAGATTGGGTCGCCTCTGGCTTCGGCTGGAGGTGGCTTTTTGTCCCTGTTCCTCGCTGTGGCCTTTTGGCTCGGAGGGACGGGGAATGGTTTGGGGGACCCTTCTCCTTTTGGAGAGGGTTTCAAGAAGACCAGCATCCTAGTGCACTTTTTTTGTGGCACTTGTCACTTTTTTAAGCGCACTCGGGTTTTGTACACGAATTCGGGCTTTCGATAAAAAAAAAAAAATCTGTTCTTATCAGTTTAATATCTGATACGTCCCCTATCTGGGGACCATATATTAAATGGATTTTTAGAACAGGGAGATGGAAAAAGAGCTTGCTCTGTCCACTCCACGCATTGACCTGGTATTGCAGTATCTCCAGGACCGGTGCACCCCTTCTTTAATGCAGTTTCTAAAATCAGAAAGAATTGAATTCAATGTTTTTGGTTCATTTTGCTTGTTTGTCGGATTTTGGGATGGACTCTTTGGCTTTGCTTTTCTTCTCCTCATTGGATTTTTCATGTTCAAAGTTGCAGAAGCCAGATTACAAGCTCATTTTGGTTCAACTTCAGCAACTGTGCATTGCATTGCCATGTAATGTGATGCAATGCTATCTTTCTAGCTCTCCCTTTTTACTTCCTTTTGGATAAACAGACATATTAGGCAAGCATTTTGGAGCTTTCACCTAAATAACTACAGGTGGTGAGATAAGCTGCACAATATAATTGACCTTTCAGTATATTGTTGCACACACACCATCTATTTAGCAAATGCCCTTGTTATCAACAGCAGCCTTTTAAACTCACCTGAGCTAACAGGTATGTGCGCTGGTTACTCTGCTGCGCTTAAAATTTCTTTTTTGGTTTGCTACAATGCCTTTTCTGAAACGTTGTCTCCTTCTGCTGGAACACTGACTTCTTTCATTTAATGCCTGCAGACTATAAAAGAGAACCCAACCCAAAAAGTTTGGTTGATTAGTCTGTGGCATTCTGTTAAACTGTTGCTTATGGCGGTCTCTGTGAGCTTCTCAGCGACATTCAGCCAGCCAGGTATCCTGCCTGCAGTAGATGGAATGTGGCAATGGAACGCTGGCTGCGCGTGTCATAATAGGCTCTGAGCCTTTATATACCTGTGCACAGCAGCAGCCACCTTCAGTCTGCTGCTGGACAGCCAGCAGCAGCAGCAGCAGGAGAGGTATGTAATCAGGAGCCCTCCTGCTAAGGGTAGACAGCTGCTCGTTCCACCCCAATCCCCGCCTTAATTGGTTCTCCTCCCTTCCAACGGTGTTGAGGCGGGTGGGAACAGCAGGGGGTGAAGGTGCTGTGTTTAAAGAGGTGGAGTTATGCAGATCTAAAACGCGTGGATTGCAGCAGCAGCAAGCCGAAAAGTGCAGGCATGTAAGGGATCTAGAGGTTGACAACATGTCTTCTTAACGGGAGTCCAGGAGCTCATCTCCACAAATGGACTTTTCAGGATCCTTGGGTGGCTCCGTAGTTTGAAACCAATTCTGGTTATCGCTTCTCGGCCTTTTGGCTAAGATCAAGTGTAGTATCTTTTGAAAAGGCGGTTTTGGATATTGGCCGCCCTAGTAGATTGATACATTATGCACACTGGGGTTTAGGCGCTTGTTAGTACGCCAGGTGGCTAATATAGTCATCTGGTGGAAAGCATGGCCCCCCAGGATCGACGCCATTGGGCCGGGGAAGATCGAAAGCCCGAAGTGTGAAGTGCCCCAGGAGTGGTGACCCTGGGGTGCCTTAACTCACTGGGATTGGGAACCCCACTTGAGTTTATGGCACATTTGCACAAGCACTTCAAATTTTCTTTCTTCGCACACACCCTTATTCCGGGCCTTCTGGCCTTAGGATGGGGAATTTTTCAATTCCCGGTCGAAGGTCCGGGCAGTATTATACTGTGAAACCTTCACTATTTATTTAATTTCTTTGTCACTGTGTGTCCACTTATTCACGTGTGTCACGTCCTACTAGGATTTTGTCGGGATGCGGTTCCCTTACGGGTTCCTCTCTTGGCAGGTCTAGGGGGGGAGTGTGTGGCCATCAGGTTCCGCTCCCCCCTGAACCCCCCTGGCTCTCCTCTTTCGGGAGGAGAGCGTTGTTGGCTCCCCTCTTCCGGGAGGGGAGCACAGTCTTTGGCTCCCAGTGCCTTGCTCGGGTGAGAACTCGGGCAGGTGCTGGGGGTAAGATTGGGTCGCCTCTGGCTTCGGCTGGAGGTGGCTTTTTGTCCCTGTTCCTCGCTGTGGCCTTTTGGTTCGGAGGGACGGGGAATGGTTTGGGGGACCCTTCTCCTTTTGGAGAGGGTTTCAAGAAGACCAGCATCCTAGTGCACTTTTTTTGTGGCACTTGTCACTTTTTTAAGCGCACTCGGGTTTTGTACACGAATTCGGGCTTTCGATAAAAAAAAAAAAATCTGTTCTTATCAGTTTAATATCTGATACGTCCCCTATCTGGGGACCATATATTAAATGGATTTTTAGAACAGGGAGATGGAAAAAGAGCTTGCTCTGTCCACTCCACGCATTGACCTGGTATTGCAGTATCTCCAGGACCGGTGCACCCCTTCTTTAATGCAGTTTCTAAAATCAGAAAGAATTGAATTCAATGTTTTTGGTTCATTTTGCTTGTTTGTCGGATTTTGGGATGGACTCTTTGGCTTTGCTTTTCTTCTCCTCATTGGATTTTTCATGTTCAAAGTTGCAGAAGCCAGATTACAAGCTCATTTTGGTTCAACTTCAGCAACTGTGCATTGCATTGCCATGTAATGTGATGCAATGCTATCTTTCTAGCTCTCCCTTTTTACTTCCTTTTGGATAAACAGACATATTAGGCAAGCATTTTGGAGCTTTCACCTAAATAACTACAGGTGGTGAGATAAGCTGCACAATATAATTGACCTTTCAGTATATTGTTGCACACACACCATCTATTTAGCAAATGCCCTTGTTATCAACAGCAGCCTTTTAAACTCACCTGAGCTAACAGGTATGTGCGCTGGTTACTCTGCTGCGCTTAAAATTTCTTTTTTGGTTTGCTACAATGCCTTTTCTGAAACGTTGTCTCCTTCTGCTGGAACACTGACTTCTTTCATTTAATGCCTGCAGACTATAAAAGAGAACCCAACCCAAAAAGTTTGGTTGATTAGTCTGTGGCATTCTGTTAAACTGTTGCTTATGGCGGTCTCTGTGAGCTTCTCAGCGACATTCAGCCAGCCAGGTATCCTGCCTGCAGTAGATGGAATGTGGCAATGGAACGCTGGCTGCGCGTGTCATAATAGGCTCTGAGCCTTTATATACCTGTGCACAGCAGCAGCCACCTTCAGTCTGCTGCTGGACAGCCAGCAGCAGCAGCAGCAGGAGAGGTATGTAATCAGGAGCCCTCCTGCTAAGGGTAGACAGCTGCTCGTTCCACCCCAATCCCCGCCTTAATTGGTTCTCCTCCCTTCCAACGGTGTTGAGGCGGGTGGGAACAGCAGGGGGTGAAGGTGCTGTGTTTAAAGAGGTGGAGTTATGCAGATCTAAAACGCGTGGATTGCAGCAGCAGCAAGCCGAAAAGTGCAGGCATGTAAGGGATCTAGAGGTTGACAACATGTCTTCTTAACGGGAGTCCAGGAGCTCATCTCCACAAATGGACTTTTCAGGATCCTTGGGTGGCTCCGTAGTTTGAAACCAATTCTGGTTATCGCTTCTCGGCCTTTTGGCTAAGATCAAGTGTAGTATCTTTTGAAAAGGCGGTTTTGGATATTGGCCGCCCTAGTAGATTGATACATTATGCACACTGGGGTTTAGGCGCTTGTTAGTACGCCAGGTGGCTAATATAGTCATCTGGTGGAAAGCATGGCCCCCCAGGATCGACGCCATTGGGCCGGGGAGATCGAAAGCCCGAAGTGTGAAGTGCCCCAGGAGTGGTGACCCTGGGGTGCCTTAACTCACTGGGATTGGGAACCCCACTTGAGTTTATGGCACATTTGCACAAGCACTTCAAATTTTCTTTCTTCGCACACACCCTTATTCCGGGCCTTCTGGCCTTAGGATGGGGAATTTTTCAATTCCCGGTCGAAGGTCCGGGCAGTATTATACTGTGAAACCTTCACTATTTATTTAATTTCTTTGTCACTGTGTGTCCACTTATTCACGTGTGTCACGTCCTACTAGGATTTTGTCGGGATGCGGTTCCCTTACGGGTTCCTCTCTTGGCAGGTCTAGGGGGGGAGTGTGTGGCCATCAGGTTCCGCTCCCCCCTGAACCCCCCTGGCTCTCCTCTTTCGGGAGGAGAGCGTTGTTGGCTCCCCTCTTCCGGGAGGGGAGCACAGTCTTTGGCTCCCAGTGCCTTGCTCGGGTGAGAACTCGGGCAGGTGCTGGGGGTAAGATTGGGTCGCCTCTGGCTTCGGCTGGAGGTGGCTTTTTGTCCCTGTTCCTCGCTGTGGCCTTTTGGCTCGGAGGGACGGGGAATGGTTTGGGGGACCCTTCTCCTTTTGGAGAGGGTTTCAAGAAGACCAGCATCCTAGTGCACTTTTTTTGTGGCACTTGTCACTTTTTTAAGCGCACTCGGGTTTTGTACACGAATTCGGGCTTTCGATAAAAAAAAAAAAATCTGTTCTTATCAGTTTAATATCTGATACGTCCCCTATCTGGGGACCATATATTAAATGGATTTTTAGAACAGGGAGATGGAAAAAGAGCTTGCTCTGTCCACTCCACGCATTGACCTGGTATTGCAGTATCTCCAGGACCGGTGCACCCCTTCTTTAATGCAGTTTCTAAAATCAGAAAGAATTGAATTCAATGTTTTTGGTTCATTTTGCTTGTTTGTCGGATTTTGGGATGGACTCTTTGGCTTTGCTTTTCTTCTCCTCATTGGATTTTTCATGTTCAAAGTTGCAGAAGCCAGATTACAAGCTCATTTTGGTTCAACTTCAGCAACTGTGCATTGCATTGCCATGTAATGTGATGCAATGCTATCTTTCTAGCTCTCCCTTTTTACTTCCTTTTGGATAAACAGACATATTAGGCAAGCATTTTGGAGCTTTCACCTAAATAACTACAGGTGGTGAGATAAGCTGCACAATATAATTGACCTTTCAGTATATTGTTGCACACACACCATCTATTTAGCAAATGCCCTTGTTATCAACAGCAGCCTTTTAAACTCACCTGAGCTAACAGGTATGTGCGCTGGTTACTCTGCTGCGCTTAAAATTTCTTTTTTGGTTTGCTACAATGCCTTTTCTGAAACGTTGTCTCCTTCTGCTGGAACACTGACTTCTTTCATTTAATGCCTGCAGACTATAAAAGAGAACCCAACCCAAAAAGTTTGGTTGATTAGTCTGTGGCATTCTGTTAAACTGTTGCTTATGGCGGTCTCTGTGAGCTTCTCAGCGACATTCAGCCAGCCAGGTATCCTGCCTGCAGTAGATGGAATGTGGCAATGGAACGCTGGCTGCGCGTGTCATAATAGGCTCTGAGCCTTTATATACCTGTGCACAGCAGCAGCCACCTTCAGTCTGCTGCTGGACAGCCAGCAGCAGCAGCAGCAGGAGAGGTATGTAATCAGGAGCCCTCCTGCTAAGGGTAGACAGCTGCTCGTTCCACCCCACCCCCCGCCTTAATTGGTTCTCCTCCCTTCCAACGGTGTTGAGGCGGGTGGGAACAGCAGGGGGTGAAGGTGCTGTGTTTAAAGAGGTGGAGTTATGCAGATCTAAAACGCGTGGATTGCAGCAGCAGCAAGCCGAAAAGTGCAGGCATGTAAGGGATCTAGAGGTTGACAACATGTCTTCTTAACGGGAGTCCAGGAGCTCATCTCCACAAATGGACTTTTCAGGATCCTTGGGTGGCTCCGTAGTTTGAAACCAATTCTGGTTATCGCTTCTCGGCCTTTTGGCTAAGATCAAGTGTAGTATCTGTTCTTTTAAGAACACAAGAGCTACGATCTACACTTGACGAGAGCGATCGAACTCGGAAGGAGAAGAGCTTCGGAGCCCAGCTGACATCGGAGAACGAAGGCGGATATCGGTGGGAGGAAGAAGCTCTAAAGAATCCAGAAGAAGACGAAGACTCGGAGAAGAATCGGGCTGTCCTGTGGAATCTTCGAGGAAGAAAATCATCGAGACAAAGACCTTTCGGGGAATTTGTCCAGAACACGACGGGAGAAGAATCTGCATAGCTCCACCCATTCCGGGAAGAGTTCCAGATCCAGCTCCAAGAAGTAACTGCAGGAGGAAAGCCATGGCAAGCGCTGCGAGGAAGGCCGAAAAGAAGAGCCTGGAGCTGGGGACAGCCAGGAGGGCCCAGCCAGGAGCCGATTCTGACCCCAAGGACTCTGCCTCCACGACTGGCCAGCAGAAGGGACCCCAGAATCCCCGCCACGAAGCTCCAGCCCTGGAGCCATGGATGCGGCAGACGGTGGCCCTGAAGCTGAAGGAAGTGGATGGGAGGGTGCCGGACATGTCCTCGGACGTGTTCTGCCAGAAGATGCTGCTGGATCGAGGCTTCTCCAGGTCGGACACCCTCAGCATCCAGACCTTCTTGACGGGGATCTTCTTCGTCACCTTCGCCACTGTGAACACCTGCAGGAGGTTCTGGGAAATGGTAAGCGCAAAAGGACCGGATAATTCTTTCTCTGCCTTTACAGGTAGCTGCCCTATCCAGAGGGATGAAAGGAGGATCACGGTCTCCATGCGCAACCCGCACACCCCAGGCCAAGACATCTGTACCTTCCTGAGACGCTTCTGTTTGGTTGTGAAGGAACCCTCTCACATCCTGAATGGACTCGGCTTCTGGACAGGTAAGTGGTCGGTGACCGTTAGACTTCACAGGGACCTGGCGTACTCAGACGGACTTCGGCACCTGCCCCCGACATTCTCCCTGGGCAACTCCTACGGCCTCATCTATTACCCGGACATGCCGCGGAACTGCAGGAGATGCGGCAAGAACGGCCACGAGATGAAGGACTGCAAGGAGCATGCCTGCAGGATTTGTCGAGTGACGGGACACAGCTCGAAGGACTGCCCGAAGAAGACGTCCTGCAACCTGTGTGGGCTGGCGGCTCATCTGTACAAGGATTGCCCCAGGCGTGAGAGATCCTGGGCATCGGTGGTTGCGACGACCCCAGCTACGGAGGACAAGGCCCCGACGACCAGGCCTGTGAAGGTCAAGGACGCGACGACCAAGGCCCCAGCGGCCAAGGCCGAGACGACCAAGGCCAAAGCGGTCAAGGAGTCGGTGGCCAAAGCCCCAGCGACGGTCCCAGCAGCTCCGAAGCAGAAGAAAAAGTCAAAGGAGGGTAAGAGTTCTGTCACCCCTCTCTCGATCCCTCCCCCTGCCACCCCCGTCCAACCCCCCCCCACCCCGGCCACCCCTGCTGAGGATTCCACTTCCTCTTCCTCCTTCCCCTACTCCTCAGCAGGTGTCCTTTCCCCTGCCCCGGCAGCCACTCTCCCTCCCCAGACCATGGTAGCGGTGGAATTAACCTTTCCTCCACCCGCCGCTATCTATTCCGAGGAGGATTTTCCCCTTCTTGTCTCCCCAGTTCCAACCCGGGGAAAGAGGAAGGTGGAGGACAGCCCTGCTACTGAATCCTCCAAAAAGAAGATTCTGGATTTCGTAGGCGAAAAGGAGGATACCCTCCCTGAGCCAGAAGAGATGGAGCACATGGTTGAGACCCTGGTGGCCGAGCCAGAAGAGGAGGAACTGGTGGTCACCGAGATCGAGGCCGCACTGCTTGACCAGATGGAGGAAGAGGGCCTGCTGGTGATCCCGTCACCAGCAGTCAACACCGACGAGGGACCACCCGACCGGAGTGGTAACTAAGGTGTATTGCCTGCGCTAACTTTTTCTTTTTTCCCTACATGATGGCTAATATTAACTTATTTTCCATTAATGTCAGGAGCATCAAGGACAAGTTCAGACGTCAGACTATTTATGCCTTCCTTACTTCCCAGTTGTGTGATGTTTATATGTTGCAGGAATGTTCCCTTCCCTCCTCTAGGTCCTTCAAACATCTGGCCAGGGAGTGGTCCCACGGTCCATCCTACTGGTCCGGTGGGGGTGACTGCAAGTCTGCGGGGGTCGCAATTCTGATCAGGGGGGGCGCATTCACGCTTGAGTCCGTCCAGGAGCTCATCTGCGGCAGGGCTCTTGTTGTAGATGGCAACTGGGCGGGAGAACCTGTCAGGTTCATCAACGTGTATGCGTCCCCACTGAAGAATGAGCGTTTGGAGCTTTTCCAGACCCTGCGGCTTCAGCTTGCCACCACCAGGACCTTAGTGATGGCCGGGGATTTCAACTGCCCCATCGAGGAGGACGGTCGTAGTTCTGGCACATCTGCCAAGTTGGACATCACGTCCAAGCTGCTCATCGAGATGGTAACCGAGGCCTCTCTTCAGGACGTGGTGGGCTCCATGGGGAGAGGCTCCACGAACTATTCGTGGAGCCGACCCGATGGCTCACTCCGCTCCAGGATTGACTTTGTGTTCACCTCTCGGGCAGTCAGGCAGAGTAGGCACTCGATGGTCTCCTGCTTCTTCTCCGACCACAGAGCCATTCACTTACAAGGTGTCCTCGGCGACGGTTTTCCGTCCGGCCCCGGCTCCTGGAAGCTGAATTGTGCTCTGCTGGCTCAGGATGAAGTCGTGGAGGAGCTGAGAGCAGCCTACGCAATGTGGCAGTCCTACAAGGGTAGCTTCCAAACAGTCTCTGATTGGTGGGAATATGTTAAACTTGAGTTTCGCTGTTTCTTTCAGGCCAAGGGTCGACAACAGGCGTGTGAGAAGAGGAGGGACTTCAGAGGGCTGCAGCGCAAGCTGCGGTCGCTGCAGGACCTTCTTCACTGCGGCTGGGACGTGAGGGAGGAGCTGGAGGAGACCAAGAAGAGCCTGAAAAGGCACTTTGAGGAGGAGTCCAAGCGAATCATCTTCCGTTCCAAAGTGGAGAATCTGGAGAAGGGTGAGAAATGTAACTCATTCTTTTTCAGGAAACTTCATGCCGGTCACACGCCCCTGAACGAGCTGCGAGACGAGAGCGTAAACATGCGACGTGGGAAGGAGGACGTGATGAGGGTCGTCAGCGACTTCTACAGCGAACTCTACTCCCACAAGACTACCGACCCCGACGCTGCTGATAAGTTCCTGTCAGGTATCACTAACCATCTTGATCCTGCAGGCACGGCAGCCTTGGACAAACCTCTGATGGTGGGCGAATTGCTCTCTGCCGCTAAATCCTTTAGGACCGGCAGGACCCCGGGCAGTGATGGTCTTCCAGCGGAGCTCTATGTAGCGCTGGGAGACCTCATCTGTCCGGACCTGTTGGACCTGTACGAGGAGATGGTGGTGGAGGGTAGAATGCCTCCATCTTTGAGGGAAGGAATGGTCACGATCCTGTACAAGCGGAAGGGAGAGAGGTGCGACCTGAGGAATTGGCGTCCCATCACTCTGCTCAACGTGGACTACAAGATCCTGGCCAAGACGATGGCGACACGACTTAAGACGGTCATCGGACGGATCATCCACCCGGACCAGACCTGCGGCATCCCTGGACGTCGCATCGCAGACAGCCTCGCTCTCGTGCGGGACACGGTCGAGTACATCAAGGTCCGCCGCGCACACGCGGCCCTGGTCTCCTTGGATCAGGAGAAGGCCTTCGACCGGGTTTCCCACGAGTTCATGGGCCGAGCTCTGCACCAGTTAGGTTTGGGTAACATGTTTTGTTCGTATGTCCGTCTGATGTATTTTGATATCCACAGCTCGGTGTTGGTGAACGGCTGGAAGACTGACCCCTTCCCTGTCCTCTCTGGGGTCAGACAAGGCTGCCCTCTATCACCTCTTCTTTTTGTTTGTGTTATAGAACTCTTCGCAGAGGCTATCCGGCAGAATGGAGAGATCAGAGGGATCACCGCACCGGGTCCGGGACGACACGAGGTCAAGTGCTCGCTCTACATGGACGACGTCACCGTCTTCTGCGCTGATCGTGGTTCAGTCGACGCCCTCGTCCAGACGTGTGAGAGGTTCGGCCGGGCTTCAGGGGCCAAAGTCAACTGCAGGAAGTCGGAAGCCATGCTCTTCGGGGATTGGCAGCCGGCCTCCTCCGCCCCCTTCCCCTTCAACATTCAACCGGATTTCCTCAAGGTGCTGGGAGTCTGGTTCGGGAAGGAAGGAGCGGCCCTCAAGTCCTGGCAAGAACGCTTGGCCAAGGTGAAGCAACGGATCGGACTCTGGAGCCTCAGACACCTCACTTGTGAGGGTAAGGCACTCATCCTGCGTAATGAGGTCCTGCCCGTCTTGCAGTACACGGCACAGGCCTGGCCCCCACACGTCACTGTGTGCAGGGCCATTACCAGGACAGTGTTTCACTTTGTCTGGGGATCCAAGATGGACAGAGTCAGGCGGGCCGTCATGTACAAGGAGCCTCGCAAGGGTGGGAAGGGCGTTCCAGATATCCCCACCCTCCTGCGATCCTCTTTTGTGTGTGATTGTGTCCGCCGGACTTTGCAAGTCAAGAATGGCTCCGCGGGCAGGTCCATGTCTCGCTTCTTCCTGCTTCCTCTTTGGAGGCGACTCGGCTGGGACAAGTGGGACAGCTCCTTCCCCTACAACTGGACGACGCCATGGTTCTACGGAGACGTCGTTCGATTTGTGGGGGAGCATCAACTGGAGGGACTCAAGCCCGACTTGTGGAAGCCCAAAACTATCCACAAGCTAATCAGAGCCAAGGATGACGTGGAGAACATCACAGGACTTCACCAGGACACGCTGGAGACTGTGTGGACAAATGTGTCGTCTGACAGGCTGACCAACGGGCACAAGGACTTGTCGTGGATGGCGATTCAGGGCGGACTGCCCGTCCGGTCATTCATGCATGCCCGGAACCTGTGCAAGACCCGGTACTGCCCAAGGTGCCCCTTCGTGGAGGAAACATCTTTGCACACTTTTTGGGACTGCGGATTTGCACAGCGCCTATTGACTGCACTTGAGGACGACCTGAGGAACTCTGTCCCCAGGGCGAGCCTATCGCACCATTCTGTGCTTTACGGACTCTTCCCTGGGGTTCATACCGTCGGAGCCATCCAGGAGGCTTGGCGCCTTATGAACTGCTTCAAGGATGCCGTTTGGGTCGCCAGGAACCGGCTCATCTTGAGGAGGGAGAGGATGTCCATCCAGGACTGCCGCAGGCTGATCCACAGCCTGCTCAGAGACTATTCCATCATGGACGGTCCGGAGGACGAGGACGAGGACTAAACCCCTCCTCCCCCTCTCCCCTTATGTGTCTTGTCTTTCAATAAAGCTTCGGGCCTGTGATTTTCCCCTCCCCATCCCCTTTTTCCCAATCCCCATCCCTTATCACGGTTCGTCGTACTGTATTGATTGACATGCTTTTTCTTTCAGATTGAGTGTTTTGTGTAGCATAGGGGTGTGATGTGTCTAGTTAGTGCGTCGTATCCTCATGCTATGTAAATATGATGTAGAATTCTGTGTGTACTGGGCTGCGGCACTGTACACTGTCTGTTAACTTATTTTTTGTGCTAATAAAAGATATATTCAATCAAAAAATCTGTTCTTATCAGTTTAATATCTGATACGTCCCCTATCTGGGGACCATATATTAAATGGATTTTTAGAACAGGGAGATGGAAAAAGAGCTTGCTCTGTCCACTCCACGCATTGACCTGGTATTGCAGTATCTCCAGGACCGGTGCACCCCTTCTTTAATGCAGTTTCTAAAATCAGAAAGAATTGAATTCAATGTTTTTTGTTCATTTTGCTTGTTTGTCGGATTTTGGGATGGACTCTTTGGCTTTGCTTTTCTTCTCCTCATTGGATTTTTCATGTTCAAAGTTGCAGAAGCCAGATTACAAGCTCATTTTGGTTCAACTTCAGCAACTGTGCATTGCATTGCCATGTAATGTGATGCAATGCTATCTTTCTAGCTCTCCCTTTTTACTTCCTTTTGGATAAACAGACATATTAGGCAAGCATTTTGGAGCTTTCACCTAAATAACTACAGGTGGTGAGATAAGCTGCACAATATAATTGACCTTTCAGTATATTGTTGCACACACACCATCTATTTAGCAAATGCCCTTGTTATCAACAGCAGCCTTTTAAACTCACCTGAGCTAACAGGTATGTGCGCTGGTTACTCTGCTGCGCTTAAAATTTCTTTTTTGGTTTGCTACAATGCCTTTTCTGAAACGTTGTCTCCTTCTGCTGGAACACTGACTTCTTTCATTTAATGCCTGCAGACTATAAAAGAGAACCCAACCCAAAAAGTTTGGTTGATTAGTCTGTGGCATTCTGTTAAACTGTTGCTTATGGCGGTCTCTGTGAGCTTCTCAGCGACATTCAGCCAGCCAGGTATCCTGCCTGCAGTAGATGGAATGTGGCAATGGAACGCTGGCTGCGCGTGTCATAATAGGCTCTGAGCCTTTATATACCTGTGCACAGCAGCAGCCACCTTCAGTCTGCTGCTGGACAGCCAGCAGCAGCAGCAGCAGGAGAGGTATGTAATCAGGAGCCCTCCTGCTAAGGGTAGACAGCTGCTCGTTCCACCCCACCCCCCGCCTTAATTGGTTCTCCTCCCTTCCAACGGTGTTGAGGCGGGTGGGAACAGCAGGGGGTGAAGGTGCTGTGTTTAAAGAGGTGGAGTTATGCAGATCTAAAACGCGTGGATTGCAGCAGCAGCAAGCCGAAAAGTGCAGGCATGTAAGGGATCTAGAGGTTGACAACATGTCTTCTTAACGGGAGTCCAGGAGCTCATCTCCACAAATGGACTTTTCAGGATCCTTGGGTGGCTCCGTAGTTTGAAACCAATTCTGGTTATCGCTTCTCGGCCTTTTGGCTAAGATCAAGTGTAGTATCTGTTCTTATCAGTTTAATATCTGATACGTCCCCTATCTGGGGACCATATATTAAATGGATTTTTAGAACAGGGAGATGGAAAAAGAGCTTGCTCTGTCCACTCCACGCATTGACCTGGTATTGCAGTATCTCCAGGACCGGTGCACCCCTTCTTTAATGCAGTTTCTAAAATCAGAAAGAATTGAATTCAATGTTTTTTGTTCATTTTGCTTGTTTGTCGGATTTTGGGATGGACTCTTTGGCTTTGCTTTTCTTCTCCTCATTGGATTTTTCATGTTCAAAGTTGCAGAAGCCAGATTTCAAGCTCATTTTGGTTCAACTTCAGCAACTGTGCATTGCATTGCCATGTAATGTGATGCAATGCTATCTTTCTAGCTCTCCCTTTTTACTTCCTTTTGGATAAACAGACATATTAGGCAAGCATTTTGGAGCTTTCACCTAAATAACTACAGGTGGTGAGATAAGCTGCACAATATAATTGACCTTTCAGTATATTGTTGCACACACACCATCTATTTAGCAAATGCCCTTGTTATCAACAGCAGCCTTTTAAACTCACCTGAGCTAACAGGTATGTGCGCTGGTTACTCTGCTGCGCTTAAAATTTCTTTTTTGGTTTGCTACAATGCCTTTTCTGAAACGTTGTCTCCTTCTGCTGGAACACTGACTTCTTTCATTTAATGCCTGCAGACTATAAAAGAGAACCCAACCCAAAAAGTTTGGTTGATTAGTCTGTGGCATTCTGTTAAACTGTTGCTTATGGCGGTCTCTGTGAGCTTCTCAGCGACATTCAGCCAGCCAGGTATCCTGCCTGCAGTAGATGGAATGTGGCAATGGAACGCTGGCTGCGCGTGTCATAATAGGCTCTGAGCCTTTATATACCTGTGCACAGCAGCAGCCACCTTCAGTCTGCTGCTGGACAGCCAGCAGCAGCAGCAGCAGGAGAGGTATGTAATCAGGAGCCCTCCTGCTAAGGGTAGACAGCTGCTCGTTCCACCCCACCCCCCGCCTTAATTGGTTCTCCTCCCTTCCAACGGTGTTGAGGCGGGTGGGAACAGCAGGGGGTGAAGGTGCTGTGTTTAAAGAGGTGGAGTTATGCAGATCTAAAACGCGTGGATTGCAGCAGCAGCAAGCCGAAAAGTGCAGGCATGTAAGGGATCTAGAGGTTGACAACATGTCTTCTTAACGGGAGTCCAGGAGCTCATCTCCACAAATGGACTTTTCAGGATCCTTGGGTGGCTCCGTAGTTTGAAACCAATTCTGGTTATCGCTTCTCGGCCTTTTGGCTAAGATCAAGTGTAGTATCTGTTCTTATCAGTTTAATATCTGATACGTCCCCTATCTGGGGACCATATATTAAATGGATTTTTAGAACAGGGAGATGGAAAAAGAGCTTGCTCTGTCCACTCCACGCATTGACCTGGTATTGCAGTATCTCCAGGATCGGTGCACCCCTTCTTTAATGCAGTTTCTAAAATCAGAAAGAATTGAATTCAATGTTTTTTGTTCATTTTGCTTGTTTGTCGGATTTTGGGATGGACTCTTTGGCTTTGCTTTTCTTCTCCTCATTGGATTTTTCATGTTCAAAGTTGCAGAAGCCAGATTACAAGCTCATTTTGGTTCAACTTCAGCAACTGTGCATTGCATTGCCATGTAATGTGATGCAATGCTATCTTTCTAGCTCTCCCTTTTTACTTCCTTTTGGATAAACAGACATATTAGGCAAGCATTTTGGAGCTTTCACCTAAATAACTACAGGTGGTGAGATAAGCTGCACAATATAATTGACCTTTCAGTATATTGTTGCACACACACCATCTATTTAGCAAATGCCCTTGTTATCAACAGCAGCCTTTTAAACTCACCTGAGCTAACAGGTATGTGCGCTGGTTACTCTGCTGCGCTTAAAATTTCTTTTTTGGTTTGCTACAATGCCTTTTCTGAAACGTTGTCTCCTTCTGCTGGAACACTGACTTCTTTCATTTAATGCCTGCAGACTATAAAAGAGAACCCAACCCAAAAAGTTTGGTTGATTAGTCTGTGGCATTCTGTTAAACTGTTGCTTATGGCGGTCTCTGTGAGCTTCTCAGCGACATTCAGCCAGCCAGGTATCCTGCCTGCAGTAGATGGAATGTGGCAATGGAACGCTGGCTGCGCGTGTCATAATAGGCTCTGAGCCTTTATATACCTGTGCACAGCAGCAGCCACCTTCAGTCTGCTGCTGGACAGCCAGCAGCAGCAGCAGCAGGAGAGGTATGTAATCAGGAACCCTCCTGCTAAGGGTAGACAGCTGCTCGTTCCACCCCACCCCCCGCCTTAATTGGTTCTCCTCCCTTCCAACGGTGTTGAGGCGGGTGGGAACAGCAGGGGGTGAAGGTGCTGTGTTTAAAGAGGTGGAGTTATGCAGATCTAAAACGCGTGGATTGCAGCAGCAGCAAGCCGAAAAGTGCAGGCATGTAAGGGATCTAGAGGTTGACAACATGTCTTCTTAACGGGAGTCCAGGAGCTCATCTCCACAAATGGACTTTTCAGGATCCTTGGGTGGCTCCGTAGTTTGAAACCAATTCTGGTTATCGCTTCTCGGCCTTTTGGCTAAGATCAAGTGTAGTATCTGTTCTTATCAGTTTAATATCTGATACGTCCCCTATCTGGGGACCATATATTAAATGGATTTTTAGAACAGGGAGATGGAAAAAGAGCTTGCTCTGTCCACTCCACGCATTGACCTGGTATTGCAGTATCTCCAGGACCGGTGCACCCCTTCTTTAATGCAGTTTCTAAAATCAGAAAGAATTGAATTCAATGTTTTTTGTTCATTTTGCTTGTTTGTCGGATTTTGGGATGGACTCTTTGGCTTTGCTTTTCTTCTCCTCATTGGATTTTTCATGTTCAAAGTTGCAGAAGCCAGATTACAAGCTCATTTTGGTTCAACTTCAGCAACTGTGCATTGCATTGCCATGTAATATGATGCAATGCTATCTTTCTAGCTCTCCCTTTTTACTTCCTTTTGGATAAACAGACATATTAGGCAAGCATTTTGGAGCTTTCACCTAAATAACTACAGGTGGTGAGATAAGCTGCACAATATAATTGACCTTTCAGTATATTGTTGCACACACACCATCTATTTAGCAAATGCCCTTGTTATCAACAGCAGCCTTTTAAACTCACCTGAGCTAACAGGTATGTGCGCTGGTTACTCTGCTGCGCTTAAAATTTCTTTTTTGGTTTGCTACAATGCCTTTTCTGAAACGTTGTCTCCTTCTGCTGGAACACTGACTTCTTTCATTTAATGCCTGCAGACTATAAAAGAGAACCCAACCCAAAAAGTTTGGTTGATTAGTCTGTGGCATTCTGTTAAACTGTTGCTTATGGCGGTCTCTGTGAGCTTCTCAGCGACATTCAGCCAGCCAGGTATCCTGCCTGCAGTAGATGGAATGTGGCAATGGAACGCTGGCTGCGCGTGTCATAATAGGCTCTGAGCCTTTATATACCTGTGCACAGCAGCAGCCACCTTCAGTCTGCTGCTGGACAGCCAGCAGCAGCAGCAGCAGGAGAGGTATGTAATCAGGAGCCCTCCTGCTAAGGGTAGACAGCTGCTCGTTCCACCCCACCCCCCGCCTTAATTGGTTCTCCTCCCTTCCAACGGTGTTGAGGCGGGTGGGAACAGCAGGGGGTGAAGGTGCTGTGTTTAAAGAGGTGGAGTTATGCAGATCTAAAACGCGTGGATTGCAGCAGCAGCAAGCCGAAAAGTGCAGGCATGTAAGGGATCTAGAGGTTGACAACATGTCTTCTTAACGGGAGTCCAGGAGCTCATCTCCACAAATGGACTTTTCAGGATCCTTGGGTGGCTCCGTAGTTTGAAACCAATTCTGGTTATCGCTTCTCGGCCTTTTGGCTAAGATCAAGTGTAGTATCTGTTCTTATCAGTTTAATATCTGATACGTCCCCTATCTGGGGACCATATATTAAATGGATTTTTAGAACAGGGAGATGGAATAAGAGCTTGCTCTGTCCACTCCACGCATTGACCTGGTATTGCAGTATCTCCAGGACCGGTGCACCCCTTCTTTAATGCAGTTTCTAAAATCAGAAAGAATTGAATTCAATGTTTTTTGTTCATTTTGCTTGTTTGTCGGATTTTGGGATGGACTCTTTGGCTTTGCTTTTCTTCTCCTCATTGGATTTTTCATGTTCAAAGTTGCAGAAGCCAGATTACAAGCTCATTTTGGTTCAACTTCAGCAACTGTGCATTGCATTGCCATGTAATGTGATGCAATGCTATCTTTCTAGCTCTCCCTTTTTACTTCCTTTTGGATAAACAGACATATTAGGCAAGCATTTTGGAGCTTTCACCTAAATAACTACAGGTGGTGAGATAAGCTGCACAATATAATTGACCTTTCAGTATATTGTTGCACACACACCATCTATTTAGCAAATGCCCTTGTTATCAACAGCAGCCTTTTAAACTCACCTGAGCTAACAGGTATGTGTGCTGGTTACTCTGCTGCGCTTAAAATTTCTTTTTTGGTTTGCTACAATGCCTTTTCTGAAACGTTGTCTCCTTCTGCTGGAACACTGACTTCTTTCATTTAATGCCTGCAGACTATAAAAGAGAACCCAACCCAAAAAGTTTGGTTGATTAGTCTGTGGCATTCTGTTAAACTGTTGCTTATGGCGGTCTCTGTGAGCTTCTCAGCGACATTCAGCCAGCCAGGTATCCTGCCTGCAGTAGATGGAATGTGGCAATGGAACGCTGGCTGCGCGTGTCATAATAGGCTCTGAGCCTTTATATACCTGTGCACAGCAGCAGCCACCTTCAGTCTGCTGCTGGACAGCCAGCAGCAGCAGCAGCAGGAGAGGTATGTAATCAGGAGCCCTCCTGCTAAGGGTAGACAGCTGCTCGTTCCACCCCACCCCCCGCCTTAATTGGTTCTCCTCCCTTCCAACGGTGTTGAGGCGGGTGGGAACAGCAGGGGGTGAAGGTGCTGTGTTTAAAGAGGTGGAGTTATGCAGATCTAAAACGCGTGGATTGCAGCAGCAGCAAGCCGAAAAGTGCAGGCATGTAAGGGATCTAGAGGTTGACAACATGTCTTCTTAACGGGAGTCCAGGAGCTCATCTCCACAAATGGACTTTTCAGGATCCTTGGGTGGCTCCGTAGTTTGAAACCAATTCTGGTTATCGCTTCTCGGCCTTTTGGCTAAGATCAAGTGTAGTATCTTTCGAAAAGGCGGTTTTGGATGTTGGCCGCCCTAGTAGATTGATACATTATGCACACTGGGGTTTAGGCGCTTGTTAGTACGCCAGGTGGCTAATATAGTCATCTGGTGGAAAGCATGGCCCCCCAGGATCGACGCCATTGGGCCGGGGAAGATCGAAAGCCCGAAGTGTGAAGTGCCCCAGGAGTGGTGACCCTGGGGTGCCTTAACTCACTGGGATTGGGAACCCCACTTGAGTTTATGGCACATTTGCACAAGCACTTCAAATTTTCTTTCTTCGCACACACCCTTATTCCGGGCCTTCTGGCCTTAGGATGGGGAATTTTTCAATTCCCGGTCGAAGGTCCGGGCAGTATTATACTGTGAAACCTTCACTATTTATTTAATTTCTTTGTCACTGTGTGTCCACTTATTCACGTGTGTCACGTCCTACTAGGATTTTGTCGGGATGCGGTTCCCTTACGGGTTCCTCTCTTGGCAGGTCTAGGGGGGGAGTGTGTGGCCATCAGGTTCCGCTCCCCCCTGAACCCCCCTGGCTCTCCTCTTTCGGGAGGAGAGCGTTGTTGGCTCCCCTCTTCCGGGAGGGGAGCACAGTCTTTGGCTCCCAGTGCCTTGCTCGGGTGAGAACTCGGGCAGGTGCTGGGGGTAAGATTGGGTCGCCTCTGGCTTCGGCTGGAGGTGGCTTTTTGTCCCTGTTCCTCACTGTGGCCTTTTGGCTCGGAGGGACGGGGAATGGTTTGGGGGACCCTTCTCCTTTTGGAGAGGGTTTCAAGAAGACCAGCATCCTAGTGCACTTTTTTTGTGGCACTTGTCACTTTTTTAAGCGCACTCGGGTTTTGTACACGAATTCGGGCTTTCGATAAAAAAAAAAATCTGTTCTTATCAGTTTAATATCTGATACGTCCCCTATCTGGGGACCATATATTAAATGGATTTTTAGAACAGGGAGATGGAAAAAGAGCTTGCTCTGTCCACTCCACGCATTGACCTGGTATTGCAGTATCTCCAGGACCGGTGCACCCCTTCTTTAATGCAGTTTCTAAAATCAGAAAGAATTGAATTCAATGTTTTTTGTTCATTTTGCTTGTTTGTCGGATTTTGGGATGGACTCTTTGGCTTTGCTTTTCTTCTCCTCATTGGATTTTTCATGTTCAAAGTTGCAGAAGCCAGATTACAAGCTCATTTTGGTTCAACTTCAGCAACTGTGCATTGCATTGCCATGTAATGTGATGCAATGCTATCTTTCTAGCTCTCCCTTTTTACTTCCTTTTGGATAAACAGACATATTAGGCAAGCATTTTGGAGCTTTCACCTAAATAACTACAGGTGGTGAGATAAGCTGCACAATATAATTGACCTTTCAGTATATTGTTGCACACACACCATCTATTTAGCAAATGCCCTTGTTATCAACAGCAGCCTTTTAAACTCACCTGAGCTAACAGGTATGTGCGCTGGTTACTCTGCTGCGCTTAAAATTTCTTTTTTGGTTTGCTACAATGCCTTTTCTGAAACGTTGTCTCCTTCTGCTGGAACACTGACTTCTTTCATTTAATGCCTGCAGACTATAAAAGAGAACCCAACCCAAAAAGTTTGGTTGATTAGTCTGTGGCATTCTGTTAAACTGTTGCTTATGGCGGTCTCTGTGAGCTTCTCAGCGACATTCAGCCAGCCAGGTATCCTGCCTGCAGTAGATGGAATGTGGCAATGGAACGCTGGCTGCGCGTGTCATAATAGGCTCTGAGCCTTTATATACCTGTGCACAGCAGCAGCCACCTTCAGTCTGCTGCTGGACAGCCAGCAGCAGCAGCAGCAGGAGAGGTATGTAATCAGGAGCCCTCCTGCTAAGGGTAGACAGCTGCTCGTTCCACCCCACCCCCCGCCTTAATTGGTTCTCCTCCCTTCCAACGGTGTTGAGGCGGGTGGGAACAGCAGGGGGTGAAGGTGCTGTGTTTAAAGAGGTGGAGTTATGCAGATCTAAAACGCGTGGATTGCAGCAGCAGCAAGCCGAAAAGTGCAGGCATGTAAGGGATCTAGAGGTTGACAACATGTCTTCTTAACGGGAGTCCAGGAGCTCATCTCCACAAATGGACTTTTCAGGATCCTTGGGTGGCTCCGTAGTTTGAAACCAATTCTGGTTATCGCTTCTCGGCCTTTTGGCTAAGATCAAGTGTAGTATCTTTCGAAAAGGCGGTTTTGGATGTTTGCCGCCCTAGTAGATTGATACATTATGCACACTGGGGTTTAGGCGCTTGTTAGTACGCCAGGTGGCTAATATAGTCATCTGGTGGAAAGCATGGCCCCCCAGGATCGACGCCATTGGGCCGGGGAAGATCGAAAGCCCGAAGTGTGAAGTGCCCCAGGAGTGGTGACCCTGGGGTGCCTTAACTCACTGGGATTGGGAACCCCACTTGAGTTTATGGCACATTTGCACTAGCACTTCAATATTTCTTTCTTCACACACACCCTTATTCCGGGCCTTCTGGCCTTAGGATGGGGAATTTTTCAATTCCCGGTCGAAGGTCCGGGCAGTATTATACTGTGAAACCTTCACTATTTATTTAATTTTTTTTTATCACTGTGTGTCCACTTTTTCACGTGTGTCCACGTCCTTACTAGGATTTTGTCGGGATGCGGTTCCCTTACGGGTTCCTCTCTTGGCAGGTCTAGGGGGGGAGTGTGTGGCCATCAGGTTCCGCTCCCCCCTGAACCCCCCTGGCTCTCCTCTTTCGGGAGGAGAGCGTTGTTGGCTCCCCTCTTCCGGGAGGGGAGAACAGTCTTTGGCTCCCAGTGCCTTGCTCGGGTGAGAACTCGGGCAGGTATTGAGGGTAAGATTGGGTCGCCTCTGGCTCCGGCTGGAGGTGGCTATTTGTCCCTGTGCCTCGCTGTGGCCTTCTGGCTCGGAGGGACGGGGAATGGTTTGGGGGACCCTTCTCCTTTTGGAGAGGGTTTCAAGAAGACCAGCATCCTAGTGCACTTTTTTTTTGTGGCACTTGTCACTTTTTTAAGCGCACTCGGGTTTTGTACACGAATTCGGGCTTTCGATAAAAAAAAAAAAAAATCTGTTCTTATCAGTTTAATATCTGATACGTCCCCTATCTGGGGACCATATATTAAATGGATTTTTAGAACAGGGAGATGGAAAAAGAGCTTGCTCTGTCCACTCCACGCATTGACCTGGTATTGCAGTATCTCCAGGACCGGTGCACCCCTTCTTTAATGCAGTTTCTAAAATCAGAAAGAATTGAATTCAATGTTTTTTGTTCATTTTGCTTGTTTGTCGGATTTTGGGATGGACTCTTTGGCTTTGCTTTTCTTCTCCTCATTGGATTTTTCATGTTCAAAGTTGCAGAAGCCAGATTACAAGCTCATTTTGGTTCAACTTCAGCAACTGTGCATTGCATTGCCATGTAATGTGATGCAATGCTATCTTTCTAGCTCTCCCTTTTTACTTCCTTTTGGATAAACAGACATATTAGGCAAGCATTTTGGAGCTTTCACCTAAATAACTACAGGTGGTGAGATAAGCTGCACAATATAATTGACCTTTCAGTATATTGTTGCACACACACCATCTATTTAGCAAATGCCCTTGTTATCAACAGCAGCCTTTTAAACTCACCTGAGCTAACAGGTATGTGCGCTGGTTACTCTGCTGCGCTTAAAATTTCTTTTTTCGTTTGCTACAATGCCTTTTCTGAAACGTTGTCTCCTTCTGCTGGAACACTGACTTCTTTCATTTAATGCCTGCAGACTATAAAAGAGAACCCAACCCAAAAAGTTTGGTTGATTAGTCTGTGGCATTCTGTTAAACTGTTGCTTATGGCGGTCTCTGTGAGCTTCTCAGCGACATTCAGCCAGCCAGGTATCCTGCCTGCAGTAGATGGAATGTGGCAATGGAACGCTGGCTGCGCGTGTTATAATAGGCTCTGAGCCTTTATATACCTGTGCACAGCAGCAGCCACCTTCAGTCTGCTGCTGGACAGCCAGCAGCAGCAGCAGCAGGAGAGGTATGTAATCAGGAGCCCTCCTGCTAAGGGTAGACAGCTGCTCGTTCCACCCCACCCCCCGCCTTAATTGGTTCTCCTCCCTTCCAACGGTGTTGAGGCGGGTGGGAACAGCAGGGGGTGAAGGTGCTGTGTTTAAAGAGGTGGAGTTATGCAGATCTAAAACGCGTGGATTGCAGCAGCAGCAAGCCGAAAAGTGCAGGCATGTAAGGGATCTAGAGGTTGACAACATGTCTTCTTAACGGGAGTCCAGGAGCTCATCTCCACAAATGGACTTTTCAGGATCCTTGGGTGGCTCCGTAGTTTGAAACCAATTCTGGTTATCGCTTCTCGGCCTTTTGGCTAAGATCAAGTGTAGTATCTGTTCTTATCAGTTTAATATCTGATACGTCCCCTATCTGGGGACCATATATTAAATGGATTTTTAGAACAGGGAGATGGAAAAAGAGCTTGCTCTGTCCACTCCACGCATTGACCTGGTATTGCAGTATCTCCAGGACCGGTGCACCCCTTCTTTAATGCAGTTTCTAAAATCAGAAAGAATTGAATTCAATGTTTTTTGTTCATTTTGCTTGTTTGTCGGATTTTGGGATGGACTCTTTGGCTTTGCTTTTCTTCTCCTCATTGGATTTTTCATGTTCAAAGTTGCAGAAGCCAGATTACAAGCTCATTTTGGTTCAACTTCAGCAACTGTGCATTGCATTGCCATGTAATGTGATGCAATGCTATCTTTCTAGCTCTCCCTTTTTACTTCCTTTTGGATAAACAGACATATTAGGCAAGCATTTTGGAGCTTTCACCTAAATAACTACAGGTGGTGAGATAAGCTGCACAATATAATTGACCTTTCAGTATATTGTTGCACACACACCATCTATTTAGCAAATGCCCTTGTTATCAACAGCAGCCTTTTAAACTCACCTGAGCTAACAGGTATGTGCGCTGGTTACTCTGCTGCGCTTAAAATTTCTTTTTTGGTTTGCTACAATGCCTTTTCTGAAACGTTGTCTCCTTCTGCTGGAACACTGACTTCTTTCATTTAATGCCTGCAGACTATAAAAGAGAACCCAACCCAAAAAGTTTGGTTGATTAGTCTGTGGCATTCTGTTAAACTGTTGCTTATGGCGGTCTCTGTGAGCTTCTCAGCGACATTCAGCCAGCCAGGTATCCTGCCTGCAGTAGATGGAATGTGGCAATGGAACGCTGGCTGCGCGTGTCATAATAGGCTCTGAGCCTTTATATACCTGTGCACAGCAGCAGCCACCTTCAGTCTGCTGCTGGACAGCCAGCAGCAGCAGCAGCAGGAGAGGTATGTAATCAGGAGCCCTCCTGCTAAGGGTAGACAGCTGCTCGTTCCACCCCACCCCCCGCCTTAATTGGTTCTCCTCCCTTCCAACGGTGTTGAGGCGGGTGGGAACAGCAGGGGGTGAAGGTGCTGTGTTTAAAGAGGTGGAGTTATGCAGATCTAAAACGCGTGGATTGCAGCAGCAGCAAGCCGAAAAGTGCAGGCATGTAAGGGATCTAGAGGTTGACAACATGTCTTCTTAACGGGAGTCCAGGAGCTCATCTCCACAAATGGACTTTTCAGGATCCTTGGGTGGCTCCGTAGTTTGAAACCAATTCTGGTTATCGCTTCTCGGCCTTTTGGCTAAGATCAAGTGTAGTATCTGTTCTTATCAGTTTAATATCTGATACGTCCCCTATCTGGGGACCATATATTAAATGGATTTTTAGAACAGGGAGATGGAAAAAGAGCTTGCTCTGTCCACTCCACGCATTGACCTGGTATTGCAGTATCTCCAGGACCGTTGCACCCCTTCTTTCAGGTCCATGTCTCGCTTCTTCCTGCTTCCTCTTTGGAGGCGACTCGGCTGGGACAAGTGGGACAGCTCCTTCCCCTACAACTGGACGACGCCATGGTTCTACGGAGACGTCGTTCGATTTGTGGGGGAGCATCAACTGGAGGGACTCAAGCCCGACTTGTGGAAGCCCAAAACTATCCACAAGCTAATCAGAGCCAAGGATGACGTGGAGAACATCACAGGACTTCACCAGGACACGCTGGAGACTGTGTGGACAAATGTGTCGTCTGACAGGCTGACCAACGGGCACAAGGACTTGTCGTGGATGGCGATTCAGGGCGGACTGCCCGTCCGGTCATTCATGCATGCCCGGAACCTGTGCAAGACCCGGTACTGCCCAAGGTGCCCCTTCGTGGAGGAAACATCTTTGCACACTTTTTGGGACTGCGGATTTGCACAGCGCCTATTGACTGCACTTGAGGACGACCTGAGGAACTCTGTCCCCAGGGCGAGCCTATCGCACCATTCTGTGCTTTATGGACTCTTCCCTGGGGTTCATACCGTCGGAGCCATCCAGGAGGCTTGGCGCCTTATGAACTGCTTCAAGGATGCCCTTTGGGTCGCCAGGAACCGGCTCATCTTGAGGAGGGAGAGGATGTCCATCCAGGACTGCCGCAGGCTGATCCACAGCCTGCTCAGAGACTATTCCATCATGGACGGTCCGGAGGACGAGGATGAGGACTAAACCCCTCCTCCCCCTCTCCCCTTATGTGTCTTGTCTTTCAATAAAGCTTCGGGCCTGTGATTTTCCCCTCCCCATCCCCTTTTTCCCGATCCCTATCCCTTATCACGGTTCGTCGTACTGTATTGATTGATATGCTTTTTCTTTCAGATTGAGTGTTTTGTGTAGCATAGGGGTGTGATGTGTCTAGTTAGTGCGTCGTATCCTCATGCTATGTAAATATGATGTAGAATTCTGTGTGTACTGGGCTGCGGCACTGTACACTGTCTGTTAACTTATTTTTTGTGCTAATAAAAGATATATTCAATCAAAAAAATCTGTTCTTATCAGTTTAATATCTGATACGTCCCCTATCTGGGGACCATATATTAAATGGATTTTTAGAACAGGGAGATGGAAAAAGAGCTTGCTCTGTCCACTCCACGCATTGACCTGGTATTGCAGTATCTCCAGGACCGGTGCACCCCTTCTTTAATGCAGTTTCTAAAATCAGAAAGAATTGAATTCAATGTTTTTGGTTCATTTTGCTTGTTTGTCGGATTTTGGGATGGACTCTTTGGCTTTGCTTTTCTTCTCCTCATTGGATTTTTCATGTTCAAAGTTGCAGAAGCCAGATTACAAGCTCATTTTGGTTCAACTTCAGCAACTGTGCATTGCATTGCCATGTAATGTGATGCAATGCTATCTTTCTAGCTCTCCCTTTTTACTTCCTTTTGGATAAACAGACATATTAGGCAAGCATTTTGGAGCTTTCACCTAAATAACTACAGGTGGTGAGATAAGCTGCACAATATAATTGACCTTTCAGTATATTGTTGCACACACACCATCTATTTAGCAAATGCCCTTGTTATCAACAGCAGCCTTTTAAACTCACCTGAGCTAACAGGTATGTGCGCTGGTTACTCTGCTGCGCTTAAAATTTCTTTTTTGGTTTGCTACAATGCCTTTTCTGAAACGTTGTCTCCTTCTGCTGGAACACTGACTTCTTTCATTTAATGCCTGCAGACTATAAAAGAGAACCCAACCCAAAAAGTTTGGTTGATTAGTCTGTGGCATTCTGTTAAACTGTTGCTTATGGCGGTCTCTGTGAGCTTCTCAGCGACATTCAGCCAGCCAGGTATCCTGCCTGCAGTAGATGGAATGTGGCAATGGAACGCTGGCTGCGCGTGTCATAATAGGCTCTGAGCCTTTATATACCTGTGCACAGCAGCAGCCACCTTCAGTCTGCTGCTGGACAGCCAGCAGCAGCAGCAGCAGGAGAGGTATGTAATCAGGAGCCCTCCTGCTAAGGGTAGACAGCTGCTCGTTCCACCCCACCCCCCGCCTTAATTGGTTCTCCTCCCTTCCAACGGTGTTGAGGCGGGTGGGAACAGCAGGGGGTGAAGGTGCTGTGTTTAAAGAGGTGGAGTTATGCAGATCTAAAACGCGTGGATTGCAGCAGCAGCAAGCCGAAAAGTGCAGGCATGTAAGGGATCTAGAGGTTGACAACATGTCTTCTTAACGGGAGTCCAGGAGCTCATCTCCACAAATGGACTTTTCAGGATCCTTGGGTGGCTCCGTAGTTTGAAACCAATTCTGGTTATCGCTTCTCGGCCTTTTGGCTAAGATCAAGTGTAGTATCTGTTCTTATCAGTTTAATATCTGATACGTCCCCTATCTGGGGACCATATATTAAATGGATTTTTAGAACAGGGAGATGGAAAAAGAGCTTGCTCTGTCCACTCCACGCATTGACCTGGTATTGCAGTATCTCCAGGACCGGTGCACCCCTTCTTTAATGCAGTTTCTAAAATCAGAAAGAATTGAATTCAATGTTTTTTGTTCATTTTGCTTGTTTGTCGGATTTTGGGATGGACTCTTTGGCTTTGCTTTTCTTCTCCTCATTGGATTTTTCATGTTCAAAGTTGCAGAAGCCAGATTACAAGCTCATTTTGGTTCAACTTCAGCAACTGTGCATTGCATTGCCATGTAATGTGATGCAATGCTATCTTTCTAGCTCTCCCTTTTTACTTCCTTTTGGATAAACAGACATATTAGGCAAGCATTTTGGAGCTTTCACCTAAATAACTACAGGTGGTGAGATAAGCTGCACAATATAATTGACCTTTCAGTATATTGTTGCACACACACCATCTATTTAGCAAATGCCCTTGTTATCAACAGCAGCCTTTTAAACTCACCTGAGCTAACAGGTATGTGCGCTGGTTACTCTGCTGCGCTTAAAATTTCTTTTTTGGTTTGCTACAATGCCTTTTCTGAAACGTTGTCTCCTTCTGCTGGAACACTGACTTCTTTCATTTAATGCCTGCAGACTATAAAAGAGAACCCAACCCAAAATGTTTGGTTGATTAGTCTGTGGCATTCTGTTAAACTGTTGCTTATGGCGGTCTCTGTGAGCTTCTCAGCGACATTCAGCCAGCCAGGTATCCTGCCTGCAGTAGATGGAATGTGGCAATGGAACGCTGGCTGCGCGTGTCATAATAGGCTCTGAGCCTTTATATACCTGTGCACAGCAGCAGCCACCTTCAGTCTGCTGCTGGACAGCCAGCAGCAGCAGCAGCAGGAGAGGTATGTAATCAGGAGCCCTCCTGCTAAGGGTAGACAGCTGCTCGTTCCACCCCACCCCCCGCCTTAATTGGTTCTCCTCCCTTCCAACGGTGTTGAGGCGGGTGGGAACAGCAGGGGGTGAAGGTGCTGTGTTTAAAGAGGTGGAGTTATGCAGATCTAAAACGCGTGGATTGCAGCAGCAGCAAGCCGAAAAGTGCAGGCATGTAAGGGATCTAGAGGTTGACAACATGTCTTCTTAACGGGAGTCCAGGAGCTCATCTCCACAAATGGACTTTTCAGGATCCTTGGGTGGCTCCGTAGTTTGAAACCAATTCTGGTTATCGCTTCTCGGCCTTTTGGCTAAGATCAAGTGTAGTATCTGTTCTTATCAGTTTAATATCTGATACGTCCCCTATCTGGGGACCATATATTAAATGGATTTTTAGAACAGGGAGATGGAAAAAGAGCTTGCTCTGTCCACTCCACGCATTGACCTGGTATTGCAGTATCTCCAGGACCGGTGCACCCCTTCTTTAATGCAGTTTCTAAAATCAGAAAGAATTGAATTCAATGTTTTTTGTTCATTTTGCTTGTTTGTCGGATTTTGGGATGGACTCTTTGGCTTTGCTTTTCTTCTCCTCATTGGATTTTTCATGTTCAAAGTTGCAGAAGCCAGATTACAAGCTCATTTTGGTTCAACTTCAGCAACTGTGCATTGCATTGCCATGTAATGTGATGCAATGCTATCTTTCTAGCTCTCCCTTTTTACTTCCTTTTGGATAAACAGACATATTAGGCAAGCATTTTGGAGCTTTCACCTAAATAACTACAGGTGGTGAGATAAGCTGCACAATATAATTGACCTTTCAGTATATTGTTGCACACACACCATCTATTTAGCAAATGCCCTTGTTATCAACAGCAGCCTTTTAAACTCACCTGAGCTAACAGGTATGTGCGCTGGTTACTCTGCTGCGCTTAAAATTTCTTTTTTGGTTTGCTACAATGCCTTTTCTGAAACGTTGTCTCCTTCTGCTGGAACACTGACTTCTTTCATTTAATGCCTGCAGACTATAAAAGAGAACCCAACCCAAAATGTTTGGTTGATTAGTCTGTGGCATTCTGTTAAACTGTTGCTTATGGCGGTCTCTGTGAGCTTCTCAGCGACATTCAGCCAGCCAGGTATCCTGCCTGCAGTAGATGGAATGTGGCAATGGAACGCTGGCTGCGCGTGTCATAATAGGCTCTGAGCCTTTATATACCTGTGCACAGCAGCAGCCACCTTCAGTCTGCTGCTGGACAGCCAGCAGCAGCAGCAGCAGGAGAGGTATGTAATCAGGAGCCCTCCTGCTAAGGGTAGACAGCTGCTCGTTCCACCCCACCCCCCGCCTTAATTGGTTCTCCTCCCTTCCAACGGTGTTGAGGCGGGTGGGAACAGCAGGGGGTGAAGGTGCTGTGTTTAAAGAGGTGGAGTTATGCAGATCTAAAACGCGTGGATTGCAGCAGCAGCAAGCCGAAAAGTGCAGGCATGTAAGGGATCTAGAGGTTGACAACATGTCTTCTTAACGGGAGTCCAGGAGCTCATCTCCACAAATGGACTTTTCAGGATCCTTGGGTGGCTCCGTAGTTTGAAACCAATTCTGGTTATCGCTTCTCGGCCTTTTGGCTAAGATCAAGTGTAGTATCTGTTCTTATCAGTTTAATATCTGATACGTCCCCTATCTGGGGACCATATATTAAATGGATTTTTAGAACAGGGAGATGGAAAAAGAGCTTGCTCTGTCCACTCCACGCATTGACCTGGTATTGCAGTATCTCCAGGACCGGTGCACCCCTTCTTTAATGCAGTTTCTAAAATCAGAAAGAATTGAATTCAATGTTTTTTGTTCATTTTGCTTGTTTGTCGGATTTTGGGATGGACTCTTTGGCTTTGCTTTTCTTCTCCTCATTGGATTTTTCATGTTCAAAGTTGCAGAAGCCAGATTACAAGCTCATTTTGGTTCAACTTCAGCAACTGTGCATTGCATTGCCATGTAATGTGATGCAATGCTATCTTTCTAGCTCTCCCTTTTTACTTCCTTTTGGATAAACAGACATATTAGGCAAGCATTTTGGAGCTTTCACCTAAATAACTACAGGTGGTGAGATAAGCTGCACAATATAATTGACCTTTCAGTATATTGTTGCACACACACCATCTATTTAGCAAATGCCCTTGTTATCAACAGCAGCCTTTTAAACTCACCTGAGCTAACAGGTATGTGCGCTGGTTACTCTGCTGCGCTTAAAATTTCTTTTTTGGTTTGCTACAATGCCTTTTCTGAAACGTTGTCTCCTTCTGCTGGAACACTGACTTCTTTCATTTAATGCCTGCAGACTATAAAAGAGAACCCAACCCAAAAAGTTTGGTTGATTAGTCTGTGGCATTCTGTTAAACTGTTGCTTATGGCGGTCTCTGTGAGCTTCTCAGCGACATTCAGCCAGCCAGGTATCCTGCCTGCAGTAGATGGAATGTGGCAATGGAACGCTGGCTGCGCGTGTCATAATAGGCTCTGAGCCTTTATATACCTGTGCACAGCAGCAGCCACCTTCAGTCTGCTGCTGGACAGCCAGCAGCAGCAGCAGCAGGAGAGGTATGTAATCAGGAGCCCTCCTGCTAAGGGTAGACAGCTGCTCGTTCCACCCCACCCCCCGCCTTAATTGGTTCTCCTCCCTTCCAACGGTGTTGA
This sequence comes from Phyllobates terribilis, assembly GCF_046119375.1. Lineage (NCBI taxonomy): Eukaryota > Metazoa > Chordata > Amphibia > Anura > Dendrobatidae > Phyllobates > Phyllobates terribilis. Next base: position 389,555 of record NW_027363784.1, on the reverse strand, counting down.
GGCGGGTGGGAACAGCAGGGGGTGAAGGTGCTGTGTTTAAAGAGGTGGAGTTATGCAGATCTAAAACGCGTGGATTGCAGCAGCAGCAAGCCGAAAAGTGCAGGCATGTAAGGGATCTAGAGGTTGACAACATGTCTTCTTAACGGGAGTCCAGGAGCTCATCTCCACAAATGGACTTTTCAGGATCCTTGGGTGGCTCCGTAGTTTGAAACCAATTCTGGTTATCGCTTCTCGGCCTTTTGGCTTAGATCTTGTATCTGGTCAGAAGGATCCTATAGTGTCTCCCCCTCGGCCTTGCAGCATCGCCACTTAGGTGGCTTAAGCTGCCTGCTGCTATTGGGGGGGTCCAGAGGAAACGAGTGGTGATAATGGGCGTCAAGATTCGCTATGCCGGGACCGATGATATTCGGGTCAAAAATGCTTTTCGCATTGATATTGAGGAGTCGAGGAGGAATTTCTTTAACCTGCGGTTCTTGGTGGAAGTCGTCATCTTCAAGATTTTGAATGTTGGTCGTGGAGACATCATTTGCCTACAGGAGTTCCCAAAGAATGGCCGGTACGTTTTAGTCCTTGATCGTATGGCAGCTTGCCAGAATCTTTTCAAGACTGTAAAGGATCAGCAAGCCTTGGATCATCCGGCTCTTGATGGGCTTACATTTACGGTATTGTATACTAAGGGGGAAGTGCCAGTTGTTGTGTTTATGCACAACCCCCTTGTGGATGTGGAGGACATTACTAGATTCCTGAACCGTCATTGCAGCTATGTGTCCTACTCACACAAGGTGAGGAATGAGGTGGGCTTGTGGACTGGCAAACACAAGTTTTTTGTACGGTTCCAGGAGGACCCCCAGGGACCTGGGGGTATCCACTACCCTCCCCTCAGTTTTGCCATCGGGAGGGATAGAGGGTATATGTATTTTCCTGGTGCTCCGCGGTTTTGCAGGAAGTGTAAATCCTTTGGACACTACCAAGAGGACTGCACGGTGGAGAAGTTTTGTGGGAAATGCAATAAAGAGGGTCATCTGGCAATGGAGTGTACTAACTCCATGGTTTGTAATGCATGTGGCGAGGAGGGACACGCTTTCAAGGACTGTCCCCATCGTTCCAGGTCATATGCAGAGGCCGTGTCCCCACGTCCTACTACTGCCGCCACTATTGGTGAGGCGATCGAGGCAGTAAGGGACTTCATGGAAGAGATGGAGCAAGCACCCGATCCTGCTGGTGGAAGCGCTGTTGAGATAGAGCCTGCAGATATGTCAATTCTGCTTGATGTGAGTGGTGAGGGAGAAGTGAGCGGTTCACTCTCCACAACGCCGGTGTTGGCTTTGGAAAGCTCAGAGGCAATTCATGAAGGTGGTGGTGGCCAGGGTGACTTCACCGGGGCTGTGGTGAGGCCCCCTGATGAGGACTCTGATGTGTCTTCTGCAAAGAAGTTCCGGCCAGATTTTTCACCTGCCAGTATTGGGAGCATCAGCCCCTTAAGTGATAGGAGCTATCCCGAGAGCTACAGTGCCTCTCCTAGGAGGTCTTTTTTGGAGGAGGGGGCCAGCATTCTCTGCTTAACATCAGGAATCGAGTTTCAAGACGAGAAAGGTTGACTCTTCGGTGGGGGGTATGTTCTTTTTTACCGAATATGGTTAAAAAATGGGCTCCAACATGGGCTGTAGTGTACTGTCAATAAATGTAAGGCTTATAAAATCTAAGCCTAGAAGATTGGCTATACTGGAAGAACTAAAAAATCTTGGAGCAAATATTTACTGTCTGCAAGAGTGCGGAATTGAAGAGTCACCTCCTGAAAAGGACTGGGTATATGGGCATAGCATTTGGTCAGGTTCAATGACAAACAAAAATGATGGTGTGGGGATTTTGTTGGGGAATAGGGATTTAAGTTTTGAAAATTATATGGTGGTGGAGCCAGGTCGTTGTATAATGGCAGTGGTTAAGGGGAGAGGGTGGAGGGTGAAAATTGTTAACGTGTATTGTCCAATTAACAAAGGGGATAGGTTAGCACTATTAGAGAAAATACGTTTATTTTTGCCTGGAAGGATTCCAATATTATTAGTTGGTGATTTCAATTGTGTTTCTGAAGGGGAAATTGATGTCACAGGTAAGGTCCTTAATCAAATTACATCTGATTTTTCTTTTTTAGATGCAGCGGAATTTTTGAGTAAGCCACCACCGGCCACATATAGAGCTGATAGGGGAGGAATAGTGTCCAGGATTGACCGCATGCTGTATACAAATAGAGGTTTGGTGTGTAAATTTTTTAAACAGCATGTTTTTTCTTTCACAGACCATGAATGTTTGTGGGGTATGTTTGAAGGTGATAAAAAAATGGTGCATGGTGTTGGGGTATGGAAGCTAAATGTTAGGTTGTTAGAGGATGTTAGGGTTATGAGAGACTTCGAAAGTAAGTATGAATGGTGGAGGTCTAGGAAAAATAATTTTGTGGATGTGACTGTATGGTGGGATTGGGTGAAAGTGGAAATTAAGAATTTTTTTAGGAGGTGGGGTTATAAAAAAGCAGCAATTGAAAGAGGCAGATTTAAAGATTTAAATATGAGGATTGAGTGGTTACATAAAATGAGTATGAAAGGAATTGATGTTAGTGATCAACTCAGAGGAGCGAGAGATGAGATGAAGCGTGTTTTGGAAAAGCGTGGGAAGGAAATTATTTTTAGGACGAGAGTTGAGCATTTGGATATGGATGAGAAGTGTACGAGGTACTTTTTTAAAAAAATGTGCAGTAAAAAAGATGAGTTGGATGAGGTTGTAAATGATAATGGTATGACTGTGGTTGGAAGGGAAGTGTTGGATGAGGTACATAGTTTCTATAGTAGTTTATTTGAGTCTAAATGGGTGGATGGGGGTTTGAAAGAGCATGTGTTAGGTATGTTGGAGAGTCAGCTTGAAGCAGGGGAACGTGAATGTTTGAGTGAGGATATTGTTTTTGATGAGGTCAAAAAGGCGGTGGATGGTGCGAAAAAGAATAAAACACCTGGGAAAGATGGGTTGCCTGTGGAGTTTTATGTAAAAGCATGGGATGTGATTGGTGTTGATTTTGTGGAGGTATGTCAATATATGTGGATGAATGGTGTACTTTGTAATTCCATGAAAGAAGGAGTAGTTGTTTTACTATATAAGAAGGGTGAGAAAAAGAATTTGTGTAATTGGAGGCCGATTACATTACTCAATGCAGATTATAAAGTCTTTAGCAAAATTCTGGCTAACCGTATGCGTGGGGTGATTGGAAGTGTGGTTGGTGATGATCAAGTGTGCGCGGTGCCAGGTAGGTGTATGACTGATAACCTCTTGTTGTTGCGGGACGTAATTGGAGATTGTATGTTTAGGAAGGGGAAATGTATGGTTTTTTGTGTGGATTTTGAGAAAGCTTTTGATAGAGTGTCGCATGCGTTTATGTTTGAGGTGTTAGTTAGGATGGGTTTTCCTAGTGTTTTTGTGAATGCCATAAGGTGTTTGTATGATGGTGTGGTGAGTGAAGTGTTAGTGAATGGATGTTTGAGTGAGAAGGTGTGCATAAAATCAGGGGTCAGGCAGGGGTGTCCGTTGTCCCCTGTCCTGTTTATAAGTGTGATTGAGCCCCTGTTGTGCATGATTCGGAAAGAGAAAGTGATGAATGGTCTTCTGATCCCAGGGAGTGGTGGAAAGACTGTAAAGGTAATGGGGTATATGGACGATGTTGTTGTGGTGAGTGATAATATGGCTGCTATGAATCGAGCAAGGTTGCTTTTAGATTTCTTTTGTGGTGCATCTGGTTTTAGGGTGAATTGGGGGAAGTGTAGCTATAAGTGTTTCGGGGATTCGAGTGTTAGGATGGATGGTGTGATATGTGAAGAAGGTGCTATTAAGGTTTTGGGGGTGTGGTTTAACAAAGATCTGAAAGGGAATGAGAGTTGGGATGAATGCGGTAAGAGGATTGAACAGAAGTTAAATTTTTGGAGGTTGCGGGACTTGACATTGTCAGGCAAAGTCCTTATTATTAAGTCAGTGATTCTTCCTATGTTACTTTTTGTGTCAGTGGTTTTTCCAGCCCCTTATAGGGGTTTTAGGCGGATTGAGAAGCTAATTTTTACGTTTTATTTGGGAAGTAAGATGGAAAAACTTAAAAGGGAATATTTGTGTAAGTTACGTGAACATGGGGGAATGGATTTCCCAAATTTTGAATTTTGTCTTGGTTTAAATTATATTAAAACAGTGGTTGTTCTGTTAGGTAGGGATAACAAGACGGCTTTTATGATTAAATATATGGCTGGATGTATGTTGTTTGGGTTGAAATGGATGAGAAGGGATGCAAGAGTGCCTGTTTCGTTTAAATGTCCAGTGTGGTATGAGTTTGTTGAAAAATTTGTTGTCAAGCATGATTTGTTGGATGTTCCTATGGGTGATTTCAAAGTGATAAGGAATGTAAGGAGAAGGATGCGTGTTAGAGAGTTTGAATGTAACATTAGGGGCTTGAGATCGAGTGAAGCGTTGTGTGTATGGAGGAACCTGAGTATAAAAGGAATATCGAATAGGCAGCGTGATATCGTATGGATGAGTTTGCATGAGATTTTGCCTGTGAGAGAGGTACAGAAGAGGAGGGATCTGATTAGAACAGAGGTATGTCCGAGGGATGGATGTGGGGCGAGTGAAACTGTTATGCATTTGGTTTGGAATTGTGATTATGCTCAGAGTGTTTGGAAGGGAGTGGGTGGTTTATGCAAGGAACTAGCGGGCGTGAATTTTATAAATTGGAGAGTGGTAATGTTTGGGATGGGTGCAAGTAGCCGGGTGAAAGAGAGATTGTTGTGGTTGATAATGGCATGTGTAATAGAAAGTCTGTGGGACGTTAGGAATTTGTGTTTATTTAAAAGGAAAATAATCTCAGTTAATATTTGTGTTAGGATGGTTTTGTCAAGGTTATACATAGTTTATTTATGGGACAGCCGTGGCGGTGGTGGCTCTGATTCAGAAGGTTTTTGGAAAGTCAAAAAATGGAGGTCACTGGTAAAGTACCAGTAAGTCCTTGTTTAAGTGTTGTGATCTGTCTTTTTTTATGATAATGGTATGTTTTATAGTTTTTTTGTCCATTCAAAAGGTATTACAACTGTTTCAGTATAAAGTTATAAATATGAAATAAAGAAAGTACCATTATGATGTAAGACTGGGCAACGTAGTATGAGTTTTTATACTATTGATTGTTGCTTGAAAAATTTTACTGAATGGTATAAAAAAAAAAAAAAAATCTGTTCTTATCAGTTTAATATCTGATACGTCCCCTATCTGGGGACCATATATTAAATGGATTTTTAGAACAGGGAGATGGAAAAAGAGCTTGCTCTGTCCACTCCACGCATTGACCTGGTATTGCAGTATCTCCAGGACCGGTGCACCCCTTCTTTAATGCAGTTTCTAAAATCAGAAAGAATTGAATTCAATGTTTTTTGTTCATTTTGCTTGTTTGTCGGATTTTGGGATGGACTCTTTGGCTTTGCTTTTCTTCTCCTCATTGGATTTTTCATGTTCAAAGTTGCAGAAGCCAGATTACAAGCTCATTTTGGTTCAACTTCAGCAACTGTGCATTGCATTGCCATGTAATGTGATGCAATGCTATCTTTCTAGCTCTCCCTTTTTACTTCCTTTTGGATAAACAGACATATTAGGCAAGCATTTTGGAGCTTTCACCTAAATAACTACAGGTGGTGAGATAAGCTGCACAATATAATTGACCTTTCAGTATATTGTTGCACACACACCATCTATTTAGCAAATGCCCTTGTTATCAACAGCAGCCTTTTAAACTCACCTGAGCTAACAGGTATGTGCGCTGGTTACTCTGCTGCGCTTAAAATTTCTTTTTTGGTTTGCTACAATGCCTTTTCTGAAACGTTGTCTCCTTCTGCTGGAACACTGACTTCTTTCATTTAATGCCTGCAGACTATAAAAGAGAACCCAACCCAAAAAGTTTGGTTGATTAGTCTGTGGCATTCTGTTAAACTGTTGCTTATGGCGGTCTCTGTGAGCTTCTCAGCGACATTCAGCCAGCCAGGTATCCTGCCTGCAGTAGATGGAATGTGGCAATGGAACGCTGGCTGCGCGTGTCATAATAGGCTCTGAGCCTTTATATACCTGTGCACAGCAGCAGCCACCTTCAGTCTGCTGCTGGACAGCCAGCAGCAGCAGCAGGAGAGGTATGTAATCAGGAGCCCTCCTGCTAAGGGTAGACAGCTGCTCGTTCCACCCCACCCCCCGCCTTAATTGGTTCTCCTCCCTTCCAACGGTGTTGAGGCGGGTGGGAACAGCAGGGGGTGAAGGTGCTGTGTTTAAAGAGGTGGAGTTATGCAGATCTAAAACGCGTGGATTGCAGCAGCAGCAAGCCGAAAAGTGCAGGCATGTAAGGGATCTAGAGGTTGACAACATGTCTTCTTAACGGGAGTCCAGGAGCTCATCTCCACAAATGGACTTTTCAGGATCCTTGGGTGGCTCCGTAGTTTGAAACCAATTCTGGTTATCGCTTCTCGGCCTTTTGGCTAAGATCAAGTGTAGTATCTGTTCTTATCAGTTTAATATCTGATACGTCCCCTATCTGGGGACCATATATTAAATGGATTTTTAGAACAGGGAGATGGAAAAAGAGCTTGCTCTGTCCACTCCACGCATTGACCTGGTATTGCAGTATCTCCAGGACCGGTGCACCCCTTCTTTAATGCAGTTTCTAAAATCAGAAAGAATTGAATTCAATGTTTTTTGTTCATTTTGCTTGTTTGTCGGATTTTGGGATGGACTCTTTGGCTTTGCTTTTCTTCTCCTCATTGGATTTTTCATGTTCAAAGTTGCAGAAGCCAGATTACAAGCTCATTTTGGTTCAACTTCAGCAACTGTGCATTGCATTGCCATGTAATGTGATGCAATGCTATCTTTCTAGCTCTCCCTTTTTACTTCCTTTTGGATAAACAGACATATTAGGCAAGCATTTTGGAGCTTTCACCTAAATAACTACAGGTGGTGAGATAAGCTGCACAATATAATTGACCTTTCAGTATATTGTTGCACACACACCATCTATTTAGCAAATGCCCTTGTTATCAACAGCAGCCTTTTAAACTCACCTGAGCTAACAGGTATGTGCGCTGGTTACTCTGCTGCGCTTAAAATTTCTTTTTTGGTTTGCTACAATGCCTTTTCTGAAACGTTGTCTCCTTCTGCTGGAACACTGACTTCTTTCATTTAATGCCTGCAGACTATAAAAGAGAACCCAACCCAAAAAGTTTGGTTGATTAGTCTGTGGCATTCTGTTAAACTGTTGCTTATGGCGGTCTCTGTGAGCTTCTCAGCGACATTCAGCCAGCCAGGTATCCTGCCTGCAGTAGATGGAATGTGGCAATGGAACGCTGGCTGCGCGTGTCATAATAGGCTCTGAGCCTTTATATACCTGTGCACAGCAGCAGCCACCTTCAGTCTGCTGCTGGACAGCCAGCAGCAGCAGCAGGAGAGGTATGTAATCAGGAGCCCTCCTGCTAAGGGTAGACAGCTGCTCGTTCCACCCCACCCCCCGCCTTAATTGGTTCTCCTCCCTTCCAACGGTGTTGAGGCGGGTGGGAACAGCAGGGGGTGAAGGTGCTGTGTTTAAAGAGGTGGAGTTATGCAGATCTAAAACGCATGGATTGCAGCAGCAGCAAGCCGAAAAGTGCAGGCATGTAAGGGATCTAGAGGTTGACAACATGTCTTCTTAACGGGAGTCCAGGAGCTCATCTCCACAAATGGACTTTTCAGGATCCTTGGGTGGCTCCGTAGTTTGAAACCAATTCTGGTTATCGCTTCTCGGCCTTTTGGCTAAGATCAAGTGTAGTATCTGTTCTTATCAGTTTAATATCTGATACGTCCCCTATCTGGGGACCATATATTAAATGGATTTTTAGAACAGGGAGATGGAAAAAGAGCTTGCTCTGTCCACTCCACGCATTGACCTGGTATTGCAGTATCTCCAGGACCGGTGCACCCCTTCTTTAATGCAGTTTCTAAAATCAGAAAGAATTGAATTCAATGTTTTTTGTTCATTTTGCTTGTTTGTCGGATTTTGGGATGGACTCTTTGGCTTTGCTTTTCTTCTCCTCATTGGATTATTCATGTTCAAAGTTGCAGAAGCCAGATTACAAGCTCATTTTGGTTCAACTTCAGCAACTGTGCATTGCATTGCCATGTAATGTGATGCAATGCTATCTTTCTAGCTCTCCCTTTTTACTTCCTTTTGGATAAACAGACATATTAGGCAAGCATTTTGGAGCTTTCACCTAAATAACTACAGGTGGTGAGATAAGCTGCACAATATAATTGACCTTTCAGTATATTGTTGCACACACACCATCTATTTAGCAAATGCCCTTGTTATCAACAGCAGCCTTTTAAACTCACCTGAGCTAACAGGTATGTGCGCTGGTTACTCTGCTGCGCTTAAAATTTCTTTTTTGGTTTGCTACAATGCCTTTTCTGAAACGTTGTCTCCTTCTGCTGGAACACTGACTTCTTTCATTTAATGCCTGCAGACTATAAAAGAGAACCCAACCCAAAAAGTTTGGTTGATTAGTCTGTGGCATTCTGTTAAACTGTTGCTTATGGCGGTCTCTGTGAGCTTCTCAGCGACATTCAGCCAGCCAGGTATCCTGCCTGCAGTAGATGGAATGTGGCAATGGAACGCTGGCTGCGCGTGTCATAATAGGCTCCGAGCCTTTATATACCTGTGCACAGCAGCAGCCACCTTCAGTCTGCTGCTGGACAGCCAGCAGCAGCAGCAGCAGGAGAGGTATGTAATCAGGAGCCCTCCTGCTAAGGGTAGACAGCTGCTCGTTCCACCCCACCCCCCGCCTTAATTGGTTCTCCTCCCTTCCAACGGTGTTGAGGCGGGTGGGAACAGCAGGGGGTGAAGGTGCTGTGTTTAAAGAGGTGGAGTTATGCAGATCTAAAACGCGTGGATTGCAGCAGCAGCAAGCCGAAAAGTGCAGGCATGTAAGGGATCTAGAGGTTGACAACATGTCTTCTTAACGGGAGTCCAGGAGCTCATCTCCACAAATGGACTTTTCAGGATCCTTGGGTGGCTCCGTAGTTTGAAACCAATTCTGGTTATCGCTTCTCGGCCTTTTGGCTAAGATCAAGTGTAGTATCTGTTCTTATCAGTTTAATATCTGATACGTCCCCTATCTGGGGACCATATATTAAATGGATTTTTAGAACAGGGAGATGGAAAAAGAGCTTGCTCTGTCCACTCCACGCATTGACCTGGTATTGCAGTATCTCCAGGACCGGTGCACCCCTTCTTTAATGCAGTTTCTAAAATCAGAAAGAATTGAATTCAATGTTTTTTGTTCATTTTGCTTGTTTGTCGGATTTTGGGATGGACTCTTTGGCTTTGCTTTTCTTCTCCTCATTGGATTTTTCATGTTCAAAGTTGCAGAAGCCAGATTACAAGCTCATTTTGGTTCAACTTCAGCAACTGTGCATTGCATTGCTATGTAATGTGATGCAATGCTATCTTTCTAGCTCTCCATTTTTACTTCCTTTTGGATAAACAGACATATTAGGCAAGCATTTTGGAGCTTTCACCTAAATAACTACAGGTGGTGAGATAAGCTGCACAATATAATTGACCTTTCAGTATATTGTTGCACACACACCATCTATTTAGCAAATGCCCTTGTAATCAACAGCAGCCTTTTAAACTCACCTGAGCTAACAGGTATGTGCGCTGGTTACTCTGCTGCGCTTAAAATTTCTTTTTTGGTTTGCTACAATGCCTTTTCTGAAACGTTGTCTCCTTCTGCTGGAACACTGACTTCTTTCATTTAATGCCTGCAGACTATAAAAGAGAACCCAACCCAAAAAGTTTGGTTGATTAGTCTGTGGCATTCTGTTAAACTGTTGCTTATGGCGGTCTCTGTGAGCTTCTCAGCGACATTCAGCCAGCCAGGTATCCTGCCTGCAGTAGATGGAATGTGGCAATGGAACGCTGGCTGCGCGTGTCATAATAGGCTCTGAGCCTTTATATACCTGTGCACAGCAGCAGCCACCTTCAGTCTGCTGCTGGACAGCCAGCAGCAGCAGCAGCAGGAGAGGTATGTAATCAGGAGCCCTCCTGCTAAGGGTAGACAGCTGCTCGTTCCACCCCACCCCCCGCCTTAATTGGTTCTCCTCCCTTCCAACGGTGTTGAGGCGGGTGGGAACAGCAGGGGGTGAAGGTGCTGTGTTTAAAGAGGTGGAGTTATGCAGATCTAAAACGCGTGGATTGCAGCAGCAGCAAGCCGAAAAGTGCAGGCATGTAAGGGATCTAGAGGTTGACAACATGTCTTCTTAACGGGAGTCCAGGAGCTCATCTCCACAAATGGACTTTTCAAGATCCTTGGGTGGCTCCGTAGTTTGAAACCAATTCTGGTTATCGCTTCTCGGCCTTTTGGCTAAGATCAAGTGTAGTATCTTTTGAAAAGGCAGTTTTGTCCTTGGGCTGCCCTAGTAAATTGATGCATATTACACACTGGTTTGGTGCACTTGTTAGTACGCCAGGTGGCTCATAGAGTTATCTGATGGAAAACATGGCCCTCCAGGATCGAAGTCACTAGGCTGGGTAAGTGTGAGGGCTTTGGAGCAATGTGCCCCAGGAGTAGGCGCCCTGGTGGGAGTCCAAGCTTACTGGGACTGGGAACCCCAGAAAGACTTGGCTTCGTAGCACGCCGCACCTTTGCCAATCATACTTTCTGAGCAACCCCCCCTATTCCTGGCCTCCGGGCTAGGAAGGGGAATTTTTATAAACCCGGTCGGAGGTCCGGTCAGCTTTGGGCTGAGAAACCAACACAGGCTCCAGCTCCACTAGGGTGGCAGCCTAGATGGAAGCTGGGAGCACGAAAACGGCTCTTCTCCGGCTTCGGCTAGGGAGAGCATCGGAGATCCCTGACCCTCGCTGTGGCCTTCTGGCTCGGAGGGATGGGGATGGTTTATTGGGGACCCTCTCCTCCGGGAAGGGTCCACATGAATCCTCGCCTCGTGCGCTGTTTTGGTGTGACTTCGGTCACATTTTTCAGTGCCTTGGATGCAGCTTCAATCAAAAAATCTGTTCTTATCAGTTTAATATCTGATACGTCCCCTATCTGGGGACCATATATTAAATGGATTTTTAGAACAGGGAGATGGAAAAAGAGCTTGCTTTGTCCACTCCACGCATTGACCTGGTATTGCAGTATCTCCAGGACCGGTGCACCCCTTCTTTAATGCAGTTTCTAAAATCAGAAAGAATTGAATTCAATGTTTTTTGTTCATTTTGCTTGTTTGTCGGATTTTGGGATGGACTCTTTGGCTTTGCTTTTCTTCTCCTCATTGGATTTTTCATGTTCAAAGTTGCAGAAGCCAGATTACAAGCTCATTTTGGTTCAACTTCAGCAACTGTGCATTGCATTGCCATGTAATGTGATGCAATGCTATCTTTCTAGCTCTCCCTTTTTACTTCCTTTTGGATAAACAGACATATTAGGCAAGCATTTTGGAGCTTTCACCTAAATAACTACAGGTGGTGAGATAAGCTGCACAATATAATTGACCTTTCAGTATATTGTTGCACACACACCATCTATTTAGCAAATGCCCTTGTTATCAACAGCAGCCTTTTAAACTCACCTGAGCTAACAGGTATGTGCGCTGGTTACTCTGCTGCGCTTAAAATTTCTTTTTTGGTTTGCTACAATGCCTTTTCTGAAACGTTGTCTCCTTCTGCTGGAACACTGACTTCTTTCATTTAATGCCTGCAGACTATAAAAGAGAACCCAACCCAAAAAGTTTGGTTGATTAGTCTGTGGCATTCTGTTAAACTGTTGCTTATGGCGGTCTCTGTGAGCTTCTCAGCGACATTCAGCCAGCCAGGTATCCTGCCTGCAGTAGATGGAATGTGGCAATGGAACGCTGGCTGCGCGTGTCATAATAGGCTCTGAGCCTTTATATACCTGTGCACAGCAGCAGCCACCTTCAGTCTGCTGCTGGACAGCCAGCAGCAGCAGCAGGAGAGGTATGTAATCAGGAGCCCTCCTGCTAAGGGTAGACAGCTGCTCGTTCCACCCCACCCCCCGCCTTAATTGGTTCTCCTCCCTTCCAACGGTGTTGAGGCGGGTGGGAACAGCAGGGGGTGAAGGTGCTGTGTTTAAAGAGGTGGAGTTATGCAGATCTAAAACGCGTGGATTGCAGCAGCAGCAAGCCGAAAAGTGCAGGCATGTAAGGGATCTAGAGGTTGACAACATGTCTTCTTAACGGGAGTCCAGGAGCTCATCTCCACAAATGGACTTTTCAGGATCCTTGGGTGGCTCCGTAGTTTGAAACCAATTCTGGTTATCGCTTCTCGGCCTTTTGGCTAAGATCAAGTGTAGTATCTGTTCTTATCAGTTTAATATCTGATACGTCCCCTATCTGGGGACCATATATTAAATGGATTTTTAGAACAGGGAGATGGAAAAAGAGCTTGCTCTGTCCACTCCACGCATTGACCTGGTATTGCAGTATCTCCAGGACCGGTGCACCCCTTCTTTAATGCAGTTTCTAAAATCAGAAAGAATTGAATTCAATGTTTTTTGTTCATTTTGCTTGTTTGTCGGATTTTGGGATGGACTCTTTGGCTTTGCTTTTCTTCTCCTCATTGGATTTTTCATGTTCAAAGTTGCAGAAGCCAGATTACAAGCTCATTTTGGTTCAACTTCAGCAACTGTGCATTGCATTGCCATGTAATGTGATGCAATGCTATCTTTCTAGCTCTCCCTTTTTACTTCCTTTTGGATAAACAGACATATTAGGCAAGCATTTTGGAGCTTTCACCTAAATAACTACAGGTGGTGAGATAAGCTGCACAATATAATTGACCTTTCAGTATATTGTTGCACACACACCATCTATTTAGCAAATGCCCTTGTTATCAACAGCAGCCTTTTAAACTCACCTGAGCTAACAGGTATGTGCGCTGGTTACTCTGCTGCGCTTAAAATTTCTTTTTTGGTTTGCTACAATGCCTTTTCTGAAACGTTGTCTCCTTCTGCTGGAACACTGACTTCTTTCATTTAATGCCTGCAGACTATAAAAGAGAACCCAACCCAAAAAGTTTGGTTGATTAGTCTGTGGCATTCTGTTAAACTGTTGCTTATGGCGGTCTCTGTGAGCTTCTCAGCGACATTCAGCCAGCCAGGTATCCTGCCTGCAGTAGATGGAATGTGGCAATGGAACGCTGGCTGCGCGTGTCATAATAGGCTCTGAGCCTTTATATACCTGTGCACAGCAGCAGCCACCTTCAGTCTGCTGCTGGACAGCCAGCAGCAGCAGCAGGAGAGGTATGTAATCAGGAGCCCTCCTGCTAAGGGTAGACAGCTGCTCGTTCCACCCCACCCCCCGCCTTAATTGGTTCTCCTCCCTTCCAACGGTGTTGAGGCGGGTGGGAACAGCAGGGGGTGAAGGTGCTGTGTTTAAAGAGGTGGAGTTATGCAGATCTAAAACGCATGGATTGCAGCAGCAGCAAGCCGAAAAGTGCAGGCATGTAAGGGATCTAGAGGTTGACAACATGTCTTCTTAACGGGAGTCCAGGAGCTCATCTCCACAAATGGACTTTTCAGGATCCTTGGGTGGCTCCGTAGTTTGAAACCAATTCTGGTTATCGCTTCTCGGCCTTTTGGCTAAGATCAAGTGTAGTATCTGTTCTTATCAGTTTAATATCTGATACGTCCCCTATCTGGGGACCATATATTAAATGGATTTTTAGAACAGGGAGATGGAAAAAGAGCTTGCTCTGTCCACTCCACGCATTGACCTGGTATTGCAGTATCTCCAGGACCGGTGCACCCCTTCTTTAATGCAGTTTCTAAAATCAGAAAGAATTGAATTCAATGTTTTTTGTTCATTTTGCTTGTTTGTCGGATTTTGGGATGGACTCTTTGGCTTTGCTTTTCTTCTCCTCATTGGATTATTCATGTTCAAAGTTGCAGAAGCCAGATTACAAGCTCATTTTGGTTCAACTTCAGCAACTGTGCATTGCATTGCCATGTAATGTGATGCAATGCTATCTTTCTAGCTCTCCCTTTTTACTTCCTTTTGGATAAACAGACATATTAGGCAAGCATTTTGGAGCTTTCACCTAAATAACTACAGGTGGTGAGATAAGCTGCACAATATAATTGACCTTTCAGTATATTGTTGCACACACACCATCTATTTAGCAAATGCCCTTGTTATCAACAGCAGCCTTTTAAACTCACCTGAGCTAACAGGTATGTGCGCTGGTTACTCTGCTGCGCTTAAAATTTCTTTTTTGGTTTGCTACAATGCCTTTTCTGAAACGTTGTCTCCTTCTGCTGGAACACTGACTTCTTTCATTTAATGCCTGCAGACTATAAAAGAGAACCCAACCCAAAAAGTTTGGTTGATTAGTCTGTGGCATTCTGTTAAACTGTTGCTTATGGCGGTCTCTGTGAGCTTCTCAGCGACATTCAGCCAGCCAGGTATCCTGCCTGCAGTAGATGGAATGTGGCAATGGAACGCTGGCTGCGCGTGTCATAATAGGCTCCGAGCCTTTATATACCTGTGCACAGCAGCAGCCACCTTCAGTCTGCTGCTGGACAGCCAGCAGCAGCAGCAGCAGGAGAGGTATGTAATCAGGAGCCCTCCTGCTAAGGGTAGACAGCTGCTCGTTCCACCCCACCCCCCGCCTTAATTGGTTCTCCTCCCTTCCAACGGTGTTGAGGCGGGTGGGAACAGCAGGGGGTGAAGGTGCTGTGTTTAAAGAGGTGGAGTTATGCAGATCTAAAACGCGTGGATTGCAGCAGCAGCAAGCCGAAAAGTGCAGGCATGTAAGGGATCTAGAGGTTGACAACATGTCTTCTTAACGGGAGTCCAGGAGCTCATCTCCACAAATGGACTTTTCAGGATCCTTGGGTGGCTCCGTAGTTTGAAACCAATTCTGGTTATCGCTTCTCGGCCTTTTGGCTAAGATCAAGTGTAGTATCTGTTCTTATCAGTTTAATATCTGATACGTCCCCTATCTGGGGACCATATATTAAATGGATTTTTAGAACAGGGAGATGGAAAAAGAGCTTGCTCTGTCCACTCCACGCATTGACCTGGTATTGCAGTATCTCCAGGACCGGTGCACCCCTTCTTTAATGCAGTTTCTAAAATCAGAAAGAATTGAATTCAATGTTTTTTGTTCATTTTGCTTGTTTGTCGGATTTTGGGATGGACTCTTTGGCTTTGCTTTTCTTCTCCTCATTGGATTTTTCATGTTCAAAGTTGCAGAAGCCAGATTACAAGCTCATTTTGGTTCAACTTCAGCAACTGTGCATTGCATTGCTATGTAATGTGATGCAATGCTATCTTTCTAGCTCTCCATTTTTACTTCCTTTTGGATAAACAGACATATTAGGCAAGCATTTTGGAGCTTTCACCTAAATAACTACAGGTGGTGAGATAAGCTGCACAATATAATTGACCTTTCAGTATATTGTTGCACACACACCATCTATTTAGCAAATGCCCTTGTTATCAACAGCAGCCTTTTAAACTCACCTGAGCTAACAGGTATGTGCGCTGGTTACTCTGCTGCGCTTAAAATTTCTTTTTTGGTTTGCTACAATGCCTTTTCTGAAACGTTGTCTCCTTCTGCTGGAACACTGACTTCTTTCATTTAATGCCTGCAGACTATAAAAGAGAACCCAACCCAAAAAGTTTGGTTGATTAGTCTGTGGCATTCTGTTAAACTGTTGCTTATGGCGGTCTCTGTGAGCTTCTCAGCGACATTCAGCCAGCCAGGTATCCTGCCTGCAGTAGATGGAATGTGGCAATGGAACGCTGGCTGCGCGTGTCATAATAGGCTCTGAGCCTTTATATACCTGTGCACAGCAGCAGCCACCTTCAGTCTGCTGCTGGACAGCCAGCAGCAGCAGCAGCAGGAGAGGTATGTAATCAGGAGCCCTCCTGCTAAGGGTAGACAGCTGCTCGTTCCACCCCACCCCCCGCCTTAATTGGTTCTCCTCCCTTCCAACGGTGTTGAGGCGGGTGGGAACAGCAGGGGGTGAAGGTGCTGTGTTTAAAGAGGTGGAGTTATGCAGATCTAAAACGCGTGGATTGCAGCAGCAGCAAGCCGAAAAGTGCAGGCATGTAAGGGATCTAGAGGTTGACAACATGTCTTCTTAACGGGAGTCCAGGAGCTCATCTCCACAAATGGACTTTTCAAGATCCTTGGGTGGCTCCGTAGTTTGAAACCAATTCTGGTTATCGCTTCTCGGCCTTTTGGCTAAGATCAAGTGTAGTATCTTTTGAAAAGGCAGTTTTGTCCTTGGGCTGCCCTAGTAAATTGATGCATATTACACACTGGTTTGGTGCACTTGTTAGTACGCCAGGTGGCTCATAGAGTTATCTGATGGAAAACATGGCCCTCCAGGATCGAAGTCACTAGGCTGGGTAAGTGTGAGGGCTTTGGAGCAATGTGCCCCAGGAGTAGGCGCCCTGGTGGGAGTCCAAGCTTACTGGGACTGGGAACCCCAGAAAGACTTGGCTTCGTAGCACGCCGCACCTTTGCCAATCATACTTTCTGAGCAACCCCCCCTATTCCTGGCCTCCGGGCTAGGAAGGGGAATTTTTATAAACCCGGTCGGAGGTCCGGTCAGCTTTGGGCTGAGAAACCAACACAGGCTCCAGCTCCACTAGGGTGGCAGCCTAGATGGAAGCTGGGAGCACGAAAACGGCTCTTCTCCGGCTTCGGCTAGGGAGAGCATCGGAGATCCCTGACCCTCGCTGTGGCCTTCTGGCTCGGAGGGATGGGGATGGTTTATTGGGGACCCTCTCCTCCGGGAAGGGTCCACATGAATCCTCGCCTCGTGCGCTGTTTTGGTGTGACTTCGGTCACATTTTTCAGTGCCTTGGATGCAGCTTCAATCAAAAAATCTGTTCTTATCAGTTTAATATCTGATACGTCCCCTATCTGGGGACCATATATTAAATGGATTTTTAGAACAGGGAGATGGAAAAAGAGCTTGCTTTGTCCACTCCACGCATTGACCTGGTATTGCAGTATCTCCAGGACCGGTGCACCCCTTCTTTAATGCAGTTTCTAAAATCAGAAAGAATTGAATTCAATGTTTTTTGTTCATTTTGCTTGTTTGTCGGATTTTGGGATGGACTCTTTGGCTTTGCTTTTCTTCTCCTCATTGGATTTTTCATGTTCAAAGTTGCAGAAGCCAGATTACAAGCTCATTTTGGTTCAACTTCAGCAACTGTGCATTGCATTGCCATGTAATGTGATGCAATGCTATCTTTCTAGCTCTCCCTTTTTACTTCCTTTTGGATAAACAGACATATTAGGCAAGCATTTTGGAGCTTTCACCTAAATAACTACAGGTGGTGAGATAAGCTGCACAATATAATTGACCTTTCAGTATATTGTTGCACACACACCATCTATTTAGCAAATGCCCTTGTTATCAACAGCAGCCTTTTAAACTCACCTGAGCTAACAGGTATGTGCGCTGGTTACTCTGCTGCGCTTAAAATTTCTTTTTTGGTTTGCTACAATGCCTTTTCTGAAACGTTGTCTCCTTCTGCTGGAACACTGACTTCTTTCATTTAATGCCTGCAGACTATAAAAGAGAACCCAACCCAAAAAGTTTGGTTGATTAGTCTGTGGCATTCTGTTAAACTGTTGCTTATGGCGGTCTCTGTGAGCTTCTCAGCGACATTCAGCCAGCCAGGTATCCTGCCTGCAGTAGATGGAATGTGGCAATGGAACGCTGGCTGCGCGTGTCATAATAGGCTCTGAGCCTTTATATACCTGTGCACAGCAGCAGCCACCTTCAGTCTGCTGCTGGACAGCCAGCAGCAGCAGCAGCAGGAGAGGTATGTAATCAGGAGCCCTCCTGCTAAGGGTAGACAGCTGCTCGTTCCACCCCACCCCCCGCCTTAATTGGTTCTCCTCCCTTCCAACGGTGTTGAGGCGGGTGGGAACAGCAGGGGGTGAAGGTGCTGTGTTTAAAGAGGTGGAGTTATGCAGATCTAAAACGCGTGGATTGCAGCAGCAGCAAGCCGAAAAGTGCAGGCATGTAAGGGATCTAGAGGTTGACAACATGTCTTCTTAACGGGAGTCCAGGAGCTCATCTCCACAAATGGACTTTTCAGGATCCTTGGGTGGCTCCGTAGTTTGAAACCAATTCTGGTTATCGCTTCTCGGCCTTTTGGCTAAGATCAAGTGTAGTATCTGTTCTTATCAGTTTAATATCTGATACGTCCCCTATCTGGGGACCATATATTAAATGGATTTTTAGAACAGGGAGATGGAAAAAGAGCTTGCTCTGTCCACTCCACGCATTGACCTGGTATTGCAGTATCTCCAGGACCGGTGCACCCCTTCT
Organism: Phyllobates terribilis; assembly: GCF_046119375.1. Taxonomy (NCBI): domain Eukaryota; kingdom Metazoa; phylum Chordata; class Amphibia; order Anura; family Dendrobatidae; genus Phyllobates; species Phyllobates terribilis. Next base: position 371,151 of record NW_027363784.1, on the reverse strand, counting down.
TTAATGCAGTTTCTAAAATCAGAAAGAATTGAATTCAATGTTTTTTGTTCATTTTGCTTGTTTGTCGGATTTTGGGATGGACTCTTTGGCTTTGCTTTTCTTCTCCTCATTGGATTTTTCATGTTCAAAGTTGCAGAAGCCAGATTACAAGCTCATTTTGGTTCAACTTCAGCAACTGTGCATTGCATTGCCATGTAATGTGATGCAATGCTATCTTTCTAGCTCTCCCTTTTTACTTCCTTTTGGATAAACAGACATATTAGGCAAGCATTTTGGAGCTTTCACCTAAATAACTACGGGTGGTGAGATAAGCTGCACAATATAATTGACCTTTCAGTATATTGTTGCACACACACCATCTATTTAGCAAATGCCCTTGTTATCAACAGCAGCCTTTTAAACTCACCTGAGCTAACAGGTATGTGCGCTGGTTACTCTGCTGCGCTTAAAATTTCTTTTTTGGTTTGCTACAATGCCTTTTCTGAAACGTTGTCTCCTTCTGCTGGAACACTGACTTCTTTCATTTAATGCCTGCAGACTATAAAAGAGAACCCAACCCAAAAAGTTTGGTTGATTAGTCTGTGGCATTCTGTTAAACTGTTGCTTATGGCGGTCTCTGTGAGCTTCTCAGCGACATTCAGCCAGCCAGGTATCCTGCCTGCAGTAGATGGAATGTGGCAATGGAACGCTGGCTGCGCGTGTCATAATAGGCTCTGAGCCTTTATATACCTGTGCACAGCAGCAGCCACCTTCAGTCTGCTGCTGGACAGCCAGCAGCAGCAGCAGCAGGAGAGGTATGTAATCAGGAGCCCTCCTGCTAAGGGTAGACAGCTGCTCGTTCCACCCCACCCCCCGCCTTAATTGGTTCTCCTCCCTTCCAACGGTGTTGAGGCGGGTGGGAACAGCAGGGGGTGAAGGTGCTGTGTTTAAAGAGGTGGAGTTATGCAGATCTAAAACGCGTGGATTGCAGCAGCAGCAAGCCGAAAAGTGCAGGCATGTAAGGGATCTAGAGGTTGACAACATGTCTTCTTAACGGGAGTCCAGGAGCTCATCTCCACAAATGGACTTTTCAGGATCCTTGGGTGGCTCCGTAGTTTGAAACCAATTCTGGTTATCGCTTCTCGGCCTTTTGGCTAAGATCAAGTGTAGTATCTGTTCTTATCAGTTTAATATCTGATACGTCCCCTATCTGGGGACCATATATTAAATGGATTTTTAGAACAGGGAGATGGAAAAAGAGCTTGCTCTGTCCACTCCACGCATTGACCTGGTATTGCAGTATCTCCAGGACCGGTGCACCCCTTCTTTAATGCAGTTTCTAAAATCAGAAAGAATTGAATTCAATGTTTTTTGTTCATTTTGCTTGTTTGTCGGATTTTGGGATGGACTCTTTGGCTTTGCTTTTCTTCTCCTCATTGGATTTTTCATGTTCAAAGTTGCAGAAGCCAGATTACAAGCTCATTTTGGTTCAACTTCAGCAACTGTGCATTGCATTGCCATGTAATGTGATGCAATGCTATCTTTCTAGCTCTCCCTTTTTACTTCCTTTTGGATAAACAGACATATTAGGCAAGCATTTTGGAGCTTTCACCTAAATAACTACAGGTGGTGAGATAAGCTGCACAATATAATTGACCTTTCAGTATATTGTTGCACACACACCATCTATTTAGCAAATGCCCTTGTTATCAACAGCAGCCTTTTAAACTCACCTGAGCTAACAGGTATGTGCGCTGGTTACTCTGCTGCGCTTAAAATTTCTTTTTTGGTTTGCTAAAATGCCTTTTCTGAAACGTTGTCTCCTTCTGCTGGAACACTGACTTCTTTCATTTAATGCCTGCAGACTATAAAAGAGAAGCCAACCCAAAAAGTTTGGTTGATTAGTCTGTGGCATTCTGTTAAACTGTTGCTTATGGCGGTCTCTGTGAGCTTCTCAGCGACATTCAGCCAGCCAGGTATCCTGCCTGCAGTAGATGGAATGTGGCAATGGAACGCTGGCTGCGCGTGTCATAATAGGCTCTGAGCCTTTATATACCTGTGCACAGCAGCAGCCACCTTCAGTCTGCTGCTGGACAGCCAGCAGCAGCAGCAGCAGGAGAGGTATGTAATCAGGAGCCCTCCTGCTAAGGGTAGACAGCTGCTCGTTCCACCCCACCCCCCGCCTTAATTGGTTCTCCTCCCTTCCAACGGTGTTGAGGCGGGTGGGAACAGCAGGGGGTGAAGGTGCTGTGTTTAAAGAGGTGGAGTTATGCAGATCTAAAACGCGTGGATTGCAGCAGCAGCAAGCCGAAAAGTGCAGGCATGTAAGGGATCTAGAGGTTGACAACATGTCTTCTTAACGGGAGTCCAGGAGCTCATCTCCACAAATGGACTTTTCAGGATCCTTGGGTGGCTCCGTAGTTTGAAACCAATTCTGGTTATCGCTTCTCGGCCTTTTGGCTAAGATCAAGTGTAGTATCTGTTCTTATCAGTTTAATATCTGATACGTCCCCTATCTGGGGACCATATATTAAATGGATTTTTAGAACAGGGAGATGGAAAAAGAGCTTGCTCTGTCCACTCCACGCATTGACCTGGTATTGCAGTATCTCCAGGACCGGTGCACCCCTTCTTTAATGCAGTTTCTAAAATCAGAAAGAATTGAATTCAATGTTTTTTGTTCATTTTGCTTGTTTGTCGGATTTTGGGATGGACTCTTTGGCTTTGCTTTTCTTCTCCTCATTGGATTTTTCATGTTCAAAGTTGCAGAAGCCAGATTACAAGCTCATTTTGGTTCAACTTCAGCAACTGTGCATTGCATTGCCATGTAATGTGATGCAATGCTATCTTTCTAGCTCTCCCTTTTTACTTCCTTTTGGATAAACAGACATATTAGGCAAGCATTTTGGAGCTTTCACCTAAATAACTACGGGTGGTGAGATAAGCTGCACAATATAATTGACCTTTCAGTATATTGTTGCACACACACCATCTATTTAGCAAATGCCCTTGTTATCAACAGCAGCCTTTTAAACTCACCTGAGCTAACAGGTATGTGCGCTGGTTACTCTGCTGCGCTTAAAATTTCTTTTTTGGTTTGCTACAATGCCTTTTCTGAAACGTTGTCTCCTTCTGCTGGAACACTGACTTCTTTCATTTAATGCCTGCAGACTATAAAAGAGAACCCAACCCAAAAAGTTTGGTTGATTAGTCTGTGGCATTCTGTTAAACTGTTGCTTATGGCGGTCTCTGTGAGCTTCTCAGCGACATTCAGCCAGCCAGGTATCCTGCCTGCAGTAGATGGAATGTGGCAATGGAACGCTGGCTGCGCGTGTCATAATAGGCTCTGAGCCTTTATATACCTGTGCACAGCAGCAGCCACCTTCAGTCTGCTGCTGGACAGCCAGCAGCAGCAGCAGCAGGAGAGGTATGTAATCAGGAGCCCTCCTGCTAAGGGTAGACAGCTGCTCGTTCCACCCCACCCCCCGCCTTAATTGGTTCTCCTCCCTTCCAACGGTGTTGAGGCGGGTGGGAACAGCAGGGGGTGAAGGTGCTGTGTTTAAAGAGGTGGAGTTATGCAGATCTAAAACGCGTGGATTGCAGCAGCAGCAAGCCGAAAAGTGCAGGCATGTAAGGGATCTAGAGGTTGACAACATGTCTTCTTAACGGGAGTCCAGGAGCTCATCTCCACAAATGGACTTTTCAGGATCCTTGGGTGGCTCCGTAGTTTGAAACCAATTCTGGTTATCGCTTCTCGGCCTTTTGGCTAAGATCAAGTGTAGTATCTGTTCTTATCAGTTTAATATCTGATACGTCCCCTATCTGGGGACCATATATTAAATGGATTTTTAGAACAGGGAGATGGAAAAAGAGCTTGCTCTGTCCACTCCACGCATTGACCTGGTATTGCAGTATCTCCAGGACCGGTGCACCCCTTCTTTAATGCAGTTTCTAAAATCAGAAAGAATTGAATTCAATGTTTTTTGTTCATTTTGCTTGTTTGTCGGATTTTGGGATGGACTCTTTGGCTTTGCTTTTCTTCTCCTCATTGGATTTTTCATGTTCAAAGTTGCAGAAGCCAGATTACAAGCTCATTTTGGTTCAACTTCAGCAACTGTGCATTGCATTGCCATGTAATGTGATGCAATGCTATCTTTCTAGCTCTCCCTTTTTACTTCCTTTTGGATAAACAGACATATTAGGCAAGCATTTTGGAGCTTTCACCTAAATAACTACAGGTGGTGAGATAAGCTGCACAATATAATTGACCTTTCAGTATATTGTTGCACACACACCATCTATTTAGCAAATGCCCTTGTTATCAACAGCAGCCTTTTAAACTCACCTGAGCTAACAGGTATGTGCGCTGGTTACTCTGCTGCGCTTAAAATTTCTTTTTTGGTTTGCTACAATGCCTTTTCTGAAACGTTGTCTCCTTCTGCTGGAACACTGACTTCTTTCATTTAATGCCTGCAGACTATAAAAGAGAAGCCAACCCAAAAAGTTTGGTTGATTAGTCTGTGGCATTCTGTTAAACTGTTGCTTATGGCGGTCTCTGTGAGCTTCTCAGCGACATTCAGCCAGCCAGGTATCCTGCCTGCAGTAGATGGAATGTGGCAATGGAACGCTGGCTGCGCGTGTCATAATAGGCTCTGAGCCTTTATATACCTGTGCACAGCAGCAGCCACCTTCAGTCTGCTGCTGGACAGCCAGCAGCAGCAGCAGCAGGAGAGGTATGTAATCAGGAGCCCTCCTGCTAAGGGTAGACAGCTGCTCGTTCCACCCCACCCCCCGCCTTAATTGGTTCTCCTCCCTTCCAACGGTGTTGAGGCGGGTGGGAACAGCAGGGGGTGAAGGTGCTGTGTTTAAAGAGGTGGAGTTATGCAGATCTAAAACGCGTGGATTGCAGCAGCAGCAAGCCGAAAAGTGCAGGCATGTAAGGGATCTAGAGGTTGACAACATGTCTTCTTAACGGGAGTCCAGGAGCTCATCTCCACAAATGGACTTTTCAGGATCCTTGGGTGGCTCCGTAGTTTGAAACCAATTCTGGTTATCGCTTCTCGGCCTTTTGGCTAAGATCAAGTGTAGTATCTTTCGAAAAGGCGGTTTTGGATGTTGGCCGCCCTAGTAGATTGATACATTATGCACACTGGGGTTTAGGCGCTTGTTAGTACGCCAGGTGGCTAATATAGTGATCTGGTGGAAAGCATGGCCCCCCAGGATCGACGCCATTGGGCCGGGGAAGATCGAAAGCCCGAAGTGTGAAGTGCCCCAGGAGTGGTGACCCTGGGGTGCCTTAACTCACTGGGATTGGGAACCCCACTTGAGTTTATGGCACATTTGCACTAGCACTTCAATATTTCTTTCTTCACACACACCCTTATTCCGGGCCTTCTGGCCTTAGGATGGGGAATTTTTCAATTCCCGGTCGAAGGTCCGGGCAGTATTATACTGTGAAACCTTCACTATTTATTTAATTTTTTTTTGTCACTGTGTGTCCACTTTTTCACGTGTGTCCACGTCCTTACTAGGATTTTGTCGGGATGCGGTTCCCTTACGGGTTCCTCTCTTGGCAGGTCTAGGGGGGGAGTGTGTGGCCATCAGGTTCCGCTCCCCCCTGAACCCCACTGGCTCTCCTCTTTCGGGAGGAGAGCGTTGTTGGCTCCCCTCTTCCGGGAGGGGAGCACAGTCTTTGGCTCCCAGTGCCTTGCTCGGGTGAGAAATCGGGCAGGTATTGGGGGTAAAATTGGGTCGCCTCTGGCTCCGGCTGGAGGTGGCTATTTGTCCCTGTTCCTCGCTGTGGCCTTCTGGCTCGGAGGGACGGGGAATGGTTTGGGGGACCCTTCTCCTTTTGGAGAGGGTTTCAAGAAGACCAGCATCCTAGTGCACTTTTTTTTGTGGCACTTGTCACTTTTTTAAGCGCACTCGGGTTTTGTACACGAATTCGGGCTTTCGATAAAAAAAAAAAAAAAAAAATCTGTTCTTATCAGTTTAATATCTGATACGTCCCCTATCTGGGGACCATATATTAAATGGATTTTTAGAACAGGGAGATGGAAAAAGAGCTTGCTCTGTCCACTCCACGCATTGACCTGGTATTGCAGTATCTCCAGGACCGGTGCACCCCTTCTTTAATGCAGTTTCTAAAATCAGAAAGAATTGAATTCAATGTTTTTTGTTCATTTTGCTTGTTTGTCGGATTTTGGGATGGACTCTTTGGCTTTGCTTTTCTTCTCCTCATTGGATTTTTCATGTTCAAAGTTGCAGAAGCCAGATTACAAGCTCATTTTGGTTCAACTTCAGCAACTGTGCATTGCATTGCCATGTAATGTGATGCAATGCTATCTTTCTAGCTCTCCCTTTTTACTTCCTTTTGGATAAACAGACATATTAGGCAAGCATTTTGGAGCTTTCACCTAAATAACTACAGGTGGTGAGATAAGCTGCACAATATAATTGACCTTTCAGTATATTGTTGCACACACACCATCTATTTAGCAAATGCCCTTGTTATCAACAGCAGCCTTTTAAACTCACCTGAGCTAACAGGTATGTGCGCTGGTTACTCTGCTGCGCTTAAAATTTCTTTTTTGGTTTGCTACAATGCCTTTTCTGAAACGTTGTCTCCTTCTGCTGGAACACTGACTTCTTTCATTTAATGCCTGCAGACTATAAAAGAGAACCCAACCCAAAAAGTTTGGTTGATTAGTCTGTGGCATTCTGTTAAACTGTTGCTTATGGCCGTCTCTGTGAGCTTCTCAGCGACATTCAGCCAGCCAGGTATCCTGCCTGCAGTAGATGGAATGTGGCAATGGAACGTTGGCTGCGCGTGTCATAATAGGCTCTGAGCCTTTATATACCTGTGCACAGCAGCAGCCACCTTCAGTCTGCTGCTGGACAGCCAGCAGCAGCAGCAGCAGGAGAGGTATGTAATCAGGAGCCCTCCTGCTAAGGGTAGACAGCTGCTCGTTCCACCCCACCCCCCGCCTTAATTGGTTCTCCTCCCTTCCAACGGTGTTGAGGCGGGTGGGAACAGCAGGGGGTGAAGGTGCTGTGTTTAAAGAGGTGGAGTTATGCAGATCTAAAACGCGTGGATTGCAGCAGCAGCAAGCCGAAAAGTGCAGGCATGTAAGGGATCTAGAGGTTGACAACATGTCTTCTTAACGGGAGTCCAGGAGCTCATCTCCACAAATGGACTTTTCAGGATCCTTGGGTGGCTCCGTAGTTTGAAACCAATTCTGGTTATCGCTTCTCGGCCTTTTGGCTAAGATCAAGTGTAGTATCTGTTCTTATCAGTTTAATATCTGATACGTCCCCTATCTGGGGACCATATATTAAATGGATTTTTAGAACAGGGAGATGGAAAAAGAGCTTGCTCTGTCCACTCCACACATTGACCTGGTATTGCAGTATCTCCAGGACCGGTGCACCCCTTCTTTAATGCAGTTTCTAAAATCAGAAAGAATTGAATTCAATGTTTTTTGTTCATTTTGCTTGTTTGTCGGATTTTGGGAAGGACTCTTTGGCTTTGCTTTTCTTCTCCTCATTGGATTTTTCATGTTCAAAGTTGCAGAAGCCAGATTACAAGCTCATTTTGGTTCAACTTCAGCAACTGTGCATTGCATTGCCATGTAATGTGATGCAATGCTATCTTTCTAGCTCTCCCTTTTTACTTCCTTTTGGATAAACAGACATATTAGGCAAGCATTTTGGAGCTTTCACCTAAATAACTACAGGTGGTGAGATAAGCTGCACAATATAATTGACCTTTCAGTATATTGTTGCACACACACCATCTATTTAGCAAATGCCCTTGTTATCAACAGCAGCCTTTTAAACTCACCTGAGCTAACAGGTATGTGCGCTGGTTACTCTGCTGCGCTTAAAATTTCTTTTTTGGTTTGCTACAATGCCTTTTCTGAAACGTTGTCTCCCTCTGCTGGAACACTGACTTCTTTCATTTAATGCCTGCAGACTATAAAAGAGAACCCAACCCAAAAAGTTTGGGTGATTAGTCTGTGGCATTCTGTTAAACTGTTGCTTATGGCGGTCTCTGTGAGCTTCTCAGCGACATTCAGCCAGCCAGGTATCCTGCCTGCAGTAGATGGAATGTGGCAATGGAACGCTGGCTGCGCGTGTCATAATAGGCTCTGAGCCTTTATATACCTGTGCACAGCAGCAGCCACCTTCAGTCTGCTGCTGGACAGCCAGCAGCAGCAGCAGCAGGAGAGGTATGTAATCAGGAGCCCTCCTGCTAAGGGTAGACAGCTGCTCGTTCCACCCCACCCCCCGCCTTAATTGGTTCTCCTCCCTTCCAACGGTGTTGAGGCGGGTGGGAACAGCAGGGGGTGAAGGTGCTGTGTTTAAAGAGGTGGAGTTATGCAGATCTAAAACGCGTGGATTGCAGCAGCAGCAAGCCGAAAAGTGCAGGCATGTAAGGGATCTAGAGGTTGACAACATGTCTTCTTAACGGGAGTCCAGGAGCTCATCTCCACAAATGGACTTTTCAGGATCCTTGGGTGGCTCCGTAGTTTGAAACCAATTCTGGTTATCGCTTCTCGGCCTTTTGGCTAAGATCAAGTGTAGTATCTGTTCTTATCAGTTTAATATCTGATACGTCCCCTATCTGGGGACCATATATTAAATGGATTTTTAGAACAGGGAGATGGAAAAAGAGCTTGCTCTGTCCACTCCACGCATTGACCTGGTATTGCAGTATCTCCAGGACCGGTGCACCCCTTCTTTAATGCAGTTTCTAAAATCAGAAAGAATTGAATTCAATGTTTTTTGTTCATTTTGCTTGTTTGTCGGATTTTGGGATGGACTCTTTGGCTTTGCTTTTCTTCTCCTCATTGGATTTTTCATGTTCAAAGTTGCAGAAGCCAGATTACAAGCTCATTTTGGTTCAACTTCAGCAACTGTGCATTGCATTGCCATGTAATGTGATGCAATGCTATCTTTCTAGCTCTCCCTTTTTACTTCCTTTTGGATAAACAGACATATTAGGCAAGCATTTTGGAGCTTTCACCTAAATAACTACAGGTGGTGAGATAAGCTGCACAATATAATTGACCTTTCAGTATATTGTTGCACACACACCATCTATTTAGCAAATGCCCTTGTTATCAACAGCAGCCTTTTAAACTCACCTGAGCTAACAGGTATGTGCGCTGGTTACTCTGCTGCGCTTAAAATTTCTTTTTTGGTTTGCTACAATGCCTTTTCTGAAACGTTGTCTCCTTCTGCTGGAACACTGACTTCTTTCATTTAATGCCTGCAGACTATAAAAGAGAACCCAACCCAAAAAGTTTGGTTGATTAGTCTGTGGCATTCTGTTAAACTGTTGCTTATGGCGGTCTCTGTGAGCTTCTCAGTGACATTCAGCCAGCCAGGTATCCTGTCTGCAGTAGATGGAATGTGGCAATGGAACGCTGGCTGCGCGTGTCATAATAGGCTCTGAGCCTTTATATACCTGTGCACAGCAGCAGCCACCTTCAGTCTGCTGCTGGACAGCCAGCAGCAGCAGCAGCAGGAGAGGTATGTAATCAGGAGCCCTCCTGCTAAGGGTAGACAGCTGCTCGTTCCACCCCACCCCCCGCCTTAATTGGTTCTCCTCCCTTCCAACGGTGTTGAGGCGGGTGGGAACAGCAGGGGGTGAAGGTGCTGTGTTTAAAGAGGTGGAGTTATGCAGATCTAAAACGCGTGGATTGCAGCAGCAGCAAGCCGAAAAGTGCAGGCATGTAAGGGATCTAGAGGTTGACAACATGTCTTCTTAACGGGAGTCCAGGAGCTCATCTCCACAAATGGACTTTTCAGGATCCTTGGGTGGCTCCGTAGTTTGAAACCAATTCTGGTTATCGCTTCTCGGCCTTTTGGCACGATCTATCAGGTTTACCTGTGTGGTCTTGCCTGTGAGGTGCTCTTGGTACCCTTTCTCTCGGCCTGGGGGGATCGTTCCTTTTCGGAGGGACTTAACCCCCCTGCTGCTATTGGGAGGAAGGATTAGTCCGGGAGCAACGGGAAGGGATCCCATGAAGGCTTGCGCCTTTCAGAGAGAAGAGTCGGTACGTTCCTGAGTGAAGGATGCCGGCAACGCTCACATATTCATCGGGTGATGCCCGGATGCGGAACACCGTGAGGATTGAAGTTGGAGCAGGATCGAGGACGGAGAAGAATTTGTATTACATCTGCCATAGGATTCTGCTTGGAGTTCTGGAGTTTCGGCGGGAAGACATATTCTGCTTCCAGGACAATGAGTACAAGGGGACTTACACCATCACCTTCAAGAGCCAGGGATGCTGTCACCAACTCGTACAAAAGGTAAATGAGAAAAACTACTTGGATGAATTGGATGGACTAACCTTTTGTCTCTTGTATGCCTATGACGAGATCCCTATCGTGGTGCATTTCCCGAACCCCTTTGTGGAAGCTGCAGACATCTCGACCTACCTTATCCGTTATTGTGACGATCTGAGATACCTGGGCACTGTGAAGAACGCGGTAGGCTTCTGGTGCGGCAAGAGGAGGTACATGGCCCGTCTAAAGAGGGACCCAAGCGGAGTGGGAGGAATGCTACACCCTCCCTCAACATTTGTGATCGGTAAGAGCAGAGGCTACTTATTTTACCCTGGAATGCCGGTATGTTGCAGGAACTGTGGACAAATGGGTCATACCCAAACGTCCTGCATGGGCAGGAAAGTAGACCGCTGCAATAATTGCAGCTGTTACGGACATTTAATGAAGGACTGTCCCGTTGGGAGGAAATGCAATCTTTGTGGTGAGGCGGGGCACATGTTCCGAGGATGCCCCAACAGGACCAGGACCAGGACCTACGCAGAAGCTGCATCTTCTGCAGCTGAGCCGATGCGCCCGCCGGTCTTCACTGGCGGGCCGGCGTCGGAGGGCGGTTCGAAGGGCGAGAAGGCTGGGATGGAGCAGGGAGCCGGAGGCCCCTCTGGGGCGGCCCCTGCATCGAAGTCCCTTAACGATGGGCGGACCTCGCATGGACCGGAGCGGAGGGGTCCTCCTTCTGGGAGGGTATCCTCCGTGTCGATGGTTCCCGATACCGATCCTGTTGGGCTGGAGGGTGGTGCCCCTGTGCGGTTGGCTACAGGGGACCACGCAGCGATGGCCTCAGGATCTTCCAGGGCGATTAGCCAGCCAGATGAGGGGGCTTTGCTTCTAGGTGGCGAACATCAGGGAATCGGTGTTGGTGATCTTATCCTGATGGACCAGTCTCTCCCGCTGGAGGAGGTGGAGGAAGAGGAGGACTGTACCAGTGACCTGGTGGAGTCTGCCCCGAAAAAGAGACGGAATGTCGAAGCCCCAGCGTCTCCTGGAATGTGGCTGGGAACCGTGACCTACGAGGGGGCAACCGCCGGCTCACAGAATATCGAGTCGTTTGGGTCCTCTAGCCCGGATGTCCTGGAGCAATTTGACATACAGGGCTTTGAGTCAGGTGTCCTCATGGAAGATCCACCACCCTGACCTATGAATGCCGACATTAAGACTTGTCTCACTGAATGTGAGGTCATTAAAGAGCCCAGTTCGTAGGGCTGCTCTATTCAAGTATTTAGAAACCGCTGACTTTGACATTTGTTTATTACAGGAATGCGGGATACAACATGCACTAAATTATAATGACATCAAGACAGATTGGAGACTGGGGCCCTCCATCTGGTCTGGCTCCAATGACAACAAGTCAGCGGGGGTGGGCTTCCTCTGTCGTGGGAGAAATATTACTGTAAATGCTGTCACAGAAATAGTACCAGGCAGAGTGGTTTTAGTGCATTTTAAATTTAATGGTTTTACCCTACGTGTAATAAATATTTATGCTCCCCCTGATAAGCAAGAGAGAATTAATTTATTTGGGATATTGCCATTGTACTGTACTGGGTCATCTCCCCTGATCGTAGGGGGTGATTTTAATTGTCTTTGTGCTAGTGAACAACGAGCGGGGGGTGACCCTTTACGCAAATTGGATAAGTCATGTCATCTATTGAAAGATTTTATAACTGATTTTAAATTATGCGATGCGTGGAGGTCACTCCTGCCGACGGACCCTGGTTATACGTGGTCCGGAAGAGGGGTGTCCTCCAGGATCGATTTTATTTTCCTATCAGATGATTTTAACCCTGTAAAATGTGTTTTAACATCAAATATATTTTCTGACCATAAGGGCTTGGAGGTGCACCTAGAATACCGGGATGAACAGAGGGTCAACAGGGGCCTCTGGCGTCTAAGTACTTACCTGCTGGAGGACCCTCTGATTCGACAAGACTTTGGTAAAGCCTATCAAGCCTGGCGGCGACAAAAACCTTCTGATGCCCCTATGGTAACCTGGTGGGAAAATTTGAAAAAAAAAGTCAGAATGTTTTTTATAAAAGCAGGGAGACGTAAAGCTAGAGAGAAAAAAAGATGTTTTAGTGATCTTAACACCAAACTACAAACACTTTTTAAATTCAAAGAGCTAGGGGTGGAGGTGGGAGATGATATTGCTAGCCTAAAAACTGAAATCCAGAACTGCATAGACACAAAGGGGAAAGAGATTATTTTTAACTCTAGAGTGCAGCACTTGGAGGAGGGGGAGAAGTGCTCTCGCTTCTTCTTCAAAAAAGTCATGGATAAAAGAGAAGTGATCACAAATCTAGAGGGTGAAACATCTATGCAGGGAATGTTGAATGCTACTTTTAACTTTTATAAGCATCTTTTTAGTAAAAAGTGTATAGATGAGTCCTTTTTATCTGATGCTCTTAATGATCTCGATTTTAAGTTAAATTTTACAGACCAGGAGTTTTTAGAACGCGATATTGTTTTAGAGGAATTATTTTATGTTTTTAAAAGTTTCTCTAAGGGCAAAGCACCTGGGTGTGATGGACTACCTGTAGAGTTTTATCTTACTTTTTGGGACATTTTAAAAGAGGACCTTTTTATGCTTTTTAAAGAAGTTTTTATTTCTGAACAGTTGCCATTTTCGTGGAGGAGAGGAGTGGTGTCTTTGATATATAAAAAAGGTGATCGCAGTGCTCTAGCGAATTGGAGACCCATAACTCTCCTAAACGTTGATTACAAGGTACTTGCTAAGGTGGTTGCAAACCGGCTCAGGAATGTCATTGCCAAACTAATCCAGCCTGAGCAGGTTTGTAGTGTACCAGGCAGAAGTATTTCAGAGGTTTTAAACGTATTAAGGGATGTAATTTGGTATTCCAGAGACCGGGGTCAAAATGTAGCCCTTTTAGCCCTAGATTTTGAAAAAGCTTTCGATAGAGTCTCTCATAGATTTCTTTTTAGAGTTTTAAAAAGAATGGGTATCCCTAATATGCTTTTAAATTGTATTAAGATTTTATATAAAAATTGTTTTAGTCAAATTTCTCTTAATGGCTTTTTAACAGATGGAGTTCCCCTTGAGTCCGGAGTGAAGCAGGGATGCCCCTTGTCGCCCATCCTGTTCATCTGCGCCATGGAGCCCCTGCTGAGCGCAATAAGAAAAGACAAAGTGATTAGAGGGGTTCCTGTTCCTGGCGGAGGTGGCAGTGATGTGAGAGTCTTTGGCTACATGGATGACGTGACGGTTGTGTGCGTGGACCCTGCTTCCCTCCGGAGGGCGGTGTTGCGCATTGATTTTTTTTCCCAGGCATCCGGTTTTAAACTTAATTTAAATAAATCTGAATGTCTGACTTTGGGATCCTGGGACACCGCCCAACTCCCGCAGCTCACTATAAAACGAGACAATGTAAAAATTCTTGGAGTTGTTTTTAACGAGGAGAATGTGGGAACTCAAAGCTGGGAGAATGTCATAGAAAAAATGTCAAAGAAAATATCATTTTGGGGTTTGAGGTCCCTAACAATGGAGGGGAAAATTTTAATTATAAAATCAGTGTTGTTACCCCTCATACTGTATATAGCTATGGTGTACCCCCCCTCTGATGTTTTAATTAAAAAAATGACTAGGATGATCTTTATGTTTTTATGGAACTCCAAAATGGAAAAATTAAGGAGAGAAATAATGAGGAAGAATAAAATGAACGGCGGAAGGGATGTTCCCGACTTACATATTTATTTGTATTTAAATTATTTCTGCTTTTGTTTCAAACATTTTAATGGTAATAGTGCGCTAAGTTATTTTTTAAAATATACTTGTGGGATGATTTTTAAAAGATGGTTTAAGTTGTCGTTGAATTCCCCTGTTTTACTATGCCCCCCCAAACACCAAGCAATCTTAGAAAAGACTGTTCGATTTTATAGCCTTGGTGATTTTAATATGGACATTTTTAAAGACCGCAAGAAGCTTTTATCTTTTCTGAGGAGGAATGAAGATGTGACCCCCATAGTAAATTTCTCAGAAGAGAGATCGAAGCAAGTTTGGAAGAATGTCTTCGGGAAATTCTTAGCAAATGGACATAAGGACATCGCATGGATGGTGGTCCACCAGTGCCTCCCCACCAGAGAGTTTCAACACAGGAGAGGCCTGGTGGCCAGAGCAAAATGCCCCAGAGACTCATGTGTTTATGACGAAACCACCTTGCACCTTATGTGGAATTGCCCATTTGCACAGGAACTTTGGCACAAAGTTGGGATTCTTTTAAAATGGACTTGCGGTTTAAGAGATTTTAACCATGAATATGTTTTATATGGCCTTTTTAAATGTCCGACCCCTCAACAGTATTGTATATGTTGGTGTATGATTAACTGTTTTAAAGACGCCCTTTGGAAGGCACGCAATATTTTACTTTTTAAACGTGACGCTATTTCTGTGAAGGATTGTCTTAAAATTGCTTTTAGCCAGATGTATATTTATTACTTGAGGGATGTGAAATGTATTGGGAGAAGGGATGCCAATCGTATATGGGGTTTTTATGGGTGGAATTCTGTGTTTTAATAATGTACTGTTTGTGTTGTTGTTTTTGATTGTAAACCATCTTTTACGCACTTAATAAAATATGTTGAAACCTGATCTGTTCTTATCAGTTTAATATCTGATACGTCCCCTATCTGGGGACCATATATTAAATGGATTTTTAGAACAGGGAGATGGAAAAAGAGCTTGCTCTGTCCACTCCACGCATTGACCTGGTATTGCAGTATCTCCAGGACCGGTGCACCCCTTCTTTAATGCAGTTTCTAAAATCAGAAAGAATTGAATTCAATGTTTTTTGTTCATTTTGCTTGTTTGTCGGATTTTGGGATGGACTCTTTGGCTTTGCTTTTCTTCTCCTCATTGGATTTTTCATGTTCAAAGTTGCAGAAGCCAGATTACAAGCTCATTTTGGTTCAACTTCAGCAACTGTGCATTGCATTGCCATGTAATGTGATGCAATGCTATCTTTCTAGCTCTCCCTTTTTACTTCCTTTTGGATAAACAGACATATTAGGCAAGCATTTTGGAGCTTTCACCTAAATAACTACAGGTGGTGAGATAAGCTGCACAATATAATTGACCTTTCAGTATATTGTTGCACACACACCATCTATTTAGCAAATGCCCTTGTTATCAACAGCAGCATTTTAAACTCACCTGAGCTAACAGGTATGTGCGCTGGTTACTCTGCTGCGCTTAAAATTTCTTTTTTGGTTTGCTACAATGCCTTTTCTGAAACGTTGTCTCCTTCTGCTGGAACACTGACTTCTTTCATTTAATGCCTGCAGACTATAAAAGAGAACCCAACCCAAAAAGTTTGGTTGATTAGTCTGTGGCATTCTGTTAAACTGTTGCTTATGGCGGTCTCTGTGAGCTTCTCAGCGACATTCAGCCAGCCAGGTATCCTGCCTGCAGTAGATGGAATGTGGCAATGGAACGCTGGCTGCGCGTGTCATAATAGGCTCTGAGCCTTTATATACCTGTGCACAGCAGCAGCCACCTTCAGTCTGCTGCTGGACAGCCAGCAGCAGCAGCAGCAGGAGAGGTATGTAATCAGGAGCCCTCCTGCTAAGGGTAGACAGCTGCTCGTTCCACCCCACCCCCCGCCTTAATTGGTTCTCCTCCCTTCCAACGGTGTTGAGGCGGGTGGGAACAGCAGGGGGTGAAGGTGCTGTGTTTAAAGAGGTGGAGTTATGCAGATCTAAAACGCGTGGATTGCAGCAGCAGCAAGCCGAAAAGTGCAGGCATGTAAGGGATCTAGAGGTTGACAACATGTCTTCTTAACGGGAGTCCAGGAGCTCATCTCCACAAATGGACTTTTCAGGATCCTTGGGTGGCTCCGTAGTTTGAAACCAATTCTGGTTATCGCTTCTCGGCCTTTTGGCTAAGATCAAGTGTAGTATCTGTTCTTATCAGTTTAATATCTGATACGTCCCCTATCTGGGGACCATATATTAAATGGATTTTTAGAACAGGGAGATGGAAAAAGAGCTTGCTCTGTCCACTCCACGCATTGACCTGGTATTGCAGTATCTCCAGGACCGGTGCACCCCTTCTTTAATGCAGTTTCTAAAATCAGAAAGAATTGAATTCAATGTTTTTTGTTCATTTTGCTTGTTTGTCGGATTTTGGGATGGACTCTTTGGCTTTGCTTTTCTTCTCCTCATTGGATTTTTCATGTTCAAAGTTGCAGAAGCCAGATTACAAGCTCATTTTGGTTCAACTTCAGCAACTGTGCATTGCATTGCCATGTAATGTGATGCAATGCTATCTTTCTAGCTCTCCCTTTTTACTTCCTTTTGGATAAACAGACATATTAGGCAAGCATTTTGGAGCTTTCACCTAAATAACTACAGGTGGTGAGATAAGCTGCACAATATAATTGACCTTTCAGTATATTGTTGCACACACACCATCTATTTAGCAAATGCCCTTGTTATCAACAGCAGCCTTTTAAACTCACCTGAGCTAACAGGTATGTGCGCTGGTTACTCTGCTGCGCTTAAAATTTCTTTTTTGGTTTGCTACAATGCCTTTTCTGAAACGTTGTCTCCTTCTGCTGGAACACTGACTTCTTTCATTTAATGCCTGCAGACTATAAAAGAGAACCCAACCCAAAAAGTTTGGTTGATTAGTCTGTGGCATTCTGTTAAACTGTTGCTTATGGCGGTCTCTGTGAGCTTCTCAGCGACATTCAGCCAGCCAGGTATCCTGCCTGCAGTAGATGGAATGTGGCAATGGAACGCTGGCTGCGCGTGTCATAATAGGCTCTGAGCCTTTATATACCTGTGCACAGCAGCAGCCACCTTCAGTCTGCTGCTGGACAGCCAGCAGCAGCAGCAGCAGGAGAGGTATGTAATCAGGAGCCCTCCTGCTAAGGGTAGACAGCTGCTCGTTCCACCCCACCCCCCGCCTTAATTGGTTCTCCTCCCTTCCAACGGTGTTGAGGCGGGTGGGAACAGCAGGGGGTGAAGGTGCTGTGTTTAAAGAGGTGGAGTTATGCAGATCTAAAACGCGTGGATTGCAGCAGCAGCAAGCCGAAAAGTGCAGGCATGTAAGGGATCTAGAGGTTGACAACATGTCTTCTTAACGGGAGTCCAGGAGCTCATCTCCACAAATGGACTTTTCAGGATCCTTGGGTGGCTCCGTAGTTTGAAACCAATTCTGGTTATCGCTTCTCGGCCTTTTGGCTAAGATCAAGTGTAGTATCTGTTCTTATCAGTTTAATATCTGATACGTCCCCTATCTGGGGACCATATATTAAATGGATTTTTAGAACAGGGAGATGGAAAAAGAGCTTGCTCTGTCCACTCCACGCATTGACCTGGTATTGCAGTATCTCCAGGACCGGTGCACCCCTTCTTTAATGCAGTTTCTAAAATCAGAAAGAATTGAATTCAATGTTTTTTGTTCATTTTGCTTGTTTGTCGGATTTTGGGATGGACTCTTTGGCTTTGCTTTTCTTCTCCTCATTGGATTTTTCATGTTCAAAGTTGCAGAAGCCAGATTACAAGCTCATTTTGGTTCAACTTCAGCAACTGTGCATTGCATTGCATGTAATGTGATGCAATGCTATCTTTCTAGCTCTCCCTTTTTACTTCCTTTTGGATAAACAGACATATTAGGCAAGCATTTTGGAGCTTTCACCTAAATAACTACAGGTGGTGAGATAAGCTGCACAATATAATTGACCTTTCAGTATATTGTTGCACACACACCATCTATTTAGCAAATGCCCTTGTTATCAACAGCAGCCTTTTAAACTCACCTGAGCTAACAGGTATGTGCGCTGGTTACTCTGCTGCGCTTAAAATTTCTTTTTTGGTTTGCTACAATGCCTTTTCTGAAACGTTGTCTCCTTCTGCTGGAACACTGACTTCTTTCATTTAATGCCTGCAGACTATAAAAGAGAACCCAACCCAAAAAGTTTGGTTGATTAGTCTGTGGCATTCTGTTAAACTGTTGCTTATGGCGGTCTCTGTGAGCTTCTCAGCGACATTCAGCCAGCCAGGTATCCTGCCTGCAGTAGATGGAATGTGGCAATGGAACGCTGGCTGCGCGTGTCATAATAGGCTCTGAGCCTTTATATACCTGTGCACAGCAGCAGCCACCTTCAGTCTGCTGCTGGACAGCCAGCAGCAGCAGCAGCAGGAGAGGTATGTAATCAGGAGCCCTCCTGCTAAGGGTAGACAGCTGCTCGTTCCACCCCACCCCCCGCCTTAATTGGTTCTCCTCCCTTCCAACGGTGTTGAGGCGGGTGGGAACAGCAGGGGGTGAAGGTGCTGTGTTTAAAGAGGTGGAGTTATGCAGATCTAAAACGCGTGGATTGCAGCAGCAGCAAGCCAAAAAGTGCAGGCATGTAAGGGATCTAGAGGTTGACAACATGTCTTCTTAACGGGAGTCCAGGAGCTCATCTCCACAAATGGACTTTTCAGGATCCTTGGGTGGCTCCGTAGTTTGAAACCAATTCTGGTTATCGCTTCTCGGCCTTTTGGCTAAGATCAAGTGTAGTATCTGTTCTTATCAGTTTAATATCTGATACGTCCCCTATCTGGGGACCATATATTAAATGGATTTTTAGAACAGGGAGATGGAAAAAGAGCTTGCTCTGTCCACTCCACGCATTGACCTGGTATTGCAGTATCTCCAGGACCGGTGCACCCCTTCTTTAATGCAGTTTCTAAAATCAGAAAGAATTGAATTCAATGTTTTTTGTTCATTTTGCTTGTTTGTCGGATTTTGGGATGGACTCTTTGGCTTTGCTTTTCTTCTCCTCATTGGATTTTTCATGTTCAAAGTTGCAGAAGCCAGATTACAAGCTCATTTTGGTTCAACTTCAGCAACTGTGCATTGCATTGCCATGTAATGTGATGCAATGCTATCTTTCTAGCTCTCCCTTTTTACTTCCTTTTGGATAAACAGACATATTAGGCAAGCATTTTGGAGCTTTCACCTAAATAACTACAGGTGGTGAGATAAGCTGCACAATATAATTGACCTTTCAGTATATTGTTGCACACACACCATCTATTTAGCAAATGCCCTTGTTATCAACAGCAGCCTTTTAAACTCACCTGAGCTAACAGGTATGTGCGCTGGTTACTCTGCTGCGCTTAAAATTTCTTTTTTGGTTTGCTACAATGCCTTTTCTGAAACGTTGTCTCCTTCTGCTGGAACACTGACTTCTTTCATTTAATGCCTGCAGACTATAAAAGAGAACCCAACCCAAAAAGTTTGGTTGATTAGTCTGTGGCATTCTGTTAAACTGTTGCTTATGGCGGTCTCTGTGAGCTTCTCAGCGACATTCAGCCAGCCAGGTATCCTGCCTGCAGTAGATGGAATGTGGCAATGGAACGCTGGCTGCGCGTGTCATAATAGGCTCTGAGCCTTTATATACCTGTGCACAGCAGCAGCCACCTTCAGTCTGCTGCTGGACAGCCAGCAGCAGCAGCAGCAGGAGAGGTATGTAATCAGGAGTCCTCCTGCTAAGGGTAGACAGCTGCTCGTTCCACCCCACCCCCCGCCTTAATTGGTTCTCCTCCCTTCCAACGGTGTTGAGGCGGGTGGGAACAGCAGGGGGTGAAGGTGCTGTGTTTAAAGAGGTGGAGTTATGCAGATCTAAAACGCGTGGATTGCAGCAGCAGCAAGCCGAAAAGTGCAGGCATGTAAGGGATCTAGAGGTTGACAACATGTCTTCTTAACGGGAGTCCAGGAGCTCATCTCCACAAATGGACTTTTCAGGATCCTTGGGTGGCTCCGTAGTTTGAAACCAATTCTGGTTATCGCTTCTCGGCCTTTTGGCTAAGATCAAGTGTAGTATCTGTTCTTTTAAGAACACAAGAGCTACGATCTACACTTGACGAGAGCGATCGAACTCGGAAGGAGAAGAGCTTCGGAGCCCAGCTGACATCGGAGAAGGAAGGCGGATATCGGTGGGAGGAAGAAGCTCTAAAGAATCCAGAAGAAGACGAAGACTCGGAGAAGAATCGGGCTGTCCTGTGGAATCTTCGAGGAAGAAAATCATCGAGACAAAGACCTTTCGGGGAATTTGTCCAGAACACGACGGGAGAAGAATCTGCATAGCTCCACCCATTCCGGGAAGAGTTCCAGCTCCAGCTCCAAGAAGTAACTGCAGGAGGAAAGCCATGGCAAGCGCTGCGAGGAAGGCTGAAAAGAAGAGCCTGGAGCAGGGGACAGCCAGGAGGGCCCAGCCAGGAGCCGATTCTGACCCCAAGGACTCTGCCTCCACGACTGGCCAGCAGAAGGGACCCCAGAAGCCCCACCACGAAGCTCCAGCCCTGGAGCCATGGATGCGGCAGACGGTGGCCCTGAAGCTGAAGGAAGTGGATGGGAGGGTGCCGGACATGTCCTCGGACGTGTTCTGCCAGAAGATGCTGCTGGATCGAGGCTTCTCCAGGTCGGACACCCTCAGCATCCAGACCTTCTTGACGGGGATCTTCTTCGTCACCTTCGCCACTGTGAACACCTGCAGGAGGTTCTGGGAAATGGTAAGCGCAAAAGGACCGGATAATTCTTTCTCTGCCTTTACAGGTAGCTGCCCTATCCAGAGGGACGAAAGGAGGATCACGGTCTCCATGCGCAACCCGCACACCCCAGGCCAAGACATCTGTACCTTCCTGAGACGCTTCTGTTTGGTTGTGAAGGAACCCTCTCACATCCTGAATGGACTCGGCTTCTGGACAGGTAAGTGGTCGGTGACCGTTAGACTTCACAGGGACCTGGCGTACTCAGACGGACTTCGGCACCTGCCCCCGACATTCTCCCTGGGCAACTCCTACGGCCTCATCTATTACCCGGACATGCCGCGGAACTGCAGGAGATGCGGCAAGAACGGCCACGAGATGAAGGACTGCAAGGAGGATGCCTGCAGGATTTGTCGAGTGACGGGACACAGCTCGAAGGACTGCCCGAAGAAGACGTCCTGCAACCTGTGTGGGCTGGCGGCTCATCTATACAAGGATTGCCCCAAGCGTGAGAGATCCTGGGCATCGGTGGTTGGGACGACCCCA
This sequence comes from Phyllobates terribilis, assembly GCF_046119375.1. Classification (NCBI taxonomy): domain Eukaryota; kingdom Metazoa; phylum Chordata; class Amphibia; order Anura; family Dendrobatidae; genus Phyllobates; species Phyllobates terribilis. Next base: position 349,785 of record NW_027363784.1, on the reverse strand, counting down.
GCTCCGGAGGACAAGGCCCCAACGACCAGGCCTGTGAAGGTCAAGGACGCGACAACCAAGGCCCCAGCGGCCAAGGCCGAGATGACCAAGGCCAAAGCGGTCAAGGAGTCGGTGGCCAAAGCCCCAGCGACGGTCCCAACAGCTCCGAAGCAGAAGAAAAAGTCAAAGGAGGGTAAGAGTTCTGTCACCCCTCTCTCGATCCCTCCCCCTGCCACCCCCGTCCAATCCCCCCCCACCCCGGCCACCCCTGCTGAGGATTCCACTTCCTCTTCCTCCTTCCCCTACTCCTCAGCAGGTGTCCTTTCCCCTGCCCCGGCAGCCACTCTCCCTCCCCAGACCATGGTAGCGGTGGAATTAACCTTTCCTCCACCCGCCGCTATCTATTCCGAGGAGGATTTTCCCCTTCTTGTCTCCCCAGTTCCAACCCGGGGAAAGAGGAAAGTGGAGGACAGCCCTGCTACTGAATCCTCCAAAAAGAAGATTCTGGATTTCGTAGGCGAAAAGGAGGATACCCTCCCTGAGCCAGAAGAGATGGAGCACATGGTTGAGACCCTGGTGGCCGAGCCAGAAGAGGAGGAACTGGTGGTCGCCGAGATCGAGGCCGCGCTGCTTGACCAGATGGAGGAAGAGGGCCTGCTGGTGATCCCGTCACCAGCAGTCAACACCGACGAGGGACCACCCGACCGGAGTGGTAACTAAGGTGTATTGCCTGCGCTAACTTTTTCTTTTTTCCCTACATGATGGCTAATATTAACTTATTTTCCATTAATGTCAGGAGCATCAAGGACAAGTTCAGACGTCAGACTATTTATGCCTTCCTTACTTCCCAGTTGTGTGATGTTTATATGTTGCAGGAATGTTCCCTTCCCTCCTCTAGGTCCTTCAAACATCTGGCCAGGGAGTGGTCCCACGGTCCATCCTACTGGTCCGGTGGGGGTGACTGCAAGTCTGCGGGGGTCGCAATTCTGATCAGGGGGGGCGCATTCACGCTTGAGTCCGTCCAGGAGCTCATCTGCGGCAGGGCTCTTGTTGTAGATGGCAACTGGGCAGGAGAACCTGTCAGGTTCATCAACGTGTATGCGTCCCCACTGAAGAATGAGCGTTTGGAGCTTTTCCAGACCCTGCGGCTTCAGCTTGCCACCACCAGGACCTTAGTGATGGCCGGGGATTTCAACTGCCCCATCGAGGAGGATGGTCGTAGTTCTGGCACATCTGCCAAGTTGGACATCACGTCCAAGCTGCTCATCGAGATGGTAACCGAGGCCTCTCTTCAGGACGTGGTGGGCTCCATGGGGAGAGGCTCCACGAACTATTCGTGGAGCCGACCCGATGGCTCACTCCGCTCCAGGATTGACTTTGTGTTCACCTCTCGGGCAGTCAGGCAGAGTAGGCGCTCGATGGTCCCCTGCTTCTTCTCCGACCACAGAGCCATTCACTTACAAGGTGTCCTCGGCGACGGTTTTCCGTCCGGCCCCGGCTCCTGGAAGCTGAATTGTGCTCTGCTGGCTCAGGATGAAGTCGTGGAGGAGCTGAGAGCAGCCTACGCAATGTGGCAGTCCTACAAGGGTAGCTTCCAAACAGTCTCTGATTGGTGGGAATATGTTAAACTTGAGTTTCGCTGTTTCTTTCAGGCCAAGGGTCGACAACAGGCGTGTGAGAAGAGGAGGGACTTCAGAGGGCTGCAGCGCGAGCTGCGGTCGCTGCAGGACCTTCTTCACTGCGGCTGGGACGTGAGGGAGGAGCTGGAGGAGACCAAGAAGAGCCTGAAAAGGCACTTTGAGGAGGAGTCCAAGCGAATCGTCTTCCGTTCCAAAGTGGAGAATCTGGAGAAGGGTGAGAAATGTAACTCATTCTTTTTCAGGAAACTTCATGCCGGTCACACGCCCCTGAACGAGCTGCGAGACGAGAGCGGAAACATGCGACGTGGGAAGGAGGACGTGATGAGGGTCGTCAGCGACTTCTACAGCAAACTCTACTCCCACAAGACTACCGACCCCGACGCTGCTGATAAGTTCCTGTCAGGTATCACTAACCATCTTGATCCTGCAGGCACGGCAGCCTTGGACAAACCTCTGATGGTGGGCGAATTGCTCTCTGCCGCTAAATCCTTTAGGACCGGCAGGACCCCGGGCAGTGATGGTCTTCCAGCGGAGCTCTATGTAGCGCTGGGAGACCTCATCTGTCCGGACCTGTTGGACCTGTACGAGGAGATGGTGGTGGAGGGTAGAATGCCTCCATCTTTGAGGGAAGGAATGGTCACGATCCTGTACAAGCGGAAGGGAGAGAGGTGCGACCTGAGGAATTGGCGTCCCATCACTCTGCTCAACGTGGACTACAAGATCCTGGCCAAGACGATGGCGACACGACTTAAGACGGTCATCAGACGGATCATCCACCCGGACCAGACCTGCGGCATTCCTGGACGTCGCATCGCAGACAGCCTCGCTCTCGTGCGGGACACGGTCGAGTACATCAAGGTCCGCCGCGCACACGCGGCCCTGGTCTCCTTGGATCAGGAGAAGGCCTTCGACCGGGTTTCCCACGAGTTCATGGGCCGAGCTCTGCACCGGTTAGGTTTGGGTAACATGTTTTGTTCGTATGTCCGTCTGATGTATTTTGATATCCACAGCTCGGTGTTGGTGAACGGCTGGAAGACTGACCCCTTCCCTGTCCTCTCTGGGGTCAGACAAGGCTGCCCTCTATCACCTCTTCTTTTTGTTTGTGTTATAGAACTCTTCGCAGAGGCTATCCGGCAGAATGGAGAGATCAGAGGGATCACCGCACCGGGTCCGGGACGACACGAGGTCAAGTGCTCGCTCTACATGGACGACGTCACCGTCTTCTGCGCTGATCGTGGTTCAGTCGACGCCCTCGTCCAGACGTGTGAGAGGTTCGGCCGGGCTTCAGGGGCCAAAGTCAACTGCAGGAAGTCGGAAGCCATGCTCTTCGGGGATTGGCAGCCGGCCTCCTCCGCCCTCTTCCCCTTCAACATTCAACCGGATTTCCTCAAGGTGCTGGGAGTCTGGTTCGGGAAGGAAGGAGCGGCCCTCAAGTCCTGGCAAGAACGCTTGGCCAAAGTGAAGCAACGGATCGGACTCTGGAGCCTCAGACACCTCACTTGTGAGGGTAAGGCACTCGTCCTGCGTAATGAGGTCCTGCCCGTCTTGCAGTACACGGCGCAGGCCTGGCCCCCACACGTCACTGTGTGCAGGGCCATTACCAGGACAGTGTTTCACTTTGTCTGGGGATCCAAGATGGACAGAGTCAGGCGGGCCGTCATGTACAAGGAGCCTCGCAAGGGTGGGAAGGGCGTTCCAGATATCCCCACCCTCCTGCGATCCTCTTTTGTGTGTGATTGTGTCCGCCGGACTTTGCAAGTCAAGAATGGCTCCGCGGGCAGGTCCATGTCTCGCTTTTTCCTGCTTCCTCTTTGGAGGCGACTCGGCTGGGACAAGTGGGACAGCTCCTTCCCCTACAACTGGACGACGCCATGGTTCTACGGAGACGTCGTTCGATTTGTGGGGGAACATCAACTGGAGGGACTCAAGCCCGACTTGTGGAAGCCCAAAACTATCCACAAGCTCATCAGAGCCAAGGATGACGTGGAGAACATCACAGGACTTCACCAGGACACGCTGGAGACTGTGTGGACAAATGTGTCGTCTGACAGGCTGACCAACGGGCACAAGGACTTGTCGTGGATGGCGATTCAGGGCGGACTGCCCGTCCGGTCATTCATGCATGCCCGGAACCTGTGCAAGACCCGGTACTGCCCAAGGTGCCCCTTCGTGGAGGAAACATCTTTGCACACTTTTTTGGACTGCGGATTTGCACAGCGCCTGTTGACTGCCCTTGAGGACGACCTGAGGAACTCTGTCCCCAGGGCGAGCCTATCGCACCATTCTGTGCTTTACGGACTCTTCCCTGGGGTTCATACCGTCGGAGCCATCCAGGAGGCTTGGCGCCTTATGAACTGCTTCAAGGATGCCGTTTGGGTCGCCAGGAACCGGCTCATCTTGAGGAGGGAGAGGATGTCCATCCAGGACTGCCGCAGGCTGATCCACAGCCTGCTCAGAGACTATTCCATCGTGGACGGTCCGGAGGACGAGGATGAGGACTAAACCCCTCCTCCCCCTCTCCCCTTATGTGTCTTGTCTTTTAATAAAGCTTCGGGCCTGTGATTTTCCCCTCCCCATCCCCTTTTTCCCAATCCCCATCTCTTATCACGATTCTTCGTACTGTATTGATTGACATGCTTTTTCTTTCAGATTGAGTGTTTTGTGTAGCATAGGGGTGTGATGTGTCTAGTTAGTGCGTCGTATCCTCATGCTATGTAAATATGATGTAGAATTCTGTGTGTACTGGGCTGCGGCACTGTACACTGTCTGTTAACTTATTTTTTGTGCTAATAAAAGATATATTCAATCAAAAAATCTGTTCTTATCAGTTTAATATCTGATACGTCCCCTATCTGGGGACCATATATTAAATGGATTTTTAGAACAGGGAGATGGAAAAAGAGCTTGCTCTGTCCACTCCACGCATTGACCTGGTATTGCAGTATCTCCAGGACCGGTGCACCCCTTCTTTAATGCAGTTTCTAAAATCAGAAAGAATTGAATTCAATGTTTTTTGTTCATTTTGCTTGTTTGTCGGATTTTGGGATGGACTCTTTGGCTTTGCTTTTCTTCTCCTCATTGGATTTTTCATGTTCAAAGTTGCAGAAGCCAGATTACAAGCTCATTTTGGTTCAACTTCAGCAACTGTGCATTGCATTGCCATGTAATGTGATGCAATGCTATCTTTCTAGCTCTCCCTTTTTACTTCCTTTTGGATAAACAGACATATTAGGCAAGCATTTTGGAGCTTTCACCTAAATAACTACAGGTGGTGAGATAAGCTGCACAATATAATTGACCTTTCAGTATATTGTTGCACACACACCATCTATTTAGCAAATGCCCTTGTTATCAACAGCAGCCTTTTAAACTCACCTGAGCTAACAGGTATGTGCGCTGGTTACTCTGCTGCGCTTAAAATTTCTTTTTTGGTTTGCTACAATGCCTTTTCTGAAACGTTGTCTCCTTCTGCTGGAACACTGACTTCTTTCATTTAATGCCTGCAGACTATAAAAGAGAACCCAACCCAAAAAGTTTGGTTGATTAGTCTGTGGCATTCTGTTAAACTGTTGCTTATGGCGGTCTCTGTGAGCTTCTCAGCGACATTCAGCCAGCCAGGTATCCTGCCTGCAGTAGATGGAATGTGGCAATGGAACGCTGGCTGCGCGTGTCATAATAGGCTCTGAGCCTTTATATACCTGTGCACAGCAGCAGCCACCTTCAGTCTGCTGCTGGACAGCCAGCAGCAGCAGCAGCAGGAGAGGTATGTAATCAGGAGCCCTCCTGCTAAGGGTAGACAGCTGCTCGTTCCACCCCACCCCCCGCCTTAATTGGTTCTCCTCCCTTCCAACGGTGTTGAGGCGGGTGGGAACAGCAGGGGGTGAAGGTGCTGTGTTTAAAGAGGTGGAGTTATGCAGATCTAAAACGCGTGGATTGCAGCAGCAGCAAGCCGAAAAGTGCAGGCATGTAAGGGATCTAGAGGTTGACAACATGTCTTCTTAACGGGAGTCCAGGAGCTCATCTCCACAAATGGACTTTTCAGGATCCTTGGGTGGCTCCGTAGTTTGAAACCAATTCTGGTTATCGCTTCTCGGCCTTTTGGCTAAGATCAAGTGTAGTATCTGTTCTTATCAGTTTAATATCTGATACGTCCCCTATCTGGGGACCATATATTAAATGGATTTTTAGAACAGGGAGATGGAAAAAGAGCTTGCTCTGTCCACTCCACGCATTGACCTGGTATTGCAGTATCTCCAGGACCGGTGCACCCCTTCTTTAATGCAGTTTCTAAAATCAGAAAGAATTGAATTCAATGTTTTTTGTTCATTTTGCTTGTTTGTCGGATTTTGGGATGGACTCTTTGGCTTTGCTTTTCTTCTCCTCATTGGATTTTTCATGTTCAAAGTTGCAGAAGCCAGATTACAAGCTCATTTTGGTTCAACTTCAGCAACTGTGCATTGCATTGCCATGTAATGTGATGCAATGCTATCTTTCTAGCTCTCCCTTTTTACTTCCTTTTGGATAAACAGACATATTAGGCAAGCATTTTGGAGCTTTCACCTAAATAACTACAGGTGGTGAGATAAGCTGCACAATATAATTGACCTTTCAGTATATTGTTGCACACACACCATCTATTTAGCAAATGCCCTTGTTATCAACAGCAGCCTTTTAAACTCACCTGAGCTAACAGGTATGTGCGCTGGTTACTCTGCTGCGCTTAAAATTTCTTTTTTGGTTTGCTACAATGCCTTTTCTGAAACGTCTCCTTCTGCTGGAACACTGACTTCTTTCATTTAATGCCTGCAGACTATAAAAGAGAACCCAACCCAAAAAGTTTGGTTGATTAGTCTGTGGCATTCTGTTAAACTGTTGCTTATGGCGGTCTCTGTGAGCTTCTCAGCGACATTCAGCCAGCCAGGTATCCTGCCTGCAGTAGATGGAATGTGGCAATGGAACGCTGGCTGCGCGTGTCATAATAGGCTCTGAGCCTTTATATACCTGTGCACAGCAGCAGCCACCTTCAGTCTGCTGCTGGACAGCCAGCAGCAGCAGCAGCAGGAGAGGTATGTAATCAGGAGCCCTCCTGCTAAGGGTAGACAGCTGCTCATTCCACCCCACCCCCCGCCTTAATTGGTTCTCCTCCCTTCCAACGGTGTTGAGGCGGGTGGGAACAGCAGGGGTTGAAGGTGCTGTGTTTAAAGAGGTGGAGTTATGCAGATCTAAAACGCGTGGATTGCAGCAGCAGCAAGCCGAAAAGTGCAGGCATGTAAGGGATCTAGAGGTTGACAACATGTCTTCTTAACGGGAGTCCAGGAGCTCATTTCCACAAATGGACTTTTCAGGATCCTTGGGTGGCTCCGTAGTTTGAAACCAATTCTGGTTATCGCTTCTCGGCCTTTTGGCTAAGATCAAGTGTAGTATCTGTTCTTATCAGTTTAATATCTGATACGTCCCCTATCTGGGGACCATATATTAAATGGATTTTTAGAACAGGGAGATGGAAAAAGAGCTTGCTCTGTCCACTCCACGCATTGACCTGGTATTGCAGTATCTCCAGGACCGGTGCACCCCTTCTTTAATGCAGTTTCTAAAATCAGAAAGAATTGAATTCAATGTTTTTTGTTCATTTTGCTTGTTTGTCGGATTTTGGGATGGACTCTTTGGCTTTGCTTTTCTTCTCCTCATTGGATTTTTCATGTTCAAAGTTGCAGAAGCCAGATTACAAGCTCATTTTGGTTCAACTTCAGCAACTGTGCATTGCATTGCCATGTAATGTGATGCAATGCTATCTTTCTAGCTCTCCCTTTTTACTTCCTTTTGGATAAACAGACATATTAGGCAAGCATTTTGGAGCTTTCACCTAAATAACTACAGGTGGTGAGATAAGCTGCACAATATAATTGACCTTTCAGTATATTGTTGCACACACACCATCTATTTAGCAAATGCCCTTGTTATCAACAGCAGCCTTTTAAACTCACCTGAGCTAACAGGTATGTGCGCTGGTTACTCTGCTGCACTTAAAATTTCTTTTTTGGTTTGCTACAATGCCTTTTCTGAAACGTTGTCTCCTTCTGCTGGAACACTGACTTCTTTCATTTAATGCCTGCAGACTATAAAAGAGAACCCAACCCAAAAAGTTTGGTTGATTAGTCTGTGGCATTCTGTTAAACTGTTGCTTATGGCGGTCTCTGTGAGCTTCTCAGCGACATTCAGCCAGCCAGGTATCCTGCCTGCAGTAGATGGAATGTGGCAATGGAACGCTGGCTGCGCGTGTCATAATAGGCTCTGAGCCTTTATATACCTGTGCACAGCAGCAGCCACCTTCAGTCTGCTGCTGGACAGCCAGCAGCAGCAGCAGCAGGAGAGGTATGTAATCAGGAGCCCTCCTGCTAAGGGTAGACAGCTGCTCGTTCCACCCCACCCCCCGCCTTAATTGGTTCTCCTCCCTTCCAACGGTGTTGAGGCGGGTGGGAACAGCAGGGGGTGAAGGTGCTGTGTTTAAAGAGGTGGAGTTATGCAGATCTAAAACGCGTGGATTGCAGCAGCAGCAAGCCGAAAAGTGCAGGCATGTAAGGGATCTAGAGGTTGACAACATGTCTTCTTAACGGGAGTCCAGGAGCTCATCTCCACAAATGGACTTTTCAGGATCCTTGGGTGGCTCCGTAGTTTGAAACCAATTCTGGTTATCGCTTCTCGGCCTTTTGGCTAAGATCAAGTGTAGTATCTGTTCTTATCAGTTTAATATCTGATACGTCCCCTATCTGGGGACCATATATTAAATGGATTTTTAGAACAGGGAGATGGAAAAAGAGCTTGCTCTGTCCACTCCACGCATTGACCTGGTATTGCAGTATCTCCAGGACCGGTGCACCCCTTCTTTAATGCAGTTTCTAAAATCAGAAAGAATTGAATTCAATGTTTTTTGTTCATTTTGCTTGTTTGTCGGATTTTGGGATGGACTCTTTGGCTTTGCTTTTCTTCTCCTCATTGGATTTTTCATGTTCAAAGTTGCAGAAGCCAGATTACAAGCTCATTTTGGTTCAACTTCAGCAACTGTGCATTGCATTGCCATGTAATGTGATGCAATGCTATCTTTCTAGCTCTCCCTTTTTACTTCCTTTTGGATAAACAGACATATTAGGCAAGCATTTTGGAGCTTTCACCTAAATAACTACAGGTGGTGAGATAAGCTGCACAATATAATTGACCTTTCAGTATATTGTTGCACACACACCATCTATTTAGCAAATGCCCTTGTTATCAACAGCAGCCTTTTAAACTCACCTGAGCTAACAGGTATGTGCGCTGGTTACTCTGCTGCGCTTAAAATTTCTTTTTTGGTTTGCTACAATGCCTTTTCTGAAACGTTGTCTCCTTCTGCTGGAACACTGACTTCTTTCATTTAATGCCTGCAGACTATAAAAGAGAACCCAACCCAAAAAGTTTGGTTGATTAGTCTGTGGCATTCTGTTAAACTGTTGCTTATGGCGGTCTCTGTGAGCTTCTCAGCGACATTCAGCCAGCCAGGTATCCTGCCTGCAGTAGATGGAATGTGGCAATGGAACGCTGGCTGCGCGTGTCATAATAGGCTCTGAGCCTTTATATACCTGTGCACAGCAGCAGCCACCTTCAGTCTGCTGCTGGACAGCCAGCAGCAGCAGCAGGAGAGGTATGTAATCAGGAGCCCTCCTGCTAAGGGTAGACAGCTGCTCGTTCCACCCCACCCCCCGCCTTAATTGGTTCTCCTCCCTTCCAACGGTGTTGAGGCGGGTGGGAACAGCAGGGGGTGAAGGTGCTGTGTTTAAAGAGGTGGAGTTATGCAGATCTAAAACGCGTGGATTGCAGCAGCAGCAAGCCGAAAAGTGCAGGCATGTAAGGGATCTAGAGGTTGACAACATGTCTTCTTAACGGGAGTCCAGGAGCTCATCTCCACAAATGGACTTTTCAGGATCCTTGGGTGGCTCCGTAGTTTGAAACCAATTCTGGTTATCGCTTCTCGGCCTTTTGGCTAAGATCAAGTGTAGTATCTGTTCTTATCAGTTTAATATCTGATACGTCCCCTATCTGGGGACCATATATTAAATGGATTTTTAGAACAGGGAGATGGAAAAAGAGCTTGCTCTGTCCACTCCACGCATTGACCTGGTACTGCAGTATCTCCAGGACCGGTGCACCCCTTCTTTAATGCAGTTTCTAAAATCAGAAAGAATTGAATTCAATGTTTTTTGTTCATTTTGCTTGTTTGTCGGATTTTGGGATGGACTCTTTGGCTTTGCTTTTCTTCTCCTCATTGGATTTTTCATGTTCAAAGTTGCAGAAGCCAGATTACAAGCTCATTTTGGTTCAACTTCAGCAACTGTGCATTGCATTGCCATGTAATGTGATGCAATGCTATCTTTCTAGCTCTCCCTTTTTACTTCCTTTTGGATAAACAGACATATTAGGCAAGCATTTTGGAGCTTTCACCTAAATAACTACAGGTGGTGAGATAAGCTGCACAATATAATTGACCTTTCAGTATATTGTTGCACACACACCATCTATTTAGCAAATGCCCTTGTTATCAACAGCAGCCTTTTAAACTCACCTGAGCTAACAGGTATGTGCGCTGGTTACTCTGCTGCGCTTAAAATTTCTTTTTTGGTTTGCTACAATGCCTTTTCTGAAACGTTGTCTCCTACTGCTGGAACACTGACTTCTTTCATTTAATGCCTGCAGACTATAAAAGAGAACCCAACCCAAAAAGTTTGGTTGATTAGTCTGTGGCATTCTGTTAAACTGTTGCTTATGGCGGTCTCTGTGAGCTTCTCAGCGACATTCAGCCAGCCAGGTATCCTGCCTGCAGTAGATGGAATGTGGCAATGGAACGCTGGCTGCGCGTGTCATAATAGGCTCTGAGCCTTTATATACCTGTGCACAGCAGCAGCCACCTTCAGTCTGCTGCTGGACAGCCAGCAGCAGCAGCAGCAGGAGAGGTATGTAATCAGGAGCCCTCCTGCTAAGGGTAGACAGCTGCTCGTTCCACCCCACCCCCCGCCTTAATTGGTTCTCCTCCCTTCCAACGGTGTTGAGGCGGGTGGGAACAGCAGGGGGTGAAGGTGCTGTGTTTAAAGAGGTGGAGTTATGCAGATCTAAAACGCGTGGATTGCAGCAGCAGCAAGCCGAAAAGTGCAGGCATGTAAGGGATCTAGAGGTTGACAACATGTCTTCTTAACGGGAGTCCAGGAGCTCATCTCCACAAATGGACTTTTCAGGATCCTTGGGTGGCTCCGTAGTTTGAAACCAATTCTGGTTATCGCTTCTCGGCCTTTTGGCTAAGATCAAGTGTAGTATCTGTTCTTATCAGTTTAATATCTGATACGTCCCCTATCTGGGGACCATATATTAAATGGATTTTTAGAACAGGGAGATGGAAAAAGAGCTTGCTCTGTCCACTCCACGCATTGACCTGGTATTGCAGTATCTCCAGGACCGGTGCACCCCTTCTTTAATGCAGTTTCTAAAATCAGAAAGAATTGAATTCAATGTTTTTTGTTCATTTTGCTTGTTTGTCGGATTTTGGGATGGACTCTTTGGCTTTGCTTTTCTTCTCCTCATTGGATTTTTCATGTTCAAAGTTGCAGAAGCCAGATTACAAGCTCATTTTGGTTCAACTTCAGCAACTGTGCATTGCATTGCCATGTAATGTGATGCAATGCTATCTTTCTAGCTCTCCCTTTTTACTTCCTTTTGGATAAACAGACATATTAGGCAAGCATTTTGGAGCTTTCACCTAAATAACTACAGGTGGTGAGATAAGCTGCACAATATAATTGACCTTTCAGTATATTGTTGCACACACACCATCTATTTAGCAAATGCCCTTGTTATCAACAGCAGCCTTTTAAACTCACCTGAGCTAACAGGTATGTGCGCTGGTTACTCTGCTGCGCTTAAAATTTCTTTTTTGGTTTGCTACAATGCCTTTTCTGAAACGTTGTCTCCTTCTGCTGGAACACTGACTTCTTTCATTTAATGCCTGCAGACTATAAAAGAGAACCCAACCCAAAAAGTTTGGTTGATTAGTCTGTGGCATTCTGTTAAACTGTTGCTTATGGCGGTCTCTGTGAGCTTCTCAGCGACATTCAGCCAGCCAGGTATCCTGCCTGCAGTAGATGGAATGTGGCAATGGAACGCTGGCTGCGCGTGTCATAATAGGCTCTGAGCCTTTATATACCTGTGCACAGCAGCAGCCACCTTCAGTCTGCTGCTGGACAGCCAGCAGCAGCAGCAGCAGGAGAGGTATGTAATCAGGAGCCCTCCTGCTAAGGGTAGACAGCTGCTCGTTCCACCCCACCCCCCGCCTTAATTGGTTCTCCTCCCTTCCAACGGTGTTGAGGCGGGTGGGAACAGCAGGGGGTGAAGGTGCTGTGTTTAAAGAGGTGGAGTTATGCAGATCTAAAACGCGTGGATTGCAGCAGCAGCAAGCCGAAAAGTGCAGGCATGTAAGGGATCTAGAGGTTGACAACATGTCTTCTTAACGGGAGTCCAGGAGCTCATCTCCACAAATGGACTTTTCAGGATCCTTGGGTGGCTCCGTAGTTTGAAACCAATTCTGGTTATCGCTTCTCGGCCTTTTGGCTAAGATCAAGTGTAGTATCTGTTCTTATCAGTTTAATATCTGATACGTCCCCTATCTGGGGACCATATATTAAATGGATTTTTAGAACAGGGAGATGGAAAAAGAGCTTGCTCTGTCCACTCCACGCATTGACCTGGTATTGCAGTATCTCCAGGACCGGTGCACCCCTTCTTTAATGCAGTTTCTAAAATCAGAAAGAATTGAATTCAATGTTTTTGTTCATTTTGCTTGTTTGTCGGATTTTGGGATGGACTCTTTGGCTTTGCTTTTCTTCTCCTCATTGGATTTTTCATGTTCAAAGTTGCAGAAGCCAGATTACAAGCTCATTTTGGTTCAACTTCAGCAACTGTGCATTGCATTGCCATGTAATGTGATGCAATGCTATCTTTCTAGCTCTCCCTTTTTACTTCCTTTTGGATAAACAGACATATTAGGCAAGCATTTTGGAGCTTTCACCTAAATAACTACAGGTGGTGAGATAAGCTGCACAATATAATTGACCTTTCAGTATATTGTTGCACACACACCATCTATTTAGCAAATGCCCTTGTTATCAACAGCAGCCTTTTAAACTCACCTGAGCTAACAGGTATGTGCGCTGGTTACTCTGCTGCGCTTAAAATTTCTTTTTTGGTTTGCTACAATGCCTTTTCTGAAACGTTGTCTCCTTCTGCTGGAACACTGACTTCTTTCATTTAATGCCTGCAGACTATAAAAGAGAACCCAACCCAAAAAGTTTGGTTGATTAGTCTGTGGCATTCTGTTAAACTGTTGCTTATGGCGGTCTCTGTGAGCTTCTCAGCGACATTCAGCCAGCCAGGTATCCTGCCTGCAGTAGATGGAATGTGGCAATGGAACGCTGGCTGCGCGTGTCATAATAGGCTCTGAGCCTTTATATACCTGTGCACAGCAGCAGCCACCTTCAGTCTGCTGCTGGACAGCCAGCAGCAGCAGCAGCAGGAGAGGTATGTAATCAGGAGCCCTCCTGCTAAGGGTAGACAGCTGCTCGTTCCACCCCACCCCCCGCCTTAATTGGTTCTCCTCCCTTCCAACGGTGTTGAGGCGGGTGGGAACAGCAGGGGGTGAAGGTGCTGTGTTTAAAGAGGTGGAGTTATGCAGATTTAAAACGCGTGGATTGCAGCAGCAGCAAGCCGAAAAGTGCAGGCATGTAAGGGATCTAGAGGTTGACAACATGTCTTCTTAACGGGAGTCCAGGAGCTCATCTCCACAAATGGACTTTTCAGGATCCTTGGGTGGCTCCGTAGTTTGAAACCAATTCTGGTTATCGCTTCTCGGCCTTTTGGCTAAGATCAAGTGTAGTATCTGTTCTTATCAGTTTAATATCTGATACGTCCCCTATCTGGGGACCATATATTAAATGGATTTTTAGAACAGGGAGATGGAAAAAGAGCTTGCTCTGTCCACTCCACGCATTGACCTGGTATTGCAGTATCTCCAGGACCGGTGCACCCCTTCTTTAATGCAGTTTCTAAAATCAGAAAGAATTGAATTCAATGTTTTTTGTTCATTTTTGTTATGCACACGCCCGGACTGACTGGCGTGTGCGGGTGTTGTGGTTCCACTGGACCATGGACCGGAGAGTGCCTGGAGGGGCGTGACTAAGTATCTGGCCGATCCGACCAAGGTGGCACGACGGCATACGACGCCAGTGCACCAGGGAGAAACCGGGCAGAGGGACCAGGTGCTACTCCAGGTCAAACTCCGGACACGGGGGTTGACCCACACTGGAATTACTGGAACAGGCAGGTTAGGCTGGCACAGACTGGTGGATGTAAGCAAACACGGCAGGTATGCAGAGGGGTGGATACAGGCGAGTATGCAGGCAGGGAGGTACTGGCCGAAAGGACGGGCTGGAGCACAGAAAGGTTAAGACCCAGTACAGACTGGGTCACAGAACCGCAGATGCGGTAGACAACCACAGCAGAGAGGGAACGCCCAAAGCGGTGGGCAAGAACAGAGCAGGACGGGGCTGCAGGAGCAGCGAGCACAAGCAGGGCAGGACAGGACTGCCGGAGCAGCGGGCAGAAGCAGGGCAGGACAGGACTGCCGGATCAGCGGGCAGAAGCAGGGCAGGACAGGACTGCCGGATCAGCGGGCAGAAGCAGGGCAGGACAGGACAGGACTGCCGGAGCAGCGGGCAGAAGCAGGGCAGGACAGGACAGGACTGCCGGAGCAGCGGGCAGAAGCAGGGCAGGACAGGACAGGACTGCCGGAGCAGCGGGCAGAAGCAGGGCAGGACAGGACAGGACTGCCGGAGCAGCGGGCAGAAGCAGGGCAGGACAGGACAGGACTGCCGGAGCAGCGGGCAGAAGCAGGGCAGGACAGGACAGGACTGCCGGAGCAGCGGGCAGAAGCAGGGCAGGACAGGACAGGACTGCCGGAGCAGCGGGCAGAAGCAGGGCAGGACAGGACAGGACTGCCGGAGCAGCGGGCAGAAGCAGGGCAGGACAGGACAGGACTGCCGGAGCAGCGGGCAGAAGCAGGGCAGGACAGGACAGGACTGCCGAAGCAGCGGGCAGAAGCAGGGCAGGACAGGACTGCCAGAGCAGCGGGCAGAAGCAGGGCAGGACAGGACTGCCGGAGCAGCGGGCAGAAGCAGGGCAGGACAGGACTGCCGGAGCAGCGGGCAGAAGCAGGGCAGGACAGGACTGCCGGAGCAGCGGGCAGAAGCAGGGCAGGACAGGACTGCCGGAGCAGCGGGCAGAAGCAGGGCAGGACAGGACTGCCGGAGCAGTGAGCAAGGAGTCAGAGCAGGACGGACAGGGCTCTGTTCACACGGAACAGACAGGAAGGGAAAGGCAGAGCCAGATACCCACAGGGTACTTGCAGTGAAGTAGCGAGGGGACCACAAACTCACAAACGGGAGTACAGAGACAACAAGCAGGAGTTAGGTACGAGTTCAGACTCTGCAGAAAAAGGAAAGGAACAGACAGAGGCAAAACAGGTAAAGGATAGGAGAGAGTTCAGACTGGAACTGAGTGTACGGAAGAGACCGACACTGCAGCGGGATACAGGAGCGGGTCTGGGAATACGGCCCCCAGAGAGGCGGGACGAACAGGCAAGGAGCGTGTTCAGACAGGACAGACAAGATACAGGAACGGATCTAGGTAATCGGCCCCTAGAAGGCGGGAGGAACAGGCTAGGAGCGTGTTCAGACAGGCCTGGAAATACAGCCTCCAGGAAAGGCAGCAGGCAAGAGTACACAGACAGGACTCAGTTCAGACACGGGAACTGATACCACAAGGCAGGAGACATAGACAGGACTCAGTTCAGACACGGGAACAGATACTGCAAGACAGGAGAAATAGACAGGACTCAGTTCAGACAGGAACAGATACCACAAGGCAGGGACACAAACAGGACTCTGTTCAGACGGGAACAGATACCGCAAGGCACAGACAGGCAGATCTAGGAATACGGCCCCTAGAAGGCGAAAGAACAGGCAAGAAGCGTGTTCACAAAAACAGACCACAGTTCAGACACAGAACTGGAAAACAGGCAGGAAAACAGGATAGGACCTGGCATGTCAGAGACAAAAAGCCGACTGACAGGACACAATGCTCAGGCGCCATCTTGAGGAAGAAGGTGGTATAAATACCCAAAGATGGACAGCAATAGGCTGAAGGTGCAACAGGGGCGTGTCCACAGCAGGTACAAGAAACAGGAAGTTCAGCGGGTGTCGCCCTATGCAGCCAAAACAGACAAACAGACAGCAAGGAGGGAAGCCAGAGAGACATTCTGGACTGGAGATCAAGTGCGCGCTCTTGCACAGTGGGAGATGGACCACCATGCAAGGACGCCGCCAGGTATGTTACAGTACCCCCCCCCCTTACGCCCCCTCTTCTTCAGGCCTGCCAGAATCTTCCGCAGGGAATTCGAGGACCAGTCGTTCACTTCAAGGAGATCACTTCCACTGTCCACAGGAAAAATTGATTTCATCTGGTTAGCTAGGATGCTACCTCCTATCCAGCCATCCCTAGCAACAGACGAAACGGGTGGAGTACCAGGAACAGCACACAAGGAAGTCTCTCTCCACATATTTTCAGGTGGCACCCCAGAGGGTACAGGAGACGACTGGAAGTCCTTCACCGGGTTGGAGGGGGACAGAGACTTGGGGGTAATCTCTGCTTCGAGGTACATCTTGTCAAGCTCACAGGAAGAAATAGACGGGTTATCAGGTACATAATGAGGAAAAGTCACTGTCTCTTTGTTATCTGGTGGTACCCCGGAGAATTCAGGAAACAACTGGAGGTCCTCCGCCGGGTCAGAAGAGTGCAGAGGCTCAGAGAAAACATCTGCTTCAGAGTACACAAGGTCGGACTCACTGGACGAAGCAAGCGAGGTATCAGATCCAGGATATAGGAAAGTCTCTGTCCATTCACCACCAGGTGGCACCCCGAAGGGTTCTGGAGACAACTGGAGGTCCTCCGCCTGGTCGGAGGGGTGTAGAGACTCGGGATTAACCTCTGCTTCGGAGTACACTAGGTTGGACTCACTGGACGAAGCGAGCGAGGTATCAGGTACAGAGTAAAGGAGAGTCTCTGTCCTTTCGCTACCAGGTAGCACCCCGAAGGGTTCTGGACACAACTGGAGGTCCTCCGCCTGGTCGGAGGGGTGTAGAGACTCGGGAGTAACCTCTGCTTCGGAGTACACTAGGTTGGACTCACTGGACGAAGCGAGCGAGGTATCAGGTACAGAGTATAGGAGAGTCTCTGTCCTTTCGCTACCAGGTAGCACCCCGAAGGGTTCTGGAGACAACTGGAGGTCCTCCGCCTGGTCGGAGGGGTGTAGAGACTCGGGGGTAACTACCACTTTGGGGTACCCATTGTCAGGCTCACAGGACGAAGCGGACAAAGTATCGAGTACCGAGTGTAGAGAAGTCTCTCTCCATTTGTCATCGAGTGGTATCCCGGAGGATTCAGGAGGCAACAGGGGGTCCTCCGCCAGGTAGTAGAGGTGCACAGACTCTGAGGTAACCACAGCTTTGGAGCATCCTTGGACATGCACACCGGTTAAAGTGGGTGAAGCATCTGATGCTGGGTGCAGGAAGTTCTCCTGTGTGGAGTCTGGATGGGCAGAAGTCTCTTCGGGCAGGAGAACCGGAGCACTACCCACACACATTACCCATTGGGGCTTCTCCGGGATACAGGGAGATGAAGCTTCAGTAGGGACTTCAAGGTTGGGGTCAGGAGGTCTCAGGGAGGACAGACCCTGGCGTGACGGCTTGCCTCTACGTCTAGCACGTCTGGACTGCCTCTTGAGGTTGGGAGAAGTATTCCGGAAAGCGTAGTCACCCTGTGAGGATTCTGGGTGGGCAGTAGTCTCATTGGGCTGGAGGACTATTGCGCTACCCACACACATTACCCATCGGGGCTGCTCCGGGATATTGGGAGGTGAAGCTTCAGCAGGAGCCTCCGGGTTAGGATCATCGAAGACCATTAGAAAGGCCACCAGGAAGGCCATTAGGTCCAGGAGGATCGGATCCCGTGTTTCATATAGGGGGTTGATCCATTCCAAGGCATCACCCGCCAGGTAAGACATAATGAATGCCACCTTAACCCGATCGGTGGGAAAACATAGAGGGTAGAACTTGAAGTGTAGCATGCATTGCTCCACAAATGCACGACTTTGTCTTGGATCCCCATAGTAACGTGGCGGATCCGCAGGAACGAGAGCAGATAGATCCATCTGGACGGGTGCGTAATTCGCCTGGAACTCAGCTGAGAAAAAAAAAAACTTTTATTTATTTATTTTTAATGCATGTATTCGCTGGAAAACTTCTCAGAGAGCGAAGGCCGTGGGGCTCAACGGGAACCATGGCCTGAGCATGCTGTTATGCACACGCCCGGACTGACTGGCGTGTGCGGGTGTTGTGGTTCCACTGGACCATGGACCGGAGAGTGCCTGGAGGGGCGTGACTAAGTATCTGGCCGATCCGACCAAGGTGGCACGACGGCATACGACGCCAGTGCACCAGGGAGAAACCGGGCAGAGGGACCAGGTGCTACTCCAGGTCAAACTCCGGACACGGGGGTTGACCCACACTGGAATTACTGGAACAGGCAGGTTAGGCTGGCACAGACTGGTGGATGTAAGCAAACACGGCAGGTATGCAGAGGGGTGGATACAGGCGAGTATGCAGGCAGGGAGGTACTGGCCGAAAGGACGGGCTGGAGCACAGAAAGGTTAAGACCCAGTACAGACTGGGTCACAGAACCGCAGATGCGGTAGACAACCACAGCAGAGAGGGAACACCCAAAGCGGTGGGCAAGAACAGAGCAGGACGGGACTGCAGGAGCAGCGAGCACAAGCAGGGCAGGACAGGACTGCCGGAGCAGCGGGCAGAAGCAGGGCAGGACAGGACTGCCGGATCAGCGGGCAGAAGCAGGGCAGGACAGGACTGCCGGATCAGCGGGCAGAAGCAGGGCAGGACAGGACAGGACTGCCGGAGCAGCGGGCAGAAGCAGGGCAGGACAGGACAGGACTGCCGGAGCAGCGGGCAGAAGCAGGGCAGGACAGGACAGGACTGCCGGAGCAGCGGGCAGAAGCAGGGCAGGACAGGACAGGACTGCCGGAGCAGCGGGCAGAAGCAGGGCAGGACAGGACAGGACTGCCGGAGCAGCGGGCAGAAGCAGGGCAGGACAGGACAGGACTGCCGGAGCAGCGGGCAGAAGCAGGGCAGGACAGGACAGGACTGCCGGAGCAGCGGGCAGAAGCAGGGCAGGACAGGACAGGACTGCCGGAGCAGCGGGCAGAAGCAGGGCAGGACAGGACAGGACTGCCGGAGCAGCGGGCAGAAGCAGGGCAGGACAGGACAGGACTGCCGAAGCAGCGGGCAGAAGCAGGGCAGGACAGGACTGCCAGAGCAGCGGGCAGAAGCAGGGCAGGACAGGACTGCCGGAGCAGCGGGCAGAAGCAGGGCAGGACAGGACTGCCGGAGCAGTGAGCAAGGAGTCAGAGCAGGACGGACAGGGCTCTGTTCACACGGAACAGACAGGAAGGGAAAGGCAGAGCCAGATACCCACAGGGTACTTGCAGTGAAGTAGCGAGGGGACCACAAACTCACAAACGGGAGTACAGAGACAACAAGCAGGAGTTAGGTACGAGTTCAGACTCTGCAGAAAAAGGAAAGGAACAGACAGAGGCAAAACAGGTAAAGGATAGGAGAGAGTTCAGACTGGAACTGAGTGTACGGAAGAGACCGACACTGCAGCGGGATACAGGAGCGGGTCTGGGAATACGGCCCCCAGAGAGGCGGGACGAACAGGCAAGGAGCGTGTTCAGACAGGACAGACAAGATACAGGAACGGATCTAGGTAATCGGCCCCTAGAAGGCGGGAGGAACAGGCTAGGAGCGTGTTCAGACAGGCCTGGAAATACAGCCTCCAGGAAAGGCAGCAGGCAAGAGTACACAGACAGGACTCAGTTCAGACACGGGAACTGATACCACAAGGCAGGAGACATAGACAGGACTCAGTTCAGACACGGGAACAGATACTGCAAGACAGGAGAAATAGACAGGACTCAGTTCAGACAGGAACAGATACCACAAGGCAGGGACACAAACAGGACTCTGTTCAGACGGGAACAGATACCGCAAGGCACAGACAGGCAGATCTAGGAATACGGCCCCTAGAAGGCGAAAGAACAGGCAAGAAGCGTGTTCACAAAAACAGACCACAGTTCAGACACAGAACTGGAAAACAGGCAGGAAAACAGGATAGGACCTGGCATGTCAGAGACAAAAAGCCGACTGACAGGACACAATGCTCAGGCGCCATCTTGAGGAAGAAGGTGGTATAAATACCCAAAGATGGACAGCAATAGGCTGAAGGTGCAACAGGGGCGTGTCCACAGCAGGTACAAGAAACAGGAAGTTCAGCGGGTGTCGCCCTATGCAGCCAAAACAGACAAACAGACAGCAAGGAGGGAAGCCAGAGAGACATTCTGGACTGGAGATCAAGTGCGCGCTCTTGCACAGTGGGAGATGGACCACCATGCAAGGACGCCGCCAGGTATGTTACAATTTTGCTTGTTTGTCGGATTTTGGGATGGACTCTTTGGCTTTGCTTTTCTTCTCCTCATTGGATTTTTCATGTTCAAAGTTGCAGAAGCCAGATTACAAGCTCATTTTGGTTCAACTTCAGCAACTGTGCATTGCATTGCCATGTAATGTGATGCAATGCTATCTTTCTAGCTCTCCCTTTTTACTTCCTTTTGGATAAACAGACATATTAGGCAAGCATTTTGGAGCTTTCACCTAAATAACTACAGGTGGTGAGATAATCTGCACAATATAATTGACCTTTCAGTATATTGTTGCACACACACCATCTATTTAGCAAATGCCCTTGTTATCAACAGCAGCCTTTTAAACTCACCTGAGCTAACAGGTATGTGCGCTGGTTACTCTGCTGCGCTTAAAATTTCTTTTTTGGTTTGCTACAATGCCTTTTCTGAAACGTTGTCTCCTTCTGCTGGAACACTGACTTCTTTCATTTAATGCCTGCAGACTATAAAAGAGAACCCAACCCAAAAAGTTTGGTTGATTAGTCTGTGGCATTCTGTTAAACTGTTGCTTATGGCGGTCTCTGTGAGCTTCTCAGCGACATTCAGCCAGCCAGGTATCCTGCCTGCAGTAGATGGAATGTGGCAATGGAACGCTGGCTGCGCGTGTCATAATAGGCTCTGAGCCTTTATATACCTGTGCACAGCAGCAGCCACCTTCAGTCTGCTGCTGGACAGCCAGCAGCAGCAGCAGGAGAGGTATGTAATCAGGAGCCCTCCTGCTAAGGGTAGACAGCTGCTCATTCCACCCCACCCCCCGCCTTAATTGGTTCTCCTCCCTTCCAACGGTGTTGAGGCGGGTGGGAACAGCAGGGGGTGAAGGTGCTGTGTTTAAAGAGGTGGAGTTATGCAGATCTAAAACGCGTGGATTGCAGCAGCAGCAAGCCGAAAAGTGCAGGCATGTAAGGGATCTAGAGGTTGACAACATGTCTTCTTAACGGGAGTCCAGGAGCTCATCTCCACAAATGGACTTTTCAGGATCCTTGGGTGGCTCCGTAGTTTGAAACCAATTCTGGTTATCGCTTCTCGGCCTTTTGGCTAAGATCAAGTGTAGTATCTGTTCTTATCAGTTTAATATCTGATACGTCCCCTATCTGGGGACCATATATTAAATGGATTTTTAGAACAGGGAGATGGAAAAAGAGCTTGCTCTGTCCACTCCACGCATTGACCTGGTATTGCAGTATCTCCAGGACCGATGCACCCCTTCTTTAATGCAGTTTCTAAAATCAGAAAGAATTGAATTCAATGTTTTTTGTTCATTTTGCTTGTTTGTCGGATTTTGGGATGGACTCTTTGGCTTTGCTTTTCTTCTCCTCATTGGATTTTTCATGTTCAAAGTTGCAGAAGCCAGATTACAAGCTCATTTTGGTTCAACTTCAGCAACTGTGCATTGCATTGCCATGTAATGTGATGCAATGCTATCTTTCTAGCTCTCCCTTTTTACTTCCTTTTGGATAAACAGACATATTAGGCAAGCATTTTGGAGCTTTCACCTAAATAACTACAGGCGGTGAGATAAGCTGCACAATATAATTGACCTTTCAGTATATTGTTGCACACACACCATCTATTTAGCAAATGCCCTTGTTATCAACAGCAGCCTTTTAAACTCACCTGAGCTAACAGGTATGTGCGCTGGTTACTCTGCTGCGCTTAAAATTTCTTTTTTGGTTTGCTACAATGCCTTTTCTGAAACGTTGTCTCCTTCTGCTGGAACACTGACTTCTTTCATTTAATGCCTGCAGACTATAAAAGAGAACCCAACCCAAAAAGTTTGGTTGATTAGTCTGTGGCATTCTGTTAAACTGTTGCTTATGGCGGTCTCTGTGAGCTTCTCAGCGACATTCAGCCAGCCAGGTATCCTGCCTGCAGTAGATGGAATGTGGCAATGGAACGCTGGCTGCGCGTGTCATAATAGGCTCTGAGCCTTTATATACCTGTGCACAGCAGCAGCCACCTTCAGTCTGCTGCTGGACAGCCAGCAGCAGCAGCAGCAGGAGAGGTATGTAATCAGGAGCCCTCCTGCTAAGGGTAGACAGCTGCTCGTTCCACCCCACCCCCCGCCTTAATTGGTTCTCCTCCCTTCCAACGGTGTTGAGGCGGGTGGGAACAGCAGGGGGTGAAGGTGCTGTGTTTAAAGAGGTGGAGTTATGCAGATCTAAAACGCGTGGATTGCAGCAGCAGCAAGCCGAAAAGTGCAGGCATGTAAGGGATCTAGAGGTTGACAACATGTCTTCTTAACGGGAGTCCAGGAGCTCATCTCCACAAATGGACTTTTCAGGATCCTTGGGTGGCTCCGTAGTTTGAAACCAATTCTGGTTATCGCTTCTCGGCCTTTTGGCTAAGATCAAGTGTAGTATCTGTTCTTATCAGTTTAATATCTGATACGTCCCCTATCTGGGGACCATATATTAAATGGATTTTTAGAACAGGGAGATGGAAAAAGAGCTTGCTCTGTCCACTCCACGCATTGACCTGGTATTGCAGTATCTCCAGGACCGGTGCACCCCTTCTTTAATGCAGTTTCTAAAATCAGAAAGAATTGAATTCAATGTTTTTTGTTCATTTTGCTTGTTTGTCGGATTTTGGGATGGACTCTTTGGCTTTGCTTTTCTTCTCCTCATTGGATTTTTCATGTTCAAAGTTGCAGAAGCCAGATTACAAGCTCATTTTGGTTCAACTTCAGCAACTGTGCATTGCATTGCCATGTAATGTGATGCAATGCTATCTTTCTAGCTCTCCCTTTTTACTTCCTTTTGGATAAACAGACATATTAGGCAAGCATTTTGGAGCTTTCACCTAAATAACTACAGGTGGTGAGATAAGCTGCACAATATAATTGACCTTTCAGTATATTGTTGCACACACACCATCTATTTAGCAAATGCCCTTGTTATCAACAGCAGCCTTTTAAACTCACCTGAGCTAACAGGTATGTGCGCTGGTTACTCTGCTGCGCTTAAAATTTATTTTTTGGTTTGCTACAATGCCTTTTCTGAAACGTTGTCTCCTTCTGCTGGAACACTGACTTCTTTCATTTAATGCCTGCAGACTATAAAAGAGAACCCAACCCAAAAAGTTTGGTTGATTAGTCTGTGGCATTCTGTTAAACTGTTGCTTATGGCGGTCTCTGTGAGCTTCTCAGCGACATTCAGCCAGCCAGGTATCCTGCCTGCAGTAGATGGAATGTGGCAATGGAACGCTGGCTGCGCGTGTCATAATAGGCTCTGAGCCTTTATATACCTGTGCACAGCAGCAGCCACCTTCAGTCTGCTGCTGGACAGCCAGCAGCAGCAGCAGCAGGAGAGGTATGTAATCAGGAGCCCTCCTGCTAAGGGTAGACAGCTGCTCGTTCCACCCCACCCCCCGCCTTAATTGGTTCTCCTCCCTTCCAACGGTGTTGAGGCGGGTGGGAACAGCAGGGGGTGAAGGTGCTGTGTTTAAAGAGGTGGAGTTATGCAGATCTAAAACGCGTGGATTGCAGCAGCAGCAAGCCGAAAAGTGCAGGCATGTAAGGGATCTAGAGGTTGACAACATGTCTTCTTAACGGGAGTCCAGGAGCTCATCTCCACAAATGGACTTTTCAGGATCCTTGGGTGGCTCCGTAGTTTGAAACCAATTCTGGTTATCGCTTCTCGGCCTTTTGGCTAAGATCAAGTGTAGTATCTGTTCTTATCAGTTTAATATCTGATACGTCCCCTATCTGGGGACCATATATTAAATGGATTTTTAGAACAGGGAGATGGAAAAAGAGCTTGCTCTGTCCACTCCACGCATTGACCTGGTATTGCAGTATCTCCAGGACCGGTGCACCCCTTCTTTAATGCAGTTTCTAAAATCAGAAAGAATTGAATTCAATGTTTTTTGTTCATTTTGCTTGTTTGTCGGATTTTGGGATGGACTCTTTGGCTTTGCTTTTCTTCTCCTCATTGGATTTTTCATGTTCAAAGTTGCAGAAGCCAGATTACAAGCTCATTTTGGTTCAACTTCAGCAACTGTGCATTGCATTGCCATGTAATGTGATGCAATGCTATCTTTCTAGCTCTCCCTTTTTACTTCCTTTTGGATAAACAGACATATTAGGCAAGCATTTTGGAGCTTTCACCTAAATAACTACAGGTGGTGAGATAAGCTGCACAATATAATTGACCTTTCAGTATATTGTTGCACACACACCATCTATTTAGCAAATGCCCTTGTTATCAACAGCAGCCTTTTAAACTCACCTGAGCTAACAGGTATGTGCGCTGGTTACTCTGCTGCGCTTAAAATTTCTTTTTTGGTTTGCTACAATGCCTTTTCTGAAACGTTGTCTCCTTCTGCTGGAACACTGACTTCTTTCATTTAATGCCTGCAGACTATAAAAGAGAACCCAACCCAAAAAGTTTGGTTGATTAGTCTGTGGCATTCTGTTAAACTGTTGCTTATGGCGGTCTCTGTGAGCTTCTCAGCGACATTCAGCCAGCCAGGTATCCTGCCTGCAGTAGATGGAATGTGGCAATGGAACGCTGGCTGCGCGTGTCATAATAGGCTCTGAGCCTTTATATACCTGTGCACAGCAGCAGCCACCTTCAGTCTGCTGCTGGACAGCCAGCAGCAGCAGCAGCAGGAGAGGTATGTAATCAGGAGCCCTCCTGCTAAGGGTAGACAGCTGCTCGTTCCACCCCACCCCCCGCCTTAATTGGTTCTCCTCCCTTCCAACGGTGTTGAGGCGGGTGGGAACAGCAGGGGGTGAAGGTGCTGTGTTTAAAGAGGTGGAGTTATGCAGATCTAAAACGCGTGGATTGCAGCAGCAGCAAGCCGAAAAGTGCAGGCATGTAAGGGATCTAGAGGTTGACAACATGTCTTCTTAACGGGAGTCCAGGAGCTCATCTCCACAAATGGACTTTTCAGGATCCTTGGGTGGCTCCGTAGTTTGAAACCAATTCTGGTTATCGCTTCTCGGCCTTTTGGCTAAGATCAAGTGTAGTATCTGTTCTTATCAGTTTAATATCTGATACGTCCCCTATCTGGGGACCATATATTAAATGGATTTTTAGAACAGGGAGATGGAAAAAGAGCTTGCTCTGTCCACTCCACGCATTGACCTGGTATTGCAGTATCTCCAGGACCGGTGCACCCCTTCTTTAATGCAGTTTCTAAAATCAGAAAGAATTGAATTCAATGTTTTTTGTTCATTTTGCTTGTTTGTCGGATTTTGGGATGGACTCTTTGGCTTTGCTTTTCTTCTCCTCATTGGATTTTTCATGTTCAAAGTTGCAGAAGCCAGATTACAAGCTCATTTTGGTTCAACTTCAGCAACTGTGCATTGCATTGCCATGTAATGTGATGCAATGCTATCTTTCTAGCTCTCCCTTTTTACTTCCTTTTGGATAAACAGACATATTAGGCAAGCATTTTGGAGCTTTCACCTAAATAACTACAGGTGGTGAGATAAGCTGCACAATATAATTGACCTTTCAGTATATTGTTGCACACACACCATCTATTTAGCAAATGCCCTTGTTATCAACAGCAGCCTTTTAAACTCACCTGAGCTAACAGGTATGTGCGCTGGTTACTCTGCTGCGCTTAAAATTTCTCTTTTGGTTTGCTACAATGCCTTTTCTGAAACGTTGTCTCCTTCTGCTGGAACACTGACTTCTTTCATTTAATGCCTGCAGACTATAAAAGAGAACCCAACCCAAAAAGTTTGGTTGATTAGTCTGTGGCATTCTGTTAAACTGTTGCTTATGGCGGTCTCTGTGAGCTTCTCAGCGACATTCAGCCAGCCAGGTATCCTGCCTGCAGTAGATGGAATGTGGCAATGGAACGCTGGCTGCGCGTGTCATAATAGGCTCTGAGCCTTTATATACCTGTGCACAGCAGCAGCCACCTTCAGTCTGCTGCTGGACAGCCAGCAGCAGCAGCAGCAGGAGAGGTATGTAATCAGGAGCCCTCCTGCTAAGGGTAGACAGCTGCTCGTTCCACCCCACCCCCCGCCTTAATTGGTTCTCCTCCCTTCCAACGGTGTTGAGGCGGGTGGGAACAGCAGGGGGTGAAGGTGCTGTGTTTAAAGAGGTGGAGTTATGCAGATCTAAAACGCGTGGATTGCAGCAGCAGCAAGCCGAAAAGTGCAGGCATGTAAGGGATCTAGAGGTTGACAACATGTCTTCTTAACGGGAGTCCAGGAGCTCATCTCCACAAATGGACTTTTCAGGATCCTTGGGTGGCTCCGTAGTTTGAAACCAATTCTGGTTATCGCTTCTCGGCCTTTTGGCTCAGATCTGTAATGGGTCTAGTCATTTGGCTGTCTGTGCGTTAACTCTTGGCCCTGTGGCATCGCCATTTTATGGCTTAAGCCACTTGCTGCTATAAGGAGTTGGCCAGTAGACACGACTAGCGATAATGGGACGCATTCGATACGCTGGGCCCGGTGAGGCTCGAGTGAAGTTTGGAATCCAGATTGATGTGGAAGAAGGCAAAGAAGGAATCTTTACCCTCAGCTTCGTGGTGAAGGAGATTTTGTTTGGACTCCTTGAAGTGAAGAAGGAAGAAATCTTGTGCCTCCAGCAATTCAAAAGCAAGTATAATCTTGTATTTACTTCTATGGCTGTTTGCAACAATTTCTATGATTGTTTGAAAAAGAATCTGGACAATCAATATTTGGATGGGCTGACTTTTGTCATCTTGTATTGCTCCAAAGAGGTACCTCTGACTGTTTTCATGTACAACCCACATGTGGACTTGGCTTTGATTTATGCCTTTCTAAATAGGCACTGCTATATTACCAAGGTGGCAGTAAAAGTCATGAATGAGGAGGAACTATGGACCGGTAAATATCGTTTCATGGTCAAGTTCCGGGAAAGTCCTGATGAACCAGGGGGTATACATTATCCTCCATCAAATTTTTCCATTGGGAGTGAGCGGGGTTACCTGTTCTTCCCCAATGCGCCCAGGTTTTGTCGTCATTGTAGGAGGTATGGCCATACTCAGGAAGCATGCGACATCAGACAGATTATTTGCAGGAAGTGCAATGAGGTGGGTCATTCTTCCAATAATTGCAAAAATGAAATAGTCTGTAACCTCTGCGGAGAGAAGGGGCATGCCTTCAGAGACTGTATATTCCATCCTGGTTCATATGCGGGGGCAGCGGGAAGGGGAAGGAGAAGAAATGAATCTCCTGCACCCACAGCTACAACTCCGACTGCTCCAACTCCGACTGCTCCGATATCTACTCTGGCTTTCCTGGATGAGGAGGAGGCTCGGGTTGCTTTTCCAGAACTGGTTCGTGTGAATGTAAGAGGAAATATGGAGCTGGCACCTGAGCCACCGGTGCAGAGGGCCGCGTCTGTGGCTTCAGATGTCAGTGAGTCTGAGACGATAACTGATGATCGTATAGGCATGGAAGTGGCCCCGGTGGAGGATCTGGAGGCTGAAATTCCAGACATGATGGTTACATTGCAGGGGGAAGAGGAGTCTGATCTGACCAGAACACCGCATGTGGCCTGGAGCGATGTCGTTTCTGACCTTGAGGAGGAGGGAGGTCAGGGGGACTTTGACCCCCAGCGGCGGGATTATAGTTCAGATGAAGATGGAGGCGCTTCAGTGAAGAAAAAGAAGAAAACTGAGCCATCCTTTTCCCCTTTAAGTGACTGCAGTGTGAGTCCAGCCCGGGTGTACCCTACTGCATCCGATCCCCAAGATGTGTCTTTTTTGGGGGAAGGCACAAACTACGATATCTGCACGTCCAGCGTCCTACCCCCAGAAGGGTTAGGATGATGTACAGGTGGGCATGTTGTCGTGACCTGCCACATCAAATTAATAGATGGGTGCCCAAGTTGCTCTCAGCATCTTGTCGCTAAATGTTAGGCTGATTAAATCTGAGTCGAGAAGAGTGGCAATTTTGGACTACTTGAGCAACTTGGATGCGGACGTATACTGTGTCCAGGAGTGTGGGATCTCCGATCCCTTAAGTGAAAATGCATGGCCTTTAGGTCAAAGTGTGTGGTCTGGTTCTGTATGTAATAAAAATTGTGGGGTAGGTGTTTTGGTGAAGGGTTATAGTGTTAAGATAGAAAGTTACATGGTGGTGGAGGCGGGGAGGTGTGTAATATGTGAGTTAAATTGTAGGGGGTGGAGGGTTAGGGTGGTAAATATGTATGCACCAATAGATAAAGGGGAGAGGCTGGAAATTTTTGAGAAATTATGTTTTTTTTTATCTGGCAAAATGCCAATAATTTTTGTTGGAGATTTCAATTGTGTGACGGAGGGGGATAAGATGGATGTTACAGGTAAAAGACTCAAGAGTCTTGTGGCGGATTTTTCCTTACAGGATGCTGCGGAAGTTTTTTTAGGTAATCCACCTCCTGCGACCTATAAGGCCGACAGGGGAGGCATAGAGTCTAGAATAGACCGTATCTTCTTTTCTTCACAAAATGTTATTTGTAGGAATTTCCAGCAGGAAGATGTTCCCTTCTCTGACCATGTGTGTTTGAGGGCACGTCTAGAAGGTAAGATTTCCTTTGTATATGGTGGTGGCGTGTGGAAACTTAATGTGCGTTTGCTGGAAGATAATAGGATCATGCGTGATTTTAGGCGAATGTATGTTAGGTGGAGGGATAAAAAAAGTGATTTCAGGAATGTGCTTGAGTGGTGGGACTGGATGAAGAGTGAGATTGGTTTTTTCTTTAGAAAAAGGGGCAGGAGGAAAGCAGCAATGAATAGAGCAAAATTTAATGATTTAAGCTCTAGACTGGAGTGGCTGAGGATGTTAAGGATGATTGGAGTGGATGTGGATGTTTTGATGTGTCAAGTGAAAGAAGAGATTAAGAAATATATTGAGGGTAAAGGGAAAGAAATTATTTACCGTTCTAAGATTGAACATTTGGAGAAAAATGAGAAATGCACAAGGTTTTTTTTCAAAAAAGTTTTTGGGAAGAAAGTAGATATGGATGAGGTGGTGAATGGTGATGGGGTGTGTGTGAGTGGGAAGGATGTGATGCAGGAGGTGGTGTTGTTTTATAAGGAGTTGTATGGGGAAAAATGGGTTGATGATAGGATGTTGACTGATGCTTTGGGGTGTTTAGAAGGTTGTTTGGGTGAGGATGAACGTGAAATATTGGATGATGTAATTGTGTTGGATGAAGTTAAAAAAGTGGTGATGTCTGCGAGTAAGAATAAAACACCTGGGAAGGATGGACTGCCCGTGGAGTTATATGTTAAGGAATGGGACACGATGGGAAATGACTTATTGGAGGTGTGCCAGTATATGTTCACGGAGAATATGTTGAGTGAATCTATGAGAGATGGGGTGGTGGTTTTGGTTCATAAGAAAGGTGATAAAAAGGATTTGGGGAATTGGAGGCCAATCACCCTTTTGAATGCAGACTATAAGGTGTTTAGTAAATTGTTGGCTAGCCGGATGCGGGAAGTGATTGGCGGTGTGGTGGATGAAGATCAAGTGTGTGCAGTGCCTGGGAGAAGTATGACTGAAAATTTGGTGTTGTTGCGTGATGTGATTGGGGATTGTATGAGTCGTAAGCAGAAATGTTTGTTGTTTTCGGTTGATTTTGAAAAAGCTTTTGACCGTGTGTCACATAGCTTTATGTTTAAGGTTTTGTCTAAGATGGGTTATTCCAGGAATTTTGTAAACTGTGTTAGGAGTTTGTATTGTAATGTTTCAAGTGAATTTTTGGTGAATGGGTGGTTGAGTGAGAAAGTGAGAATTAAATCAGGAGTGCGTCAGGGGTGCCCTATGTCCCCTTTTTTGTTTATTAGTGTGATTGAAGTGTTGATGTGTATGGTTAGGAAGGATAAGGTTATGAGAGGTGTGATGATTCCTGGGAGTAATGGAAAGGATGTGAGAATTCTAGGTTACATGGATGATGTAGTGATTGTGAGTGGGAATATGGCTGCGATGAGTAGGGCAAGGTTGATATTAAGTTTGTTTTGTAGTGTCTCAGCTTTTAAGGTCAATTGGACTAAGAGTTCCTTTAAATGTTTTGGTGAGAGGAATGTACGGATGGATGGTGTGAGGTGTGAGGATGGTGCAATAAAGGTGCTTGGGATTAAGTTTAATGATGATTTGAAAGGAAATGAGAGTTGGGAAGATTGTGGGGTGAGAGTGGTGCGCAAGTTGAATTTTTGGCGAATGAGAGAATTAACTCTGACTGGGAAAGTTCTGATTATTAAGGCGGTTATTTTGCCTATTTTGTTGTTTGTTGCGAATGTATATCCTGCTGCTTTTAAGAAAATTAGGAAAACTGAGAAATTCATCTTTAATTTTCTTTGGGGAAGTCGCATGGAGAAATTGAAACGGGAATATGTCTATAAGTTATGTGTAAATGGTGGTTTGGATTTTCCAAATATTGATTTCTTTTTAGGGATTAGTTACGTGAAAATGGTGGTGGTGGTTCTAGGGAAAAGTAATAAGTGTGCTTATATGATGAAGTATTCGGCTGGATGGATGCTTTATGGCTTAAAGTGGGTCAAAAGGGATGCTAGAGTGCCTGTTGCTTTTAAGTGTCCTGTATGGTATGGTTGTGTTGAGAAATTTGTAAGGAAGTATGATTTGTTGTCCGTTAACATGAGTGATTTTAGGCAAAAGAAGAAAGTCATTAGGATGGTGCGTGAGCGTGAGGTGGTATGTAATATCAATGGGTTGAGAGGGGAGGAAGTAACCGAGATGTGGAGAAAATTAAGTATAGATGGTGTGACTAACAGACAGAGAGATATCGCTTGGATGATATTGCATGACATTTTGCCTGTTAGAGATGTGCAAAAGAAGAGGGATTTAGTTAAATCTGAGGTATGCCCGAGGGATGGATGTGGTTTGAGAGAGCATGTTAGACATATGGTATGGGATTGTGATTTTGCATATGATGTATGGAAGGGTATAGGGGGACTTTGCAAGGAATTGGTGGGTGTAAAGTATGTTAATTGGAAACTTGCTATGTTTGGGATGGGTGCATGTAGTAGAATTAAGGATAGGATTTTATGGTTGTTGGTGGTGTGTGTAATTGAAAGTTTGTGGGATGCGAGGA
The DNA here is from genome assembly GCF_046119375.1 of Phyllobates terribilis. NCBI lineage: Eukaryota > Metazoa > Chordata > Amphibia > Anura > Dendrobatidae > Phyllobates > Phyllobates terribilis. The sequence goes on along the minus strand of NW_027363784.1, from coordinate 318,424 downwards.
ATTTGTTAGTTTTTAAAAGGAAGAAAATGTCAGTTAATGAATGTTTGAGATTGATTCTGTCACGTATGTATGTAATATACCTCTGGGATCAGGAACGTGGAAGTATTATAGATGCTGAAGGGATCTGGAAGTTTAAAAAGTGGAGGTTTTTGGTAAAGTTTAATTAGTAGTGTATAATGTACCTGATGATAAGGTTTGGTTTTATTTTTGATTATATACCAAGTGTGATGAAAGGCTAAGTGTCAATGAAAGGCTTTTGTAAGTCGATTTGATGGAGCTTATGCTCCGGCCTATCTGATTTGGTTAAAAAAAAAAAAAAAAAAAAAAAAAAAAAAAAAAAATCTGTTCTTATCAGTTTAATATCTGATACGTCCCCTATCTGGGGACCATATATTAAATGGATTTTTAGAACAGGGAGATGGAAAAAGAGCTTGCTCTGTCCACTCCACGCATTGACCTGGTATTGCAGTATCTCCAGGACCGGTGCACCCCTTCTTTAATGCAGTTTCTAAAATCAGAAAGAATTGAATTCAATGTTTTTTGTTCATTTTGCTTGTTTGTCGGATTTTGGGATGGACTCTTTGGCTTTGCTTTTCTTCTCCTCATTGGATTTTTCATGTTCAAAGTTGCAGAAGCCAGATTACAAGCTCATTTTGGTTCAACTTCAGCAACTGTGCATTGCATTGCCATGTAATGTGATGCAATGCTATCTTTCTAGCTCTCCCTTTTTACTTCCTTTTGGATAAACAGACATATTAGGCAAGCATTTTGGAGCTTTCACCTAAATAACTACAGGTGGTGAGATAAGCTGCACAATATAATTGACCTTTCAGTATATTGTTGCACACACACCATCTATTTAGCAAATGCCCTTGTTATCAACAGCAGCCTTTTAAACTCACCTGAGCTAACAGGTATGTGCGCTGGTTACTCTGCTGCGCTTAAAATTTCTTTTTTGGTTTGCTACAATGCCTTTTCTGAAACGTTGTCTCCTTCTGCTGGAACACTGACTTCTTTCATTTAATGCCTGCAGACTATAAAAGAGAACCCAACCCAAAAAGTTTGGTTGATTAGTCTGTGGCATTCTGTTAAACTGTTGCTTATGGCGGTCTCTGTGAGCTTCTCAGCGACATTCAGCCAGCCAGGTATCCTGCCTGCAGTAGATGGAATGTGGCAATGGAACGCTGGCTGCGCGTGTCATAATAGGCTCTGAGCCTTTATATACCTGTGCACAGCAGCAGCCACCTTCAGTCTGCTGCTGGACAGCCAGCAGCAGCAGCAGCAGGAGAGGTATGTAATCAGGAGCCCTCCTGCTAAGGGTAGACAGCTGCTCGTTCCACCCCACCCCCCGCCTTAATTGGTTCTCCTCCCTTCCAACGGTGTTGAGGCGGGTGGGAACAGCAGGGGGTGAAGGTGCTGTGTTTAAAGAGGTGGAGTTATGCAGATCTAAAACGCGTGGATTGCAGCAGCAGCAAGCCGAAAAGTGCAGGCATGTAAGGGATCTAGAGGTTGACAACATGTCTTCTTAACGGGAGTCCAGGAGCTCATCTCCACAAATGGACTTTTCAGGATCCTTGGGTGGCTCCGTAGTTTGAAACCAATTCTGGTTATCGCTTCTCGGCCTTTTGGCTAAGATCAAGTGTAGTATCTGTTCTTATCAGTTTAATATCTGATACGTCCCCTATCTGGGGACCATATATTAAATGGATTTTTAGAACAGGGAGATGGAAAAAGAGCTTGCTCTGTCCACTCCACGCATTGACCTGGTATTGCAGTATCTCCAGGACCGGTGCACCCCTTCTTTAATGCAGTTTCTAAAATCAGAAAGAATTGAATTCAATGTTTTTTGTTCATTTTGCTTGTTTGTCGGATTTTGGGATGGACTCTTTGGCTTTGCTTTTCTTCTCCTCATTGGATTTTTCATGTTCAAAGTTGCAGAAGCCAGATTACAAGCTCATTTTGGTTCAACTTCAGCAACTGTGCATTGCATTGCCATGTAATGTGATGCAATGCTATCTTTCTAGCTCTCCCTTTTTACTTCCTTTTGGATAAACAGACATATTAGGCAAGCATTTTGGAGCTTTCACCTAAATAACTACAGGTGGTGAGATAAGCTGCACAATATAATTGACCTTTCAGTATATTGTTGCACACACACCATCTATTTAGCAAATGCCCTTGTTATCAACAGCAGCCTTTTAAACTCACCTGAGCTAACAGGTATGTGCGCTGGTTACTCTGCTGCGCTTAAAATTTCTTTTTTGGTTTGCTACAATGCCTTTTCTGAAACGTTGTCTCCTTCTGCTGGAACACTGACTTCTTTCATTTAATGCCTGCAGACTATAAAAGAGAACCCAACCCAAAAAGTTTGGTTGATTAGTCTGTGGCATTCTGTTAAACTGTTGCTTATGGCGGTCTCTGTGAGCTTCTCAGCGACATTCAGCCAGCCAGGTATCCTGCCTGCAGTAGATGGAATGTGGCAATGGAACGCTGGCTGCGCGTGTCATAATAGGCTCTGAGCCTTTATATACCTGTGCACAGCAGCAGCCACCTTCAGTCTGCTGCTGGACAGCCAGCAGCAGCAGCAGCAGGAGAGGTATGTAATCAGGAGCCCTCCTGCTAAGGGTAGACAGCTGCTCGTTCCACCCCACCCCCCGCCTTAATTGGTTCTCCTCCCTTCCAACGGTGTTGAGGCGGGTGGGAACAGCAGGGGGTGAAGGTGCTGTGTTTAAAGAGGTGGAGTTATGCAGATCTAAAACGCGTGGATTGCAGCAGCAGCAAGCCGAAAAGTGCAGGCATGTAAGGGATCTAGAGGTTGACAACATGTCTTCTTAACGGGAGTCCAGGAGCTCATCTCCACAAATGGACTTTTCAGGATCCTTGGGTGGCTCCGTAGTTTGAAACCAATTCTGGTTATCGCTTCTCGGCCTTTTGGCTCAGATCTGTAATGGGTCTAGTCATTTGGCTGTCTGTGCGTTAACTCTTGGCCCTGTGGCATCGCCATTTTATGGCTTAAGCCACTTGCTGCTATAAGGAGTTGGCCAGTAGACACGACTAGCGATAATGGGACGCATTCGATACGCTGGGCCCGGTGAGGCTCGAGTGAAGTTTGGAATCCAGATTGATGTGGAAGAAGGCAAAGAAGGAATCTTTACCCTCAGCTTCGTGGTGAAGGAGATTTTGTTTGGACTCCTTGAAGTGAAGAAGGAAGAAATCTTGTGCCTCCAGCAATTCAAAAGCAAGTATAATCTTGTATTTACTTCTATGGCTGTTTGCAACAATTTCTATGATTGTTTGAAAAAGAATCTGGACAATCAATATTTGGATGGGCTGACTTTTGTCATCTTGTATTGCTCCAAAGAGGTACCTCTGACTGTTTTCATGTACAACCCACATGTGGACTTGGCTTTGATTTATGCCTTTCTAAATAGGCACTGCTATATTACCAAGGTGGCAGTAAAAGTCATGAATGAGGAGGAACTATGGACCGGTAAATATCGTTTCATGGTCAAGTTCCGGGAAAGTCCTGATGAACCAGGGGGTATACATTATCCTCCATCAAATTTTTCCATTGGGAGTGAGCGGGGTTACCTGTTCTTCCCCAATGCGCCCAGGTTTTGTCGTCATTGTAGGAGGTATGGCCATACTCAGGAAGCATGCGACATCAGACAGATTATTTGCAGGAAGTGCAATGAGGTGGGTCATTCTTCCAATAATTGCAAAAATGAAATAGTCTGTAACCTCTGCGGAGAGAAGGGGCATGCCTTCAGAGACTGTATATTCCATCCTGGTTCATATGCGGGGGCAGCGGGAAGGGGAAGGAGAAGAAATGAATCTCCTGCACCCACAGCTACAACTCCGACTGCTCCAACTCCGACTGCTCCGATATCTACTCTGGCTTTCCTGGATGAGGAGGAGGCTCGGGTTGCTTTTCCAGAACTGGTTCGTGTGAATGTAAGAGGAAATATGGAGCTGGCACCTGAGCCACCGGTGCAGAGGGCCGCGTCTGTGGCTTCAGATGTCAGTGAGTCTGAGACGATAACTGATGATCGTATAGGCATGGAAGTGGCCCCGGTGGAGGATCTGGAGGCTGAAATTCCAGACATGATGGTTACATTGCAGGGGGAAGAGGAGTCTGATCTGACCAGAACACCGCATGTGGCCTGGAGCGATGTCGTTTCTGACCTTGAGGAGGAGGGAGGTCAGGGGGACTTTGACCCCCAGCGGCGGGATTATAGTTCAGATGAAGATGGAGGCGCTTCAGTGAAGAAAAAGAAGAAAACTGAGCCATCCTTTTCCCCTTTAAGTGACTGCAGTGTGAGTCCAGCCCGGGTGTACCCTACTGCATCCGATCCCCAAGATGTGTCTTTTTTGGGGGAAGGCACAAACTACGATATCTGCACGTCCAGCGTCCTACCCCCAGAAGGGTTAGGATGATGTACAGGTGGGCATGTTGTCGTGACCTGCCACATCAAATTAATAGATGGGTGCCCAAGTTGCTCTCAGCATCTTGTCGCTAAATGTTAGGCTGATTAAATCTGAGTCGAGAAGAGTGGCAATTTTGGACTACTTGAGCAACTTGGATGCGGACGTATACTGTGTCCAGGAGTGTGGGATCTCCGATCCCTTAAGTGAAAATGCATGGCCTTTAGGTCAAAGTGTGTGGTCTGGTTCTGTATGTAATAAAAATTGTGGGGTAGGTGTTTTGGTGAAGGGTTATAGTGTTAAGATAGAAAGTTACATGGTGGTGGAGGCGGGGAGGTGTGTAATATGTGAGTTAAATTGTAGGGGGTGGAGGGTTAGGGTGGTAAATATGTATGCACCAATAGATAAAGGGGAGAGGCTGGAAATTTTTGAGAAATTATGTTTTTTTTTATCTGGCAAAATGCCAATAATTTTTGTTGGAGATTTCAATTGTGTGACGGAGGGGGATAAGATGGATGTTACAGGTAAAAGACTCAAGAGTCTTGTGGCGGATTTTTCCTTACAGGATGCTGCGGAAGTTTTTTTAGGTAATCCACCTCCTGCGACCTATAAGGCCGACAGGGGAGGCATAGAGTCTAGAATAGACCGTATCTTCTTTTCTTCACAAAATGTTATTTGTAGGAATTTCCAGCAGGAAGATGTTCCCTTCTCTGACCATGTGTGTTTGAGGGCACGTCTAGAAGGTAAGATTTCCTTTGTATATGGTGGTGGCGTGTGGAAACTTAATGTGCGTTTGCTGGAAGATAATAGGATCATGCGTGATTTTAGGCGAATGTATGTTAGGTGGAGGGATAAAAAAAGTGATTTCAGGAATGTGCTTGAGTGGTGGGACTGGATGAAGAGTGAGATTGGTTTTTTCTTTAGAAAAAGGGGCAGGAGGAAAGCAGCAATGAATAGAGCAAAATTTAATGATTTAAGCTCTAGACTGGAGTGGCTGAGGATGTTAAGGATGATTGGAGTGGATGTGGATGTTTTGATGTGTCAAGTGAAAGAAGAGATTAAGAAATATATTGAGGGTAAAGGGAAAGAAATTATTTACCGTTCTAAGATTGAACATTTGGAGAAAAATGAGAAATGCACAAGGTTTTTTTTCAAAAAAGTTTTTGGGAAGAAAGTAGATATGGATGAGGTGGTGAATGGTGATGGGGTGTGTGTGAGTGGGAAGGATGTGATGCAGGAGGTGGTGTTGTTTTATAAGGAGTTGTATGGGGAAAAATGGGTTGATGATAGGATGTTGACTGATGCTTTGGGGTGTTTAGAAGGTTGTTTGGGTGAGGATGAACGTGAAATATTGGATGATGTAATTGTGTTGGATGAAGTTAAAAAAGTGGTGATGTCTGCGAGTAAGAATAAAACACCTGGGAAGGATGGACTGCCCGTGGAGTTATATGTTAAGGAATGGGACACGATGGGAAATGACTTATTGGAGGTGTGCCAGTATATGTTCACGGAGAATATGTTGAGTGAATCTATGAGAGATGGGGTGGTGGTTTTGGTTCATAAGAAAGGTGATAAAAAGGATTTGGGGAATTGGAGGCCAATCACCCTTTTGAATGCAGACTATAAGGTGTTTAGTAAATTGTTGGCTAGCCGGATGCGGGAAGTGATTGGCGGTGTGGTGGATGAAGATCAAGTGTGTGCAGTGCCTGGGAGAAGTATGACTGAAAATTTGGTGTTGTTGCGTGATGTGATTGGGGATTGTATGAGTCGTAAGCAGAAATGTTTGTTGTTTTCGGTTGATTTTGAAAAAGCTTTTGACCGTGTGTCACATAGCTTTATGTTTAAGGTTTTGTCTAAGATGGGTTATTCCAGGAATTTTGTAAACTGTGTTAGGAGTTTGTATTGTAATGTTTCAAGTGAATTTTTGGTGAATGGGTGGTTGAGTGAGAAAGTGAGAATTAAATCAGGAGTGCGTCAGGGGTGCCCTATGTCCCCTTTTTTGTTTATTAGTGTGATTGAAGTGTTGATGTGTATGGTTAGGAAGGATAAGGTTATGAGAGGTGTGATGATTCCTGGGAGTAATGGAAAGGATGTGAGAATTCTAGGTTACATGGATGATGTAGTGATTGTGAGTGGGAATATGGCTGCGATGAGTAGGGCAAGGTTGATATTAAGTTTGTTTTGTAGTGTCTCAGCTTTTAAGGTCAATTGGACTAAGAGTTCCTTTAAATGTTTTGGTGAGAGGAATGTACGGATGGATGGTGTGAGGTGTGAGGATGGTGCAATAAAGGTGCTTGGGATTAAGTTTAATGATGATTTGAAAGGAAATGAGAGTTGGGAAGATTGTGGGGTGAGAGTGGTGCGCAAGTTGAATTTTTGGCGAATGAGAGAATTAACTCTGACTGGGAAAGTTCTGATTATTAAGGCGGTTATTTTGCCTATTTTGTTGTTTGTTGCGAATGTATATCCTGCTGCTTTTAAGAAAATTAGGAAAACTGAGAAATTCATCTTTAATTTTCTTTGGGGAAGTCGCATGGAGAAATTGAAACGGGAATATGTCTATAAGTTATGTGTAAATGGTGGTTTGGATTTTCCAAATATTGATTTCTTTTTAGGGATTAGTTACGTGAAAATGGTGGTGGTGGTTCTAGGGAAAAGTAATAAGTGTGCTTATATGATGAAGTATTCGGCTGGATGGATGCTTTATGGCTTAAAGTGGGTCAAAAGGGATGCTAGAGTGCCTGTTGCTTTTAAGTGTCCTGTATGGTATGGTTGTGTTGAGAAATTTGTAAGGAAGTATGATTTGTTGTCCGTTAACATGAGTGATTTTAGGCAAAAGAAGAAAGTCATTAGGATGGTGCGTGAGCGTGAGGTGGTATGTAATATCAATGGGTTGAGAGGGGAGGAAGTAACCGAGATGTGGAGAAAATTAAGTATAGATGGTGTGACTAACAGACAGAGAGATATCGCTTGGATGATATTGCATGACATTTTGCCTGTTAGAGATGTGCAAAAGAAGAGGGATTTAGTTAAATCTGAGGTATGCCCGAGGGATGGATGTGGTTTGAGAGAGCATGTTAGACATATGGTATGGGATTGTGATTTTGCATATGATGTATGGAAGGGTATAGGGGGACTTTGCAAGGAATTGGTGGGTGTAAAGTATGTTAATTGGAAACTTGCTATGTTTGGGATGGGTGCATGTAGTAGAATTAAGGATAGGATTTTATGGTTGTTGGTGGTGTGTGTAATTGAAAGTTTGTGGGATGCGAGGAATTTGTTAGTTTTTAAAAGGAAGAAAATGTCAGTTAATGAATGTTTGAGATTGATTCTGTCACGTATGTATGTAATATACCTCTGGGATCAGGAACGTGGAAGTATTATAGATGCTGAAGGGATCTGGAAGTTTAAAAAGTGGAGGTTTTTGGTAAAGTTTAATTAGTAGTGTATAATGTACCTGATGATAAGGTTTGGTTTTATTTTTGATTATATACCAAGTGTGATGAAAGGCTAAGTGTCAATGAAAGGCTTTTGTAAGTCGATTTGATGGAGCTTATGCTCCGGCCTATCTGATTTGGTTAAAAAAAAAAAAAAAAAAAAAAAAAAAAAAAAAAAAAAATCTGTTCTTATCAGTTTAATATCTGATACGTCCCCTATCTGGGGACCATATATTAAATGGATTTTTAGAACAGGGAGATGGAAAAAGAGCTTGCTCTGTCCACTCCACGCATTGACCTGGTATTGCAGTATCTCCAGGACCGGTGCACCCCTTCTTTAATGCAGTTTCTAAAATCAGAAAGAATTGAATTCAATGTTTTTTGTTCATTTTGCTTGTTTGTCGGATTTTGGGATGGACTCTTTGGCTTTGCTTTTCTTCTCCTCATTGGATTTTTCATGTTCAAAGTTGCAGAAGCCAGATTACAAGCTCATTTTGGTTCAACTTCAGCAACTGTGCATTGCATTGCCATGTAATGTGATGCAATGCTATCTTTCTAGCTCTCCCTTTTTACTTCCTTTTGGATAAACAGACATATTAGGCAAGCATTTTGGAGCTTTCACCTAAATAACTACAGGTGGTGAGATAAGCTGCACAATATAATTGACCTTTCAGTATATTGTTGCACACACACCATCTATTTAGCAAATGCCCTTGTTATCAACAGCAGCCTTTTAAACTCACCTGAGCTAACAGGTATGTGCGCTGGTTACTCTGCTGCGCTTAAAATTTCTTTTTTGGTTTGCTACAATGCCTTTTCTGAAACGTTGTCTCCTTCTGCTGGAACACTGACTTCTTTCATTTAATGCCTGCAGACTATAAAAGAGAACCCAACCCAAAAAGTTTGGTTGATTAGTCTGTGGCATTCTGTTAAACTGTTGCTTATGGCGGTCTCTGTGAGCTTCTCAGCGACATTCAGCCAGCCAGGTATCCTGCCTGCAGTAGATGGAATGTGGCAATGGAACGCTGGCTGCGCGTGTCATAATAGGCTCTGAGCCTTTATATACCTGTGCACAGCAGCAGCCACCTTCAGTCTGCTGCTGGACAGCCAGCAGCAGCAGCAGCAGGAGAGGTATGTAATCAGGAGCCCTCCTGCTAAGGGTAGACAGCTGCTCGTTCCACCCCACCCCCCGCCTTAATTGGTTCTCCTCCCTTCCAACGGTGTTGAGGCGGGTGGGAACAGCAGGGGGTGAAGGTGCTGTGTTTAAAGAGGTGGAGTTATGCAGATCTAAAACGCGTGGATTGCAGCAGCAGCAAGCCGAAAAGTGCAGGCATGTAAGGGATCTAGAGGTTGACAACATGTCTTCTTAACGGGAGTCCAGGAGCTCATCTCCACAAATGGACTTTTCAGGATCCTTGGGTGGCTCCGTAGTTTGAAACCAATTCTGGTTATCGCTTCTCGGCCTTTTGGCTAAGATCAAGTGTAGTATCTGTTCTTATCAGTTTAATATCTGATACGTCCCCTATCTGGGGACCATATATTAAATGGATTTTTAGAACAGGGAGATGGAAAAAGAGCTTGCTCTGTCCACTCCACGCATTGACCTGGTATTGCAGTATCTCCAGGACCGGTGCACCCCTTCTTTAATGCAGTTTCTAAAATCAGAAAGAATTGAATTCAATGTTTTTTGTTCATTTTGCTTGTTTGTCGGATTTTGGGATGGACTCTTTGGCTTTGCTTTTCTTCTCCTCATTGGATTTTTCATGTTCAAAGTTGCAGAAGCCAGATTACAAGCTCATTTTGGTTCAACTTCAGCAACTGTGCATTGCATTGCCATGTAATGTGATGCAATGCTATCTTTCTAGCTCTCCCTTTTTACTTCCTTTTGGATAAACAGACATATTAGGCAAGCATTTTGGAGCTTTCACCTAAATAACTACAGGTGGTGAGATAAGCTGCACAATATAATTGACCTTTCAGTATATTGTTGCACACACACCATCTATTTAGCAAATGCCCTTGTTATCAACAGCAGCCTTTTAAACTCACCTGAGCTAACAGGTATGTGCGCTGGTTACTCTGCTGCGCTTAAAATTTCTTTTTTGGTTTGCTACAATGCCTTTTCTGAAACGTTGTCTCCTTCTGCTGGAACACTGACTTCTTTCATTTAATGCCTGCAGACTATAAAAGAGAACCCAACCCAAAAAGTTTGGTTGATTAGTCTGTGGCATTCTGTTAAACTGTTGCTTATGGCGGTCTCTGTGAGCTTCTCAGCGACATTCAGCCAGCCAGGTATCCTGCCTGCAGTAGATGGAATGTGGCAATGGAACGCTGGCTGCGCGTGTCATAATAGGCTCTGAGCCTTTATATACCTGTGCACAGCAGCAGCCACCTTCAGTCTGCTGCTGGACAGCCAGCAGCAGCAGCAGGAGAGGTATGTAATCAGGAGCCCTCCTGCTAAGGGTAGACAGCTGCTCGTTCCACCCCACCCCCCGCCTTAATTGGTTCTCCTCCCTTCCAACGGTGTTGAGGCGGGTGGGAACAGCAGGGGGTGAAGGTGCTGTGTTTAAAGAGGTGGAGTTATGCAGATCTAAAACGCGTGGATTGCAGCAGCAGCAAGCCGAAAAGTGCAGGCATGTAAGGGATCTAGAGGTTGACAACATGTCTTCTTAACGGGAGTCCAGGAGCTCATCTCCACAAATGGACTTTTCAGGATCCTTGGGTGGCTCCGTAGTTTGAAACCAATTCTGGTTATCGCTTCTCGGCCTTTTGGCTAAGATCAAGTGTAGTATCTGTTCTTATCAGTTTAATATCTGATACGTCCCCTATCTGGGGACCATATATTAAATGGATTTTTAGAACAGGGAGATGGAAAAAGAGCTTGCTCTGTCCACTCCACGCATTGACCTGGTACTGCAGTATCTCCAGGACCGGTGCACCCCTTCTTTAATGCAGTTTCTAAAATCAGAAAGAATTGAATTCAATGTTTTTTGTTCATTTTGCTTGTTTGTCGGATTTTGGGATGGACTCTTTGGCTTTGCTTTTCTTCTCCTCATTGGATTTTTCATGTTCAAAGTTGCAGAAGCCAGATTACAAGCTCATTTTGGTTCAACTTCAGCAACTGTGCATTGCATTGCCATGTAATGTGATGCAATGCTATCTTTCTAGCTCTCCCTTTTTACTTCCTTTTGGATAAACAGACATATTAGGCAAGCATTTTGGAGCTTTCACCTAAATAACTACAGGTGGTGAGATAAGCTGCACAATATAATTGACCTTTCAGTATATTGTTGCACACACACCATCTATTTAGCAAATGCCCTTGTTATCAACAGCAGCCTTTTAAACTCACCTGAGCTAACAGGTATGTGCGCTGGTTACTCTGCTGCGCTTAAAATTTCTTTTTTGGTTTGCTACAATGCCTTTTCTGAAACGTTGTCTCCTTCTGCTGGAACACTGACTTCTTTCATTTAATGCCTGCAGACTATAAAAGAGAACCCAACCCAAAAAGTTTGGTTGATTAGTCTGTGGCATTCTGTTAAACTGTTGCTTATGGCGGTCTCTGTGAGCTTCTCAGCGACATTCAGCCAGCCAGGTATCCTGCCTGCAGTAGATGGAATGTGGCAATGGAACGCTGGCTGCGCGTGTCATAATAGGCTCTGAGCCTTTATATACCTGTGCACAGCAGCAGCCACCTTCAGTCTGCTGCTGGACAGCCAGCAGCAGCAGCAGCAGGAGAGGTATGTAATCAGGAGCCCTCCTGCTAAGGGTAGACAGCTGCTCGTTCCACCCCACCCCCCGCCTTAATTGGTTCTCCTCCCTTCCAACGGTGTTGAGGCGGGTGGGAACAGCAGGGGGTGAAGGTGCTGTGTTTAAAGAGGTGGAGTTATGCAGATCTAAAACGCGTGGATTGCAGCAGCAGCAAGCCGAAAAGTGCAGGCATGTAAGGGATCTAGAGGTTGACAACATGTCTTCTTAACGGGAGTCCAGGAGCTCATCTCCACAAATGGACTTTTCAGGATCCTTGGGTGGCTCCGTAGTTTGAAACCAATTCTGGTTATCGCTTCTCGGCCTTTTGGCTAAGATCAAGTGTAGTATCTGTTCTTATCAGTTTAATATCTGATACGTCCCCTATCTGGGGACCATATATTAAATGGATTTTTAGAACAGGGAGATGGAAAAAGAGCTTGCTCTGTCCACTCCACGCATTGACCTGGTATTGCAGTATCTCCAGGACCGGTGCACCCCTTCTTTAATGCAGTTTCTAAAATCAGAAAGAATTGAATTCAATGTTTTTTGTTCATTTTGCTTGTTTGTCGGATTTTGGGATGGACTCTTTGGCTTTGCTTTTCTTCTCCTCATTGGATTTTTCATGTTCAAAGTTGCAGAAGCCAGATTACAAGCTCATTTTGGTTCAACTTCAGCAACTGTGCATTGCATTGCCATGTAATGTGATGCAATGCTATCTTTCTAGCTCTCCCTTTTTACTTCCTTTTGGATAAACAGACATATTAGGCAAGCATTTTGGAGCTTTCACCTAAATAACTACAGGTGGTGAGATAAGCTGCACAATATAATTGACCTTTCAGTATATTGTTGCACACACACCATCTATTTAGCAAATGCCCTTGTTATCAACAGCAGCCTTTTAAACTCACCTGAGCTAACAGGTATGTGCGCTGGTTACTCTGCTGCGCTTAAAATTTCTTTTTTGGTTTGCTACAATGCCTTTTCTGAAACGTTGTCTCCTTCTGCTGGAACACTGACTTCTTTCATTTAATGCCTGCAGACTATAAAAGAGAACCCAACCCAAAAAGTTTGGTTGATTAGTCTGTGGCATTCTGTTAAACTGTTGCTTATGGCGGTCTCTGTGAGCTTCTCAGCGACATTCAGCCAGCCAGGTATCCTGCCTGCAGTAGATGGAATGTGGCAATGGAACGCTGGCTGCGCGTGTCATAATAGGCTCTGAGCCTTTATATACCTGTGCACAGCAGCAGCCACCTTCAGTCTGCTGCTGGACAGCCAGCAGCAGCAGCAGCAGGAGAGGTATGTAATCAGGAGCCCTCCTGCTAAGGGTAGACAGCTGCTCGTTCCACCCCACCCCCCGCCTTAATTGGTTCTCCTCCCTTCCAACGGTGTTGAGGCGGGTGGGAACAGCAGGGGGTGAAGGTGCTGTGTTTAAAGAGGTGGAGTTATGCAGATCTAAAACGCGTGGATTGCAGCAGCAGCAAGCCGAAAAGTGCAGGCATGTAAGGGATCTAGAGGTTGACAACATGTCTTCTTAACGGGAGTCCAGGAGCTCATCTCCACAAATGGACTTTTCAGGATCCTTGGGTGGCTCCGTAGTTGAAACCAATTCTGGTTATCGCTTCTCGGCCTTTTGGCTAAGATCAAGTGTAGTATCTGTTCTTATCAGTTTAATATCTGATACGTCCCCTATCTGGGGACCATATATTAAATGGATTTTTAGAACAGGGAGATGGAAAAAGAGCTTGCTCTGTCCACTCCACGCATTGACCTGGTATTGCAGTATCTCCAGGACCGGTGCACCCCTTCTTTAATGCAGTTTCTAAAATCAGAAAGAATTGAATTCAATGTTTTTTGTTCATTTTGCTTGTTTGTCGGATTTTGGGATGGACTCTTTGGCTTTGCTTTTCTTCTCCTCATTGGATTTTTCATGTTCAAAGTTGCAGAAGCCAGATTACAAGCTCATTTTGGTTCAACTTCAGCAACTGTGCATTGCATTGCCATGTAATGTGATGCAATGCTATCTTTCTAGCTCTCCCTTTTTACTTCCTTTTGGATAAACAGACATATTAGGCAAGCATTTTGGAGCTTTCACCTAAATAACTACAGGTGGTGAGATAAGCTGCACAATATAATTGACCTTTCAGTATATTGTTGCACACACACCATCTATTTAGCAAATGCCCTTGTTATCAACAGCAGCCTTTTAAACTCACCTGAGCTAACAGGTATGTGCGCTGGTTACTCTGCTGCGCTTAAAATTTCTTTTTTGGTTTGCTACAATGCCTTTTCTGAAACGTTGTCTCCTTCTGCTGGAACACTGACTTCTTTCATTTAATGCCTGCAGACTATAAAAGGGAACCCAACCCAAAAAGTTTGGTTGATTAGTCTGTGGCATTCTGTTAAACTGTTGCTTATGGCGGTCTCTGTGAGCTTCTCAGCGACATTCAGCCAGCCAGGTATCCTGCCTGCAGTAGATGGAATGTGGCAATGGAACGCTGGCTGCGCGTGTCATAATAGGCTCTGAGCCTTTATATACCTGTGCACAGCAGCAGCCACCTTCAGTCTGCTGCTGGACAGCCAGCAGCAGCAGCAGCAGGAGAGGTATGTAATCAGGAGCCCTCCTGCTAAGGGTAGACAGCTGCTCGTTCCACCCCACCCCCCGCCTTAATTGGTTCTCCTCCCTTCCAACGGTGTTGAGGCGGGTGGGAACAGCAGGGGGTGAAGGTGCTGTGTTTAAAGAGGTGGAGTTATGCAGATCTAAAACGCGTGGATTGCAGCAGCAGCAAGCCGAAAAGTGCAGGCATGTAAGGGATCTAGAGGTTGACAACATGTCTTCTTAATGGGAGTCCAGGAGCTCATCTCCACAAATGGACTTTTCAGGATCCTTGGGTGGCTCCGTAGTTTGAAACCAATTCTGGTTATCGCTTCTCGGCCTTTTGGCTAAGATCAAGTGTAGTATCTGTTCTTATCAGTTTAATATCTGATACGTCCCCTATCTGGGGACCATATATTAAATGGATTTTTAGAACAGGGAGATGGAAAAAGAGCTTGCTCTGTCCACTCCACGCATTGACCTGGTATTGCAGTATCTCCAGGACCGGTGCACCCCTTCTTTAATGCAGTTTCTAAAATCAGAAAGAATTGAATTCAATGTTTTTTGTTCATTTTGCTTGTTTGTCGGATTTTGGGATGGACTCTTTGGCTTTGCTTTTCTTCTCCTCATTGGATTTTTCATGTTCAAAGTTGCAGAAGCCAGATTACAAGCTCATTTTGGTTCAACTTCAGCAACTGTGCATTGCATTGCCATGTAATGTGATGCAATGCTATCTTTCTAGCTCTCCCTTTTTACTTCCTTTTGGATAAACAGACATATTAGGCAAGCATTTTGGAGCTTTCACCTAAATAACTACAGGTGGTGAGATAAGCTGCACAATATAATTGACCTTTCAGTATATTGTTGCACACACACCATCTATTTAGCAAATGCCCTTGTTATCAACAGCAGCCTTTTAAACTCACCTGAGCTAACAGGTATGTGCGCTGGTTACTCTGCTGCGCTTAAAATTTCTTTTTTGGTTTGCTACAATGCCTTTTCTGAAACGTTGTCTCCTTCTGCTGGAACACTGACTTCTTTCATTTAATGCCTGCAGACTATAAAAGAGAACCCAACCCAAAAAGTTTGGTTGATTAGTCTGTGGCATTCTGTTAAACTGTTGCTTATGGCGGTCTCTGTGAGCTTCTCAGCGACATTCAGCCAGCCAGGTATCCTGCCTGCAGTAGATGGAATGTGGCAATGGAACGCTGGCTGCGCGTGTCATAATAGGCTCTGAGCCTTTATATACCTGTGCACAGCAGCAGCCACCTTCAGTCTGCTGCTGGACAGCCAGCAGCAGCAGCAGCAGGAGAGGTATGTAATCAGGAGCCCTCCTGCTAAGGGTAGACAGCTGCTCGTTCCACCCCACCCCCCGCCTTAATTGGTTCTCCTCCCTTCCAACGGTGTTGAGGCGGGTGGGAACAGCAGGGGGTGAAGGTGCTGTGTTTAAAGAGGTGGAGTTATGCAGATCTAAAACGCGTGGATTGCAGCAGCAGCAAGCCGAAAAGTGCAGGCATGTAAGGGATCTAGAGGTTGACAACATGTCTTCTTAACGGGAGTCCAGGAGCTCATCTCCACAAATGGACTTTTCAGGATCCTTGGGTGGCTCCGTAGTTTGAAACCAATTCTGGTTATCGCTTCTCGGCCTTTTGGCTAAGATCAAGTGCTTTATTGCAGGAGATTGTGGTTGAAGGGCACTCGGGTACCCCTCTCCTTGGCCTGGCAGGATCGTCCACTTTGGTGGACTTAGCTTGCTTGCTGCTATTAGGGAGAGGGCTTAGTCCCAGGGTAACGAGTTGCGATCCCCCAGCTTCCAGGTGTTTTTCGCTGCAAGAACACTGGGAGCGCAGATTGGAAGCGGCTGCAATTTGCAACCTTGTTGCGTTTTTCCATGGAGGTTGACCCTAACCTCGTGCCTCTTTATGCGAGGCTAAAAAACTCTATCCGAGTTCACTTCACGGCGGGTGGCTCGGATATGAGGAAATTAGGGTATGTAGTCCAGGACGTGCTCAGGAACCTTCTTGGCGTACAAAGGAATGAAATTCTCTCCATCCAGGATTATCCCAGAAGAGGTGACTATGACATCACATTCACCGGAGAAGGTATTTTTAGAGATGTACTAGAAAAGTTAAAAAAAGTTGAAAATAGTCCTGTTTTGAAAGGGATACAAATTGTTGAGCACGTCCTGGATGAGGTAAGACTGGTTATTGTAAAAATATTTTCGCCCTTTGTTTCTGCTCCAGAAGTAATGTCATTTCTAGCAATTTATTTTAAAAGTGTTAAATGTATTGGGAAGATATTAAACGAATATAACATATGGACATCTAAGTGGAAATTCCTTGTGAAGTGTACAAGAGATCCAAATACACCAGGTGGTATACGGCTCCCCCCTGCCCGTTTCAAAATTGGGCAAACAAATGGGGATTTCTTCTTTTCTGGGATGCCAGTATATTGCAGAAATTGTGGGCGCTATGGTCATTCAAAAGAAAACTGTCATGTATCATGTAGAAATTGTGCTAGTGAAGAACATGAGACAAAAGAATGCCCTAAGGAAAAGAAATGCAGTTTTTGCCAGACTCCAGGTCACTTTTATTTTTCTTGCCCTCACAGATTTCGGGAAGATGAGCAAAAGGGGAAGTCCAAGACATCCGACCAAGGACCAAAAGATCAGACCACCCCTCAGGAGGAGGAACAACAACCTGGAGCCTCTGGAGACAATAAGGGCGTACCAAATAGTGAAGTGTCTCCAGAGTCTATGACAGGTAAAATACCAAATCCCAAAAATTGGCTGCAGGACCTGCGGGAGTCCAAAAGGAGGGCTGAGAAGGAGCAGAAGGGCACTACTGGTAAGGTCAAAAGGGACCGGCAAAAGGCCGACACAGAAGCCCATGCCCAGTCTGGGTCTCCTAGTGCTGAGGGCGCTGAGTGGATAAAGGTGGGTCCTAAGAAAAAGAAAAAGGGTGGTTCGGAGGAGGCAGCAGGAGGTGAACAGATGGACACTTCTCCAGAAGGGGACGTGGACGCTGGACCCTCAGGGGTTTCGGTCTCCGCTGCTACAGGTGGGGACCGGGATCTTGCTGCCTCTGAAGAGTCAGAGGCTCTGCCTTGTGCGCAACCTCCTCCTATAGGACGACCTTCTACAGGTCAAACAGGGGCGGCGGAACCCCTCGGGGACCCACCTGATGAGGAACTGCATGGCCAGCCAATGGAGACCCAGCGGGTTCTGCCAGCCAGCCCTCCGAGCTATGCCAGTGTAGCGTCGGGTTTATATAAATGTGGTAATCTTTCCTCCTCCACGGAGACTCTCGTGACGATACTATCAGATGAGGAGGGAGGCGCAAGCCCAGTGGTCTGATCAGGTTCATCGGACAGGAAAATCCGTTGCTCTTAGTTACCTAAGTAAAATTTCTACATTTTCTAATGATGGCTGAACTGAAAGGTATTTCCCTCAACGTGAGAGGCATAAAATCTAACACGAGAAGAACTGCTCTTTTTAATTTTTTTACGTGTTTTACTGCATCTGTATTTTTTCTGCAAGAATGTAATATCCCACATGAAATGTCATATCAAAAATATAAAGATGAGTGGAAGTGTGGGCCATCTGTCTGGTCCGGATCGAATGCTGCAGGATCAGCGGGTGTAGCCATACTTTTTAAAGGGAACGTTTTAATTGATTTTATTCAGGAAATTTTACCAGGTCGTATTTTATTAGTAAAAGCTTTTATTGATGGTATTAGATGGCAGTTTTTAAATTTTTATGGATCCCCAGAGAAAAATGAAAGAGCCGAAATGCTTGATCTTTTACCATTATTTATTAATAACTCTGAACCTTTTATCTTAGCAGGGGATTTTAATTGTGTTTTAAAAGGTGAAAACCGGCGCTCCAGCTCTGTAAGCAGGAACTACGATAAAACCTCAGGTATGCTACATGATATAGTCAAAGATGCTAAATTGATAGACATATATAAAGAGTGTCATAGTGACAGCCCAGAGGACGCCGGTTTCACTTGGAGCAATGCTAATTGTAGCTCTAGGATTGATTTTATTTTTGGTTCAGATAAAACAATACCTGCCAAATGTGAAGTTTTAGCTAATATATTTTCAGACCATAAACTTTTATCCTTTACCATAAAAGTAAATGACAACAAAAAATGTGGTAAGAAAAGCTGGAAAATGAACGTATCCCTTTTAACCGACCCGCAGATTTTATCAGATTTTATTGAGTTTTATAGGAAATGTAGAAAAGGGAAAAAAACAAATGAGACTATGAGTGTATGGTGGGATAGAATGAAAGTAAAAATAAAAGACTTTTTTATTAAAAAGAGTATATGTAGAGCCAAAGAAAAATATGAAGAATATAGAATTTTAAATACCCGCCTACAAACATTATTTAAGCTCAGAGACAATGGGATAGATGTACAACTTGATATTTCAAACTTAAAAGAAGAGATTTCAAAATGGCTAGAACAAAAAGGAAAAGAGATAATTTTTCGTTCTAGAGTACAACATATAGAAGAAAATGAAAAGTGTTCCAGATATTTTTTTAGGAAAAATAAAAAAGAAAAAGTGATAATTGACCATATAGATGGTGAGAATAATATAAAAAATATGCTGGGTAAAGTTGAGGTTTTTTTTTCTAATCTTTTTAATGGAAAAAATATAGATAATAAATTAATGGATGATTCGCTGCAAGGACTAACAGCTGTTTTAGATCCCGCATCCCAAGAGTTTTTATCCCAAGTTTTAACGGAACAAGAAGTGTTAAAAACTATTAAAAGTTTTAAAACTGGAAAGGTCCCTGGTCCTGATGGCATCCCAATAGAATTTTATGTATGTTTTTATGATATTTTAAAAGATGATTTGTTTTATTTGTTTACTGAGGTTTTTAATAATAAGGTTTTATTAAATTCCTGGAAGAAAGGTGAAGTCTCCCTCCTATACAAAAAAGGTGATAAATCAAAATTAGAAAACTGGAGACCAATAACACTTTTAAATTGTGACTATAAAATAATGGCTAAAATTTGTGCAAATCGTCTAAAAGAAGTCATCAGCAAAGTTATTCATTCTAATCAAGTGTGTGGGGTGCCGGGGCGCAGTATATGGGACAATCTGAATTTAGTGAAAGACTGTATTGAGGATGTAAAAGACAGAAAGGGGAAAATGGCGATTTTATCTATTGATTTTGAAAAAGCATTTGACCGTGTCTCACACTTTTATCTTTTTAAAGTTTTAGAGAAAATGGGCATACCAGAAGGGTTTTTACTATCGCTTAAAGCATTTTACAAGGATTGTACAAGTAAGATTTTAGTGAATGGTTTTAAGACACAAGAGGTATTTTTACGGTCAGGGGTGAAACAGGGATGCCCTCTGTCCCCCCTACTGTTTATCTGTGCACTGGAACCAATGTTATGTGCAATACGCCAAAATAAACAGATATGCGGTGTCCCTCTGCCTGGAAGCGGTGGTTTGGAGGCCAAGGTTGTAGGCTACATGGATGACGTGGCGGTCTTGTGTACAGATGCACCATCACTTACGGCCACTCTCCATCAAGTGCAATCCTTTTGCCTAGCTTCTGGTTTTAAAATCAATTTTAATAAGTGTAACATTTTAAGTGTTGGGGGGATGATTTTACGTGATGTACCAATTAATGTCTCCGAATCCATTTCCATTTTAGGTATATCATTCACTGAAAATAATGATGGTTATAATAGTTGGGAAACAGTTACACAGAAAGTAAATACGAAAATATGTATGTGGAACATGAGGAGACTTACAATGGAGGGTAAAGTATTGGTTTTAAAGATGGTGATTTTACCTCTTTTATTGTATCTTAGCATGGTTTTCCCCCCGCCTGTTAATGTTTTAAAAAAGATAACCAAAACCTGTTTTACCTTCTTTTGGAACTCAAAAATGGAAAAGCTGAAAAGAGAAATCGTGATGAAATCAAAAGTAAAAGGTGGTAAAGATTTTCCAGATTTTAATAGGTTTCTTTTAATCCATCTGTTCGTTTACTGTTTTAATGCCCTTTTTAAGAATCACTATTGGTCCTTTTTTATGCGTTTTAATACAGGATTTTTTATGAGAAAGTTTGGATGGTATGAAGTTAATATATCTGTGCCCCATGCTTTTAATTTGTCGACGCATTATGAGATTTTAAGGAAAATAGTGTCCGATTTTAATTTAGGGACTAAGAAAATAGAGGAATTAAGAAATAGTAAGAAATTAATTAAAGAAATACGTAAAAGTGAGGAAATATGTAATGTTGACAGATATGATGATGACAAATCTATGTCTATCTGGAAAATGATTAACGTTTTTTATCTTTTTAATGAACAGAGAGATCTGGCTTGGAGTTGCATGCACCGCTGTCTTCCTTGCCGGGCATTCCAATACAGAAGAGGATTTGTGAGGTCTGCCATCTGCCCAAGAACCGGATGCCAAGACGAGGAAACGGTGGAACATCTATTATGGACATGTAATTTTGCAAAGGATTTCTGGAGAAGACTGCTCCCCCTACTGGAAAGGGTGGCAGACCTCAAGGACTTTACATATAAAACTGTGCTATACGGACTTATGGAATGCCCCACAATGGACCAGTACACAATGGCTTGGAAGACAGTGAACTGCGCCAAGTCATCTCTCTGGAAAGCGCGCAACATTGCTATTTTTAAACAAGATGTTTTATCAGTGAATGATGTTTTAAGTTTATGTTTATGTGAAATGTATACTTATTATTTAATTGACAAAAAGAAGAATGTACATATTTCCAAAAAATGGCTTGTTGACCAAAGGAACCTAATTATTTAAAATCTTTGTATTTTTTTGTTTTGTAAATTTCATTTGTCTTTTAACGTTTGGTATTTGTTTAATTATGCTTGTAAATTGTTAAAGTTTTAATAAACGGTTTTATCCCTCTGCAGGGGATAGCCAAATTAAAAAAAAAAAATCTGTTCTTATCAGTTTAATATCTGATACGTCCCCTATCTGGGGACCATATATTAAATGGATTTTTAGAACAGGGAGATGGAAAAAGAGCTTGCTCTGTCCACTCCACGCATTGACCTGGTATTGCAGTATCTCCAGGACCGGTGCACCCCTTCTTTAATGCAGTTTCTAAAATCAGAAAGAATTGAATTCAATGTTTTTTGTTCATTTTGCTTGTTTGTCGGATTTTGGGATGGACTCTTTGGCTTTGCTTTTCTTCTCCTCATTGGATTTTTCATGTTCAAAGTTGCAGAAGCCAGATTACAAGCTCATTTTGGTTCAACTTCAGCAACTGTGCATTGCATTGCCATGTAATGTGATGCAATGCTATCTTTCTAGCTCTCCCTTTTTACTTCCTTTTGGATAAACAGACATATTAGGCAAGCATTTTGGAGCTTTCACCTAAATAACTACAGGTGGTGAGATAAGCTGCACAATATAATTGACCTTTCAGTATATTGTTGCACACACACCATCTATTTAGCAAATGCCCTTGTTATCAACAGCAGCCTTTTAAACTCACCTGAGCTAACAGGTATGTGCGCTGGTTACTCTGCTGCGCTTAAAATTTCTTTTTTGGTTTGCTACAATGCCTTTTCTGAAACGTTGTCTCCTTCTGCTGGAACACTGACTTCTTTCATTTAATGCCTGCAGACTATAAAAGAGAACCCAACCCAAAAAGTTTGGTTGATTAGTCTGTGGCATTCTGTTAAACTGTTGCTTATGGCGGTCTCTGTGAGCTTCTCAGCGACATTCAGCCAGCCAGGTATCCTGCCTGCAGTAGATGGAATGTGGCAATGGAACGCTGGCTGCGCGTGTCATAATAGGCTCTGAGCCTTTATATACCTGTGCACAGCAGCAGCCACCTTCAGTCTGCTGCTGGACAGCCAGCAGCAGCAGCAGCAGGAGAGGTATGTAATCAGGAGCCCTCCTGCTAAGGGTAGACAGCTGCTCGTTCCACCCCACCCCCCGCCTTAATTGGTTCTCCTCCCTTCCAACGGTGTTGAGGCGGGTGGGAACAGCAGGGGGTGAAGGTGCTGTGTTTAAAGAGGTGGAGTTATGCAGATCTAAAACGCGTGGATTGCAGCAGCAGCAAGCCAAAAAGTGCAGGCATGTAAGGGATCTAGAGGTTGACAACATGTCTTCTTAACGGGAGTCCAGGAGCTCATCTCCACAAATGGACTTTTCAGGATCCTTGGGTGGCTCCGTAGTTTAAAACCAATTCTGGTTATCGCTTCTCGGCCTTTTGGCTAAGATCAAGTGCAGTGATCTAGCGGTTTCTGCCTTGGTCTTGGCTGGGAGGCGCTTGGGGTACCCGGCTCCTTGGCCTGGGGGGATCGCTACACTTATCGGTGGAGCTAAACCCCCCTGCTGCTATTAGGGAGTCGGATTAGTCCCTGGGCAACGAGAGGCGATCACCTTGTCACCACACATAGCTGTGGGGGGCAACTGTCGCCACACATAGCTGTGGTGGCAACATTTGGAGGATTAAAAGGAAAAAACGGAAGGAAAACGGATCGTTGAGATGGAGTTTTGGAAAAAGAAGAGATGCTTACGTTTTTTTGTGAAACGGGAGACGGAAGAAACTTTTTTGGAAGAAAAATGGATTCTGGAAATTTTGAGGAAATATGAAGTTTTGGAGAAGGATATCTACTGTATGCAAGAAATAAAGCAAGGTAAAGTTTGTGATGTGACTCTAGTTTCTGAGGAAAAGTGCATTCATTTTTTCAAAGGCTGGAGTGAAGAGGATTCTGGGAAAATTGGAGTAAGTGCATCATTCATGGGGAAACCGAAGAGTGTGATAATTTACATGGACAATCCGTTTGTGGAAATAGAGGAGATAATGGTTTTTTTGGAATCTAAATGTAAGATGGTAAAGTTTCAGAAATTATACAGGAACAAAGTTGGTATTTGGAACGGAAAGAGACGTTTTTTGGTGTGGACAACAGGAGAAGAAAATTTGCATAATGGGAGGATTATGGTAAACGGGAGTTCTGGGTATTGTTACATGGAAAGCAGCAAAGGAACTTTTGAAAAGAACTTTGGAGGACAAAAGGAAGATATTGGTGATAAAATGAAGAAGGAAGTTGATGCCATAATTATAGAGGAGAATAAGCAGGGAAAAGAAGTTGAAAGTTTAAAGGTGAAATTGAAGAAAAAGGTAACGGTACAGGAAAATTGTGGATCAAGGAAAGTATCTGGTGAAAAGAAAGAAGTAAAAGAGGAAAAGGGTAAAGTGTTGGAGAAGGTGGTGACTTTCAGAGATGATGAGGAAGAGTATGATAGGGAACAGATGCGGTTAGAGCATGAGGAGGAAGAAAAGAAGTTAAGGGGTTTTGTTGGGAGGAAAGTAAAAGAGAAAAAGGGGATATTTAGTTTGGGAAACCGGGTGAAGTAATGTCAGTGGTGATTTGTTTGGAAACTGTTGAAACTGCAAAGGAATTGTTATGTTTAACTTTATATATATTAATTCAAATGAAAAAATATAAATATAATATCTAAACACGATGATGGAACTAAAATCTTGAGTTTGGTGATATACGATTTAAGATTATAAAACTTAATTTCTGAGTGTTTGGAAAAAAAAAAAAAAAAAAAAATCTGTTCTTATCAGTTTAATATCTGATACGTCCCCTATCTGGGGACCATATATTAAATGGATTTTTAGAACAGGGAGATGGAAAAAGAGCTTGCTCTGTCCACTCCACGCATTGACCTGGTATTGCAGTATCTCCAGGACCGGTGCACCCCTTCTTTAATGCAGTTTCTAAAATCAGAAAGAATTGAATTCAATGTTTTTTGTTCATTTTGCTTGTTTGTCGGATTTTGGGATGGACTCTTTGGCTTTGCTTTTCTTCTCCTCATTGGATTTTTCATGTTCAAAGTTGCAGAAGCCAGATTACAAGCTCATTTTGGTTCAACTTCAGCAACTGTGCATTGCATTGCCATGTAATGTGATGCAATGCTATCTTTCTAGCTCTCCCTTTTTACTTCCTTTTGGATAAACAGACATATTAGGCAAGCATTTTGGAGCTTTCACCTAAATAACTACAGGTGGTGAGATAAGCTGCACAATATAATTGACTTTTCAGTATATTGTTGCACACACACCATCTATTTAGCAAATGCCCTTGTTATCAACAGCAGCCTTTTAAACTCACCTGAGCTAACAGGTATGTGCGCTGGTTACTCTGCTGCGCTTAAAATTTCTTTTTTGGTTTGCTACAATGCCTTTTCTGAAACGTTGTCTCCTTCTGCTGGAACACTGACTTCTTTCATTTAATGCCTGCAGACTATAAAAGAGAACCCAACCCAAAAAGTTTGGTTGATTAGTCTGTGGCATTCTGTTAAACTGTTGCTTATGGCGGTCTCTGTGAGCTTCTCAGCGACATTCAGCCAGCCAGGTATCCTGCCTGCAGTAGATGGAATGTGGCAATGGAACGCTGGCTGCGCGTGTCATAATAGGCTCTGAGCCTTTATATACCTGTGCACAGCAGCAGCCACCTTCAGTCTGCTGCTGGACAGCCAGCAGCAGCAGCAGCAGGAGAGGTATGTAATCAGGAGCCCTCCTGCTAAGGGTAGACAGCTGCTCGTTCCACCCCACCCCCCGCCTTAATTGGTTCTCCTCCCTTCCAACGGTGTTGAGGCGGGTGGGAACAGCAGGGGGTGAAGGTGCTGTGTTTAAAGAGGTGGAGTTATGCAGATCTAAAACGCGTGGATTGCAGCAGCAGCAAGCCGAAAAGTGCAGGCATGTAAGGGATCTAGAGGTTGACAACATGTCTTCTTAACGGGAGTCCAGGAGCTCATCTCCACAAATGGACTTTTCAGGATCCTTGGGTGGCTCCGTAGTTTGAAACCAATTCTGGTTATCGCTTCTCGGCCTTTTGGCTAAGATCAAGTGTAGTATCTTTCGAAAAGGCGGTTTTGGATGTTGGCCGCCCTAGTAGATTGATACATTATGCACACTGGGGTTTAGGCACTTGTTAGTACGCCAGTTGGCTAATATAGTCATCTGGTGGAAAGCATGGCCCCCCAGGATCGACGCCATTGGGCCGGGGAAGATCGAAAGCCCGAAGTGTGAAGTGCCCCAGGAGTGGTGACCCTGGGGTGCCTTAACTCACTGGGATTGGGAACCCCACTTGAGTTTATGGCACATTTGCACTAGCACTTCAATATTTCTTTCTTCACACACACCCTTATTCCGGGCCTTCTGGCCTTAGGATGGGGAATTTTTCAATTCCCGGTCGAAGGTCCGGGCAGTATTATACTGTGAAACCTTCACTATTTATTTAATTTTTTTTGTCACTGTGTGTCCACTTTTTCACGTGTGTCCACGTCCTTACTAGGATTTTGTCGGGATGCGGTTCCCTTACGGGTTCCTCTCTTGGCAGGTCTAGGGGGGGAGTGTGTGGCCATCAGGTTCCGCTCCCCCCTGAACCCCCCTGACTCTCCTCTTTCGGGAGGAGAGCATTGTTGTCTCCCCTCTTCCGGGAGGGGAGCACAGTCTTTGGCTCCCAGTGCCTTGCTCGGGTGAGAACTCGGGCAGGTATTGGGGGTAAGATTGGGTCGCCTCTGGCTCCGGCTGGAGGTGGCTATTTGTCCCTGTTCCTCGCTGTGGCCTTCTGGCTCGGAGGGACGGGGAATGGTTTGGGGGACCCTTCTCCTTTTGGAGAGGGTTTCAAGAAGACCAGCATCCTAGTGCACTTTTTTTGTGGCACTTGTCACTTTTTTAAGCGCACTCGGGTTTTGTACACGAATTCGGGCTTTCGATAAAAAAAAAAAAAATCTGTTCTTATCAGTTTAATATCTGATACGTCCCCTATCTGGGGACCATATATTAAATGGATTTTTAGAACAGGGAGATGGAAAAAGAGCTTGCTCTGTCCACTCCACGCATTGACCTGGTATTGCAGTATCTCCAGGACCGGTGCACCCCTTCTTTAATGCAGTTTCTAAAATCAGAAAGAATTGAATTCAATGTTTTTTGTTCATTTTGCTTGTTTGTCGGATTTTGGGATGGACTCTTTGGCTTTGCTTTTCTTCTCCTCATTGGATTTTTCATGTTCAAAGTTGCAGAAGCCAGATTACAAGCTCATTTTGGTTCAACTTCAGCAACTGTGCATTGCATTGCCATGTAATGTGATGCAATGCTATCTTTCTAGCTCTCCCTTTTTACTTCCTTTTGGATAAACCGACATATTAGGCAAGCATTTTGGAGCTTTCACCTAAATAACTACAGGTGGTGAGATAAGCTGCATAATATAATTGACCTTTCAGTATATTGTTGCACACACACCATCTATTTAGCAAATGCCCTTGTTATCAACAGCAGCCTTTTAAACTCACCTGAGCTAACAGGTATGTGCGCTGGTTACTCTGCTGCGCTTAAAATTTCTTTTTTGGTTTGCTACAATGCCTTTTCTGAAACGTTGTCTCCTTCTGCTGGAACACTGACTTCTTTCATTTAATGCCTGCAGACTATAAAAGAGAACCCAACCCAAAAAGTTTGGTTGATTAGTCTGTGGCATTCTGTTAAACTGTTGCTTATGGCGGTCTCTGTGAGCTTCTCAGCGACATTCAGCCAGCCAGGTATCCTGCCTGCAGTAGATGGAATGTGGCAATGGAACGCTGGCTGCGCGTGTCATAATAGGCTCTGAGCCTTTATATACCTGTGCACAGCAGCAGCCATCTTCAGTCTGCTGCTGGACAGCCAGCAGCAGCAGCAGCAGGAGAGGTATGTAATCAGGAGCCCTCCTGCTAAGGGTAGACAGCTGCTCGTTCCACCCCACCCCCCGCCTTAATTGGTTCTCCTCCCTTCCAACGGTGTTGAGGCGGGTGGGAACAGCAGGGGGTGAAGGTGCTGTGTTTAAAGAGGTGGAGTTATGCAGATCTAAAACGCGTGGATTGCAGCAGCAGCAAGCCGAAAAGTGCAGGCATGTAAGGGATCTAGAGGTTGACAACATGTCTTCTTAACGGGAGTCCAGGAGCTCATCTCCACAAATGGACTTTTCAGGATCCTTGGGTGGCTCCGTAGTTTGAAACCAATTCTGGTTATCGCTTCTCGGCCTTTTGGCTAAGATCAAGTGTAGTATCTGTTCTTATCAGTTTAATATCTGATACGTCCCCTATCTGGGGACCATATATTAAATGGATTTTTAGAACAGGGAGATGGAAAAAGAGCTTGCTCTGTCCACTCCACGCATTGACCTGGTATTGCAGTATCTCCAGGACCGGTGCACCCCTTCTTTAATGCAGTTTCTAAAATCAGAAAGAATTGAATTCAATGTTTTTTGTTCATTTTGCTTGTTTGTCGGATTTTGGGATGGACTCTTTGGCTTTGCTTTTCTTCTCCTCATTGGATTTTTCATGTTCAAAGTTGCAGAAGCCAGATTACAAGCTCATTTTGGTTCAACTTCAGCAACTGTGCATTGCATTGCCATGTAATGTGATGCAATGCTATCTTTCTAGCTCTCCCTTTTTACTTCCTTTTGGATAAACAGACATATTAGGCAAGCATTTTGGAGCTTTCACCTAAATAACTACAGGTGGTGAGATAAGCTGCACAATATAATTGACCTTTCAGTATATTTTTGCACACACACCATCTATTTAGCAAATGCCCTTGTTATCAACAGCAGCCTTTTAAACTCACCTGAGCTAACAGGTATGTGCGCTGGTTACTCTGCTGCGCTTAAAATTTCTTTTTTGGTTTGCTACAATGCCTTTTCTGAAACGTTGTCTCCTTCTGCTGGAACACTGACTTCTTTCATTTAATGCCTGCAGACTATAAAAGAGAACCCAACCCAAAAAGTTTGGTTGATTAGTCTGTGGCATTCTGTTAAACTGTTGCTTATGGCGGTCTCTGTGAGCTTCTCAGCGACATTCAGCCAGCCAGGTATCCTGCCTGCAGTAGATGGAATGTGGCAATGGAACGCTGGCTGCGCGTGTCATAATAGGCTCTGAGCCTTTATATACCTGTGCACAGCAGCAGCCACCTTCAGTCTGCTGCTGGACAGCCAGCAGCAGCAGCAGCAGGAGAGGTATGTAATCAGGAGCCCTCCTGCTAAGGGTAGACAGCTGCTCGTTCCACCCCACCCCCCGCCTTAATTGGTTCTCCTCCCTTCCAACGGTGTTGAGGCGGGTGGGAACAGCAGGGGGTGAAGGTGCTGTGTTTAAAGAGGTGGAGTTATGCAGATCTAAAACGCGTGGATTGCAGCAGCAGCAAGCCGAAAAGTGCAGGCATGTAAGGGATCTAGAGGTTGACAACATGTCTTCTTAACGGGAGTCCAGGAGCTCATCTCCACAAATGGACTTTTCAGGATCCTTGGGTGGCTCCGTAGTTTGAAACCAATTCTGGTTATCGCTTCTCGGCCTTTTGGCTAAGATCAAGTGTAGTATCTGTTCTTATCAGTTTAATATCTGATACGTCCCCTATCTGGGGACCATATATTAAATGGATTTTTAGAACAGGGAGATGGAAAAAGAGCTTGCTCTGTCCACTCCACGCATTGACCTGGTATTGCAGTATCTCCAGGACCGGTGCACCCCTTCTTTAATGCAGTTTCTAAAATCAGAAAGAATTGAATTCAATGTTTTTTGTTCATTTTGCTTGTTTGTCGGATTTTGGGATGGACTCTTTGGCTTTGCTTTTCTTCTCCTCATTGGATTTTTCATGTTCAAAGTTGCAGAAGCCAGATTACAAGCTCATTTTGGTTCAACTTCAGCAACTGTGCATTGCATTGCCATGTAATGTGATGCAATGCTATCTTTCTAGCTCTCCCTTTTTACTTCCTTTTGGATAAACAGACATATTAGGCAAGCATTTTGGAGCTTTCACCTAAATAACTACAGGTGGTGAGATAAGCTGCACAATATAATTGACCTTTCAGTATATTGTTGCACACACACCATCTATTTAGCAAATGCCCTTGTTATCAACAGCAGCCTTTTAAACTCACCTGAGCTAACAGGTATGTGCGCTGGTTACTCTGCTGCGCTTAAAATTTCTTTTTTGGTTTGCTACAATGCCTTTTCTGAAACGTTGTCTCCTTCTGCTGGAACACTGACTTCTTTCATTTAATGCCTGCAGACTATAAAAGAGAACCCAACCCAAAAAGTTTGGTTGATTAGTCTGTGGCATTCTGTTAAACTGTTGCTTATGGCGGTCTCTGTGAGCTTCTCAGCGACATTCAGCCAGCCAGGTATCCTGCCTGCAGTAGATGGAATGTGGCAATGGAACGCTGGCTGCGCGTGTCATAATAGGCTCTGAGCCTTTATATACCTGTGCACAGCAGCAGCCACCTTCAGTCTGCTGCTGGACAGCCAGCAGCAGCAGCAGCAGGAGAGGTATGTAATCAGGAGCCCTCCTGCTAAGGGTAGACAGCTGCTCGTTCCACCCCACCCCCCGCCTTAATTGGTTCTCCTCCCTTCCAACGGTGTTGAGGCGGGTGGGAACAGCAGGGGGTGAAGGTGCTGTGTTTAAAGAGGTGGAGTTATGCAGATCTAAAACGCGTGGATTGCAGCAGCAGCAAGCCGAAAAGTGCAGGCATGTAAGGGATCTAGAGGTTGACAACATGTCTTCTTAACGGGAGTCCAGGAGCTCATCTCCACAAATGGACTTTTCAGGATCCTTGGGTGGCTCCGTAGTTTGAAACCAATTCTGGTTATCGCTTCTCGGCCTTTTGGCTAAGATCAAGTGTAGTATCTGTTCTTTTAAGAACACAAGAGCTACAATCTACACTTGACGAGAGCGATCGAACTCGGAAGGAGAAGAGCTTCGGAGCCCAGCTGACATCAGAGAACGAAGGCGGATATCGGTGGGAGGAAGAAGCTCTAAAGAATCCAGAAGAAGACGAAGACTCGGAAAAGAATCGGGCTGTCCTGTGGAATCTTCGAGGAAGAAAATCATCGAGACAAAGACCTTTCGGGGAATTTGTCCAGAACGCGACGGGAGAAGAATCTGCATAGCTCCACCCATTCCGGGAAGAGTTCCAGATCCAGCTCCAAGAAGTAACTGCAGGAGGAAAGCCATGGCAAGCGCTGCGAGGAAGGCCGAAAAGAAGAGCCTGGAGCTGGGGACAGCCAGGAGGGCCCAGCCAGGAGCCGATTCTGACCCCAAGGACTCTGCCTCCACGACTGGCCAGCAGAAGGGACCCCAGAAGCCCCGCCACGAAGCTCCAGCCCTGGAGCCATGGATGCGGCAGACGGTGGCCCTGAAGCTGAAGGAAGTGGATGGGAGGGTGCCGGACATGTCCTCGGACGTGTTCTGCCAGAAGATGCTGCTGGATCGAGGCTTCTCCAGGTCGGACACCCTCAGCATCCAGACCTTCTTGACGGGGATCTTCTTCGTCACCTTCGCCACTGTGAACACCTGCAGGAGGTTCTGGGAAATGGTAAGCGCAAAAGGACCGGATAATTCTTTCTCTGCCTTTACAGGTAGCTGCCCTATCCAGAGGGATGAAAGGAGGATCACGGTCTCCATGCGCAACCCGCACACCCCAGGCCAAGACATCTGTACCTTCCTGAGACGCTTCTGTTTGGTTGTGAAGGAACCCTCTCACATCCTGAATGGACTCGGCTTCTGGACAGGTAAGTGGTCGGTGACCGTTAGACTTCACAGGGACCTGGCGTACTCAGACGGACTTCGGCACCTGCCCCCGACATTCTC
This sequence comes from Phyllobates terribilis, assembly GCF_046119375.1. Classification (NCBI taxonomy): domain Eukaryota; kingdom Metazoa; phylum Chordata; class Amphibia; order Anura; family Dendrobatidae; genus Phyllobates; species Phyllobates terribilis. The sequence goes on along the minus strand of NW_027363784.1, from coordinate 287,568 downwards.
CCTGGGCAACTCCTACGGCCTCATCTATTACCCGGACATGCCGCGGAACTGCAGGAGATGCGGCAAGAACGGCCACGAGATGAAGGACTGCAAGGAGGATGCCTGCAGGATTTGTCGAGTGACGGGACACAGCTCGAAGGACTGCCCGAAGAAGACGTCCTGCAACCTGTGTGGGCTGGCGGCTCATCTGTACAAGGATTGCCCCAGGCGTGAGAGATCCTGGGCATCGGTGGTTGCGACGACCCCAGCTACGGAGGACAAGGCCCCGACGACCAGGCCTGTGAAGGTCAAGGACGCGACGACCAAGGCCCCAGCGGCCAAGGCCGAGACGACCAAGGCCAAAGCGGTCAAGGAGTCGGTGGCCAAAGCCCCAGAGACGGTCCCAGCAGCTCCGAAGCAGAAGAAAAAGTCAAAGGAGGGTAAGAGTTCTGTCACCCCTCTCTCGATCCCTCCCCCTGCCACCCCCGTCCAATCCCCCCCCACCCCGGCCACCCCTGCTGAGGATTCCACTTCCTCTTCCTCCTTCCCCTACTCCTCAGCAGGTGTCCTTTCCCCTGCCCCGGCAGCCACTCTCCCTCCCCAGACCATGGTAGCGGTGGAATTAACCTTTCCTCCACCCGCCGCTATCTATTCCGAGGAGGATTTTCCCCTTCTTGTCTCCCCAGTTCCAACCCGGGGAAAGAGGAAGGTGGAGGACAGCCCTGCTACTGAATCCTCCAAAAAGAAGATTCTGGATTTCGTAGGCGAAAAGGAGGATACCCTCCCTGAGCCAGAAGAGATGGAGCACATGGTTGAGACCCTGGTGGCCGAGCCAGAAGAGGAGGAACTGGTGGTCGCCGAGATTGAGGCCGCGCTGCTTGACCAGATGGAGGAAGAGGGCCTGCTGGTGATCCCGTCACCAGCAGTCAACACCGACGAGGGACCACCCGACCGGAGTGGTAACTAAGGTGTATTGCCTGCGCTAACTTTTTCTTTTTTCCCTACATGATGGCTAATATTAACTTATTTTCCATTAATGTCAGGAGCATCAAGGACAAGTTCAGACGTCAGACTATTTATGCCTTCCTTACTTCCCAGTTGTGTGATGTTTATATGTTGCAGGAATGTTCCCTTCCCTCCTCTAGGTCCTTCAAACATCTGGCCAGGGAGTGGTCCCACGGTCCATCCTACTGGTCCGGTGGGGGTGACTGCAAGTCTGCGGGGGTCGCAATTCTGATCAGGGGGGGCGCATTCACGCTTGAGTCCGTCCAGGAGCTCATCTGCGGCAGGGCTCTTGTTGTAGATGGCAACTGGGCGGGAGAACCTGTCAGGTTCATCAACGTGTATGCGTCCCCACTGAAGAATGAGCGTTTGGAGCTTTTCCAGACCCTGCGGCTTCAGCTTGCCACCACCAGGACCTTAGTGATGGCCGGGGATTTCAACTGCCCCATCGAGGAGGACGGTCGTAGTTCTGGCACATCTGCCAAGTTGGACATCACGTCCAAGCTGCTCATCGAGATGGTAACCGAGGCCTCTCTTCAGGACGTGGTGGGCTCCATGGGGAGAGGCTCCACGAACTATTCGTGGAGCCGACCCGATGGCTCACTCCGCTCCAGGATTGACTTTGTGTTCACCTCTCGGGCAGTCAGGCAGAGTAGGCACTCGATGGTCTCCTGCTTCTTCTCCGACCACAGAGCCATTCACTTACAAGGTGTCCTCGGCGACGGTTTTCCGTCCGGCCCCGGCTCCTGGAAGCTGAATTGTGCTCTGCTGGCTCAGGATGAAGTCGTGGAGGAGCTGAGAGCAGCCTACGCAATGTGGCAGTCCTACAAGGGTAGCTTCCAAACAGTCTCTGATTGGTGGGAATATGTTAAACTTGAGTTTCGCTGTTTCTTTCAGGCCAAGGGTCGACAACAGGAGTGTGAGAAGAGGAGGGACTTCAGAGGGCTGCAGCGCGAGCTGCGGTCGCTGCAGGACCTTCTTCACTGCGGCTGGGACGTGAGGGAGGAGCTGGAGGAGACCAAGAAGAGCCTGAAAAGGCACTTTGAGGAGGAGTCCAAGCGAATCATCTTCCGTTCCAAAGTGGAGAATCTGGAGAAGGGTGAGAAATGTAACTCATTCTTTTTCAGGAAACTTCATGCCGGTCACACGCCCCTGAACGAGCTGCGAGACGAGAGCGGAAACATGCGACGTGGGAAGGAGGACGTGATGAGGGTCGTCAGCGACTTCTACAGCGAACTCTACTCCCACAAGACTACCGACCCCGACGCTGCTGATAAGTTCCTGTCAGGTATCACTAACCATCTTGATCCTGCAGGCACGGCAGCCTTGGACAAACCTCTGATGGTGGGCGAATTGCTCTCTGCCGCTAAATCCTTTAGGACCGGCAGGACCCCGGGCAGTGATGGTCTTCCAGCGGAGCTCTATGTAGCGCTGGGAGACCTCATCTGTCCGGACCTGTTGGACCTGTACGAGGAGATGGTGGTGGAGGGTAGAATGCCTCCATCTTTGAGGGAAGGAATGGTCACGATCCTGTACAAGCGGAAGGGAGAGAGGTGCGACCTGAGGAATTGGCGTCCCATCACTCTGCTCAACGTGGACTACAAGATCCTGGCCAAGACGATGGCGACACGACTTAAGACGGTCATCGGACGGATCATCCACCCGGACCAGACCTGCGGCATCCCTGGACGTCGCATCGCAGACAGCCTCGCTCTCGTGCGGGACACGGTCGAGTACATCAAGGTCCGCCGCGCACACGCGGCCCTGGTCTCCTTGGATCAGGAGAAGGCCTTCGACCGGGTTTCCCACGAGTTCATGGGCCGAGCTCTGCACCGGTTAGGTTTGGGTAACATGTTTTGTTCGTATGTCCGTCTGATGTATTTTGATATCCACAGCTCGGTGTTGGTGAACGGCTGGAAGACTGACCCCTTCCCTGTCCTCTCTGGGGTCAGACAAGGCTGCCCTCTATCACCTCTTCTTTTTGTTTGTGTTATAGAACTCTTCGCAGAGGCTATCCGGCAGAATGGAGAGATCAGAGGGATCACCGCACCGGGTCCGGGACGACACGAGGTCAAGTGCTCGCTCTACATGGACGACGTCACCGTCTTCTGCGCTGATCGTGGTTCAGTCGACGCCCTCGTCCAGACGTGTGAGAGGTTCGGCCGGGCTTCAGGGGCCAAAGTCAACTGCAGGAAGTCGGAAGCCATGCTCTTCGGGGATTGGCAGCCGGCCTCCTCCGCCCCCTTCCCCTTCAACATTCAACCGGATTTCCTCAAGGTGCTGGGAGTCTGGTTCGGGAAGGAAGGAGCAGCCCTCAAGTCCTGGCAAGAACGCTTGGCCAAGGTGAAGCAACGGATCGGACTCTGGAGCCTCAGACACCTCACTTGTGAGGGTAAGGCACTCGTCCTGCGTAATGAGGTACTGCCCGTCTTGCAGTACACGGCGCAGGCCTGGCCCCCACACGTCACTGTGTGCAGGGCCATTACCAGGACAGTGTTTCACTTTGTCTGGGGATCCAAGATGGACAGAGTCAGGCGGGCCGTCATGTACAAGGAGCCTCGCAAGGGTGGGAAGGGCGTTCCAGATATCCCCACCCTCCTGCGATCCTCTTTTGTGTGTGATTGTGTCCGCCAGACTTTGCAAGTCAAGAATGGCTCCGCGGGCAGGTCCATGTCTCGCTTCTTCCTGCTTCCACTTTGGAGGCGACTCGGCTGGGACAAGTGGGACAGCTCCTTCCCCTACAACTGGACGACGCCATGGTTCTACGGAGACGTCGTTCGATTTGTGGGGGAGCATCAACTGGAGGGACTCAAGCCCGACTTGTGGAAGCCCAAAACTATCCACAAGCTAATCAGAGCCAAGGATGACGTGGAGAACATCACAGGACTTCACCAGGACACGCTGGAGACTGTGTGGACAAATGTGTCGTCTGACAGGCTGACCAACGGGCACAAGGACTTGTCGTGGATGGCGATTCAGGGCGGACTGCCCGTCCGGTCATTCATGCATGCCCGGAACCTGTGCAAGACCCGGTACTGCCCAAGGTGCCCCTTCGTGGAGGAAACATCTTTGCACACTTTTTGGGACTGCGGATTTGCACAGCGCCTATTGACTGCACTTGAGGACGACCTGAGGAACTCTGTCCCCAGGGCGAGCCTATCGCACCATTCTGTGCTTTACGGACTCTTCCCTGGGATTCATACCGTCGGAGCCATCCAGGAGGCTTGGCGCCTTATGAACTGCTTCAAGGATGCCGTTTGGGTCGCCAGGAACCGGCTCATCTTGAGGAGGGAGAGGATGTCCATCCAGGACTGCCGCAGGCTGATCCACAGCCTGCTCAGAGACTATTCCATCATGGACGGTCCGGAGGACGAGGACGAGGACTAAACCCCTCCTCCCCCTCTCCCCTTATGTGTCTTGTCTTTCAATAAAGCTTCGGGCCTGTGATTTTCCCCTCCCCATCCCCTTTTTCCCAATCCCCATCCCTTATCACGGTTCGTCGTACTGTATTAATTGACATGCTTTTTCTTTCAGATTGAGTGTTTTGTGTAGCATAGGGGTGTGATGTGTCTAGTTAGTGCGTCGTATCCTCATGCTATGTAAATATGATGTAGAATTCTGTGTGTACTGGGCTGCGGCACTGTACACTGTCTGTTAACTTATTTTTTGTGCTAATAAAAGATATATTCAATCAAAAAAATCTGTTCTTATCAGTTTAATATCTGATACGTCCCCTATCTGGGGACCATATATTAAATGGATTTTTAGAACAGGGAGATGGAAAAAGAGCTTGCTCTGTCCACTCCACGCATTGACCTGGTATTGCAGTATCTCCAGGACCGGTGCACCCCTTCTTTAATGCAGTTTCTAAAATCAGAAAGAATTGAATTCAATGTTTTTTGTTCATTTTGCTTGTTTGTCGGATTTTGGGATGGACTCTTTGGCTTTGCTTTTCTTCTCCTCATTGGATTTTTCATGTTCAAAGTTGCAGAAGCCAGATTACAAGCTCATTTTGGTTCAACTTCAGCAACTGTGCATTGCATTGCCATGTAATGTTATGCAATGCTATCTTTCTAGCTCTCCCTTTTTACTTCCTTTTGGATAAACAGACATATTAGGCAAGCATTTTGGAGCTTTCACCTAAATAACTACAGGTGGTGAGATAAGCTGCACAATATAATTGACCTTTCAGTATATTGTTGCACACACACCATCTATTTAGCAAATGCCCTTGTTATCAACAGCAGCCTTTTAAACTCACCTGAGCTAACAGGTATGTGCGCTGGTTACTCTGCTGCGCTTAAAATTTCTTTTTTGGTTTGCTACAATGCCTTTTCTGAAACGTTGTCTCCTTCTGCTGGAACACTGACTTCTTTCATTTAATGCCTGCAGACTATAAAAGAGAACCCAACCCAAAAAGTTTGGTTGATTAGTCTGTGGCATTCTGTTAAACTGTTGCTTATGGCGGTCTCTGTGAGCTTCTCAGCGACATTCAGCCAGCCAGGTATCCTGCCTGCAGTAGATGGAATGTGGTAATGGAACGCTGGCTGCGCGTGTCATAATAGGCTCTGAGCCTTTATATACCTGTGCACAGCAGCAGCCACCTTCAGTCTGCTGCTGGACAGCCAGCAGCAGCAGCAGCAGGAGAGGTATGTAATCAGGAGCCCTCCTGCTAAGGGTAGACAGCTGCTCGTTCCACCCCACCCCCCGCCTTAATTGGTTCTCCTCCCTTCCAACCGTGTTGAGGCGGGTGGGAACAGCAGGGGGTGAAGGTGCTGTGTTTAAAGAGGTGGAGTTATGCAGATCTAAAACGCGTGGATTGCAGCAGCAGCAAGCCGAAAAGTGCAGGCATGTAAGGGATCTAGAGGTTGACAACATGTCTTCTTAACGGGAGTCCAGGAGCTCATCTCCACAAATGGACTTTTCAGGATCCTTGGGTGGCTCCGTAGTTTGAAACCAATTCTGGTTATCGCTTCTCGGCCTTTTGGCTAAGATCAAGTGTAGTATCTGTTCTTATCAGTTTAATATCTGATACGTCCCCTATCTGGGGACCATATATTAAATGGATTTTTAGAACAGGGAGATGGAAAAAGAGCTTGCTCTGTCCACTCCACGCATTGACCTGGTATTGCAGTATCTCCAGGACCGGTGCACCCCTTCTTTAATGCAGTTTCTAAAATCAGAAAGAATTGAATTCAATGTTTTTTGTTCATTTTGCTTGTTTGTCGGATTTTGGGATGGACTCTTTGGCTTTGCTTTTCTTCTCCTCATTGGATTTTTCATGTTCAAAGTTGCAGAAGCCAGATTACAAGCTCATTTTGGTTCAACTTCAGCAACTGTGCATTGCATTGCCATGTAATGTTATGCAATGCTATCTTTCTAGCTCTCCCTTTTTACTTCCTTTTGGATAAACAGACATATTAGGCAAGCATTTTGGAGCTTTCACCTAAATAACTACAGGTGGTGAGATAAGCTGCACAATATAATTGACCTTTCAGTATATTGTTGCACACACACCATCTATTTAGCAAATGCCCTTGTTATCAACAGCAGCCTTTTAAACTCACCTGAGCTAACAGGTATGTGCGCTGGTTACTCTGCTGCGCTTAAAATTTCTTTTTTGGTTTGCTACAATGCCTTTTCTGAAACGTTGTCTCCTTCTGCTGGAACACTGACTTCTTTCATTTAATGCCTGCAGACTATAAAAGAGAACCCAACCCAAAAAGTTTGGTTGATTAGTCTGTGGCATTCTGTTAAACTGTTGCTTATGGCGGTCTCTGTGAGCTTCTCAGCGACATTCAGCCAGCCAGGTATCCTGCCTGCAGTAGATGGAATGTGGTAATGGAACGCTGGCTGCGCGTGTCATAATAGGCTCTGAGCCTTTATATACCTGTGCACAGCAGCAGCCACCTTCAGTCTGCTGCTGGACAGCCAGCAGCAGCAGCAGCAGGAGAGGTATGTAATCAGGAGCCCTCCTGCTAAGGGTAGACAGCTGCTCGTTCCACCCCACCCCCCGCCTTAATTGGTTCTCCTCCCTTCCAACGGTGTTGAGGCGGGTGGGAACAGCAGGGGGTGAAGGTGCTGTGTTTAAAGAGGTGGAGTTATGCAGATCTAAAACGCGTGGATTGCAGCAGCAGCAAGCCGAAAAGTGCAGGCATGTAAGGGATCTAGAGGTTGACAACATGTCTTCTTAACGGGAGTCCAGGAGCTCATCTCCACAAATGGACTTTTCAGGATCCTTGGGTGGCTCCGTAGTTTGAAACCAATTCTGGTTATCGCTTCTCGGCCTTTTGGCTAAGATCAAGTGTAGTATCTGTTCTTATCAGTTTAATATCTGATACGTCCCCTATCTGGGGACCATATATTAAATGGATTTTTAGAACAGGGAGATGGAAAAAGAGCTTGCTCTGTCCACTCCACGCATTGACCTGGTATTGCAGTATCTCCAGGACCGGTGCACCCCTTCTTTAATGCAGTTTCTAAAATCAGAAAGAATTGAATTCAATGTTTTTTGTTCATTTTGCTTGTTTGTCGGATTTTGGGATGGACTCTTTGGCTTTGCTTTTCTTCTCCTCATTGGATTTTTCATGTTCAAAGTTGCAGAAGCCAGATTACAAGCTCATTTTGGTTCAACTTCAGCAACTGTGCATTGCATTGCCATGTAATGTGATGCAATGCTATCTTTCTAGCTCTCCCTTTTTACTTCCTTTTGGATAAACAGACATATTAGGCAAGCATTTTGGAGCTTTCACCTAAATAACTACAGGTGGTGAGATAAGCTGCACAATATAATTGACCGTTCAGTATATTGTTGCACACACACCATCTATTTAGCAAATGCCCTTGTTATCAACAGCAGCCTTTTAAACTCACCTGAGCTAACAGGTATGTGCGCTGGTTACTCTGCTGCGCTTAAAATTTCTTTTTTGGTTTGCTACAATGCCTTTTCTGAAACGTTGTCTCCTTCTGCTGGAACACTGACTTCTTTCATTTAATGCCTGCAGACTATAAAAGAGAACCCAACCCAAAAAGTTTGGTTGATTAGTCTGTGGCATTCTGTTAAACTGTTGCTTATGGCGGTCTCTGTGAGCTTCTCAGCGACATTCAGCCAGCCAGGTATCCTGCCTGCAGTAGATGGAATGTGGCAATGGAACGCTGGCTGCGCGTGTCATAATAGGCTCTGAGCCTTTATATACCTGTGCACAGCAGCAGCCACCTTCAGTCTGCTGCTGGACAGCCAGCAGCAGCAGCAGCAGGAGAGGTATGTAATCAGGAGCCCTCCTGCTAAGGGTAGACAGCTGCTCGTTCCACCCCACCCCCCGCCTTAATTGGTTCTCCTCCCTTCCAACGGTGTTGAGGCGGGTGGGAACAGCAGGGGGTGAAGGTGCTGTGTTTAAAGAGGTGGAGTTATGCAGATCTAAAACGCGTGGATTGCAGCAGCAGCAAGCCGAAAAGTGCAGGCATGTAAGGGATCTAGAGGTTGACAACATGTCTTCTTAACGGGAGTCCAGGAGCTCATCTCCACAAATGGACTTTTCAGGATCCTTGGGTGGCTCCGTAGTTTGAAACCAATTCTGGTTATCGCTTCTCGGCCTTTTGGCTAAGATCAAGTGTAGTATCTGTTCTTATCAGTTTAATATCTGATACGTCCCCTATCTGGGGACCATATATTAAATGGATTTTTAGAACAGGGAGATGGAAAAAGAGCTTGCTCTGTCCACTCCACGCATTGACCTGGTATTGCAGTATCTCCAGGACCGGTGCACCCCTTCTTTAATGCAGTTTCTAAAATCAGAAAGAATTGAATTCAATGTTTTTTGTTCATTTTGCTTGTTTGTCGGATTTTGGGATAGACTCTTTGGCTTTGCTTTTCTTCTCCTCATTGGATTTTTCATGTTCAAAGTTGCAGAAGCCAGATTACAAGCTCATTTTGGTTCAACTTCAGCAACTGTGCATTGCATTGCCATGTAATGTGATGCAATGCTATCTTTCTAGCTCTCCCTTTTTACTTCCTTTTGGATAAACAGACATATTAGGCAAGCATTTTGGAGCTTTCACCTAAATAACTACAGGTGGTGAGATAAGCTGCACAATATAATTGACCTTTCAGTATATTGTTGCACACACACCATCTATTTAGCAAATGCCCTTGTTATCAACAGCAGCCTTTTAAACTCACCTGAGCTAACAGGTATGTGCGCTGGTTACTCTGCTGTGCTTAAAATTTCTTTTTTGGTTTGCTACAATGCCTTTTCTGAAACGTTGTCTCCTTCTGCTGGAACACTGACTTCTTTCATTTAATGCCTGCAGACTATAAAAGAGAACCCAACCCAAAAAGTTTGGTTGATTAGTCTGTGGCATTCTGTTAAACTGTTGCTTATGGCGGTCTCTGTGAGCTTCTCAGCGACATTCAGCCAGCCAGGTATCCTGCCTGCAGTAGATGGAATGTGGCAATGGAACGCTGGCTGCGCGTGTCATAATAGGCTCTGAGCCTTTATATACCTGTGCACAGCAGCAGCCACCTTCAGTCTGCTGCTGGACAGCCAGCAGCAGCAGCAGCAGGAGAGGTATGTAATCAGGAGCCCTCCTGCTAAGGGTAGACAGCTGCTCGTTCCACCCCACCCCCCGCCTTAATTGGTTCTCCTCCCTTCCAACGGTGTTGAGGCGGGTGGGAACAGCAGGGGGTGAAGGTGCTGTGTTTAAAGAGGTGGAGTTATGCAGATCTAAAACGCGTGGATTGCAGCAGCAGCAAGCCGAAAAGTGCAGGCATGTAAGGGATCTAGAGGTTGACAACATGTCTTCTTAACGGGAGTCCAGGAGCTCATCTCCACAAATGGACTTTTCAGGATCCTTGGGTGGCTCCGTAGTTTGAAACCAATTCTGGTTATCGCTTCTCGGCCTTTTGGCTAAGATCAAGTGTAGTATCTGTTCTTATCAGTTTAATATCTGATACGTCCCCTATCTGGGGACCATATATTAAATGGATTTTTAGAACAGGGAGATGGAAAAAGAGCTTGCTCTGTCCACTCCACGCATTGACCTGGTATTGCAGTATCTCCAGGACCGGTGCACCCCTTCTTTAATGCAGTTTCTAAAATCAGAAAGAATTGAATTCAATGTTTTTTGTTCATTTTGCTTGTTTGTCGGATTTTGGGATGGACTCTTTGGCTTTGCTTTTCTTCTCCTCATTGGATTTTTCATGTTCAAAGTTGCAGAAGCCAGATTACAAGCTCATTTTGGTTCAACTTCAGCAACTGTGCATTGCATTGCCATGTAATGTGATGCAATGCTATCTTTCTAGCTCTCCCTTTTTACTTCCTTTTGGATAAACAGACATATTAGGCAAGCATTTTGGAGCTTTCACCTAAATAACTACAGGTGGTGAGATAAGCTGCACAATATAATTGACCTTTCAGTATATTGTTGCACACACACCATCTATTTAGCAAATGCCCTTGTTATCAACAGCAGCCTTTTAAACTCACCTGAGCTAACAGGTATGTGCGCTGGTTACTCTGCTGCGCTTAAAATTTCTTTTTTGGTTTGCTACAATGCCTTTTCTGAAACGTTGTCTCCTTCTGCTGGAACACTGACTTCTTTCATTTAATGCCTGCAGACTATAAAAGAGAACCCAACCCAAAAAGTTTGGTTGATTAGTCTGTGGCATTCTGTTAAACTGTTGCTTATGGCGGTCTCTGTGAGCTTCTCAGCGACATTCAGCCAGCCAGGTATCCTGCCTGCAGTAGATGGAATGTGGCAATGGAACGCTGGCTGCGCGTGTCATAATAGGCTCTGAGCCTTTATATACCTGTGCACAGCAGCAGCCACCTTCAGTCTGCTGCTGGACAGCCAGCAGCAGCAGCAGCAGGAGAGGTATGTAATCAGGAGCCCTCCTGCTAAGGGTAGACAGCTGCTCGTTCCACCCCACCCCCCGCCTTAATTGGTTCTCCTCCCATCCAACGGTGTTGAGGCGGGTGGGAACAGCAGGGGGTGAAGGTGCTGTGTTTAAAGAGGTGGAGTTATGCAGATCTAAAACGCGTGGATTGCAGCAGCAGCAAGCCGAAAAGTGCAGGCATGTAAGGGATCTAGAGGTTGACAACATGTCTTCTTAACGGGAGTCCAGGAGCTCATCTCCACAAATGGACTTTTCAGGATCCTTGGGTGGCTCCGTAGTTTGAAACCAATTCTGGTTATCGCTTCTCGGCCTTTTGGCTAAGATCAAGTGTAGTATCTGTTCTTATCAGTTTAATATCTGATACGTCCCCTATCTGGGGACCATATATTAAATGGATTTTTAGAACAGGGAGATGGAAAAAGAGCTTGCTCTGTCCACTCCACGCATTGACCTGGTATTGCAGTATCTCCAGGACCGGTGCACCCCTTCTTTAATGCAGTTTCTAAAATCAGAAAGAATTGAATTCAATGTTTTTGTTCATTTTGCTTGTTTGTCGGATTTTGGGATGGACTCTTTGGCTTTGCTTTTCTTCTCCTCATTGGATTTTTCATGTTCAAAGTTGCAGAAGCCAGATTACAAGCTCATTTTGGTTCAACTTCAGCAACTGTGCATTGCATTGCCATGTAATGTGATGCAATGCTATCTTTCTAGCTCTCCCTTTTTACTTCCTTTTGGATAAACAGACATATTAGGCAAGCATTTTGGAGCTTTCACCTAAACAACTACAGGTGGTGAGATAAGCTGCACAATATAATTGACCTTTCAGTATATTGTTGCACACACACCATCTATTTAGCAAATGCCCTTGTTATCAACAGCAGCCTTTTAAACTCACCTGAGCTAACAGGTATGTGCGCTGGTTACTCTGCTGCGCTTAAAATTTATTTTTTGGTTTGCTACAATGCCTTTTCTGAAACGTTGTCTCCTTCTGCTGGAACACTGACTTCTTTCATTTAATGCCTGCAGACTATAAAAGAGAACCCAACCCAAAAAGTTTGGTTGATTAGTCTGTGGCATTCTGTTAAACTGTTGCTTATGGCGGTCTCTGTGAGCTTCTCAGCGACATTCAGCCAGCCAGGTATCCTGCCTGCAGTAGATGGAATGTGGCAATGGAACGCTGGCTGCGCGTGTCATAATAGGCTCTGAGCCTTTATATACCTGTGCACAGCAGCAGCCACCTTCAGTCTGCTGCTGGACAGCCAGTAGCAGCAGCAGCAGGAGAGGTATGTAATCAGGAGCCCTCCTGCTAAGGGTAGACAGCTGCTCGTTCCACCCCACCCCCCGCCTTAATTGGTTCTCCTCCCTTCCAACGGTGTTGAGGCGGGTGGGAACAGCAGGGGGTGAAGGTGCTGTGTTTAAAGAGGTGGAGTTATGCAGATCTAAAACGCGTGGATTGCAGCAGCAGCAAGCCGAAAAGTGCAGGCATGTAAGGGATCTAGAGGTTGACAACATGTCTTCTTAACGGGAGTCCAGGAGCTCATCTCCACAAATGGACTTTTCAGGATCCTTGGGTGGCTCCGTAGTTTGAAACCAATTCTGGTTATCGCTTCTCGGCCTTTTGGCTAAGATCAAGTGTAGTATCTGTTCTTATCAGTTTAATATCTGATACGTCCCCTATCTGGGGACCATATATTAAATGGATTTTTAGAACAGGGAGATGGAAAAAGAGCTTGCTCTGTCCACTCCACGCATTGACCTGGTATTGCAGTATCTCCAGGACCGGTGCACCCCTTCTTTAATGCAGTTTCTAAAATCAGAAAGAATTGAATTCAATGTTTTTTGTTCATTTTGCTTGTTTGTCGGATTTTGGGATGGACTCTTTGGCTTTGCTTTTCTTCTCCTCATTGGATTTTTCATGTTCAAAGTTGCAGAAGCCAGATTACAAGCTCATTTTGGTTCAACTTCAGCAACTGTGCATTGCATTGCCATGTAATGTGATGCAATGCTATCTTTCTAGCTCTCCCTTTTTACTTCCTTTTGGATAAACAGACATATTAGGCAAGCATTTTGGAGCTTTCACCTAAATAACTACAGGTGGTGAGATAAGCTGCACAATATAATTGACCTTTCAGTATATTGTTGCACACACACCATCTATTTAGCAAATGCCCTTGTTATCAACAGCAGCCTTTTAAACTCACCTGAGCTAACAGGTATGTGCGCTGGTTACTCTGCTGCGCTTAAAATTTCTTTTTTGGTTTGCTACAATGCCTTTTCTGAAACGTTGTCTCCTTCTGCTGGAACACTGACTTCTTTCATTTAATGCCTGCAGACTATAAAAGAGAACCCAACCCAAAAAGTTTGGTTGATTAGTCTGTGGCATTCTGTTAAACTGTTGCTTATGGCGGTCTCTGTGAGCTTCTCAGCGACATTCAGCCAGCCAGGTATCCTGCCTGCAGTAGATGGAATGTGGCAATGGAACGCTGGCTGCGCGTGTCATAATAGGCTCTGAGCCTTTATATACCTGTGCACAGCAGCAGCCACCTTCAGTCTGCTGCTGGACAGCCAGCAGCAGCAGCAGCAGGAGAGGTATGTAATCAGGAGCCCTCCTGCTAAGGGTAGACAGCTGCTCGTTCCAACCCACCCCCCGCCTTAATTGGTTCTCCTCCCTTCCAACGGTGTTGAGGCGGGTGGGAACAGCAGGGGGTGAAGGTGCTGTGTTTAAAGAGGTGGAGTTATGCAGATCTAAAACGCGTGGATTGCAGCAGCAGCAAGCCGAAAAGTGCAGGCATGTAAGGGATCTAGAGGTTGACAACATGTCTTCTTAACGGGAGTCCAGGAGCTCATCTCCACAAATGGACTTTTCAGGATCCTTGGGTGGCTCCGTAGTTTGAAACCAATTCTGGTTATCGCTTCTCGGCCTTTTGGCTAAGATCAAGTGTAGTATCTGTTCTTATCAGTTTAATATCTGATACGTCCCCTATCTGGGGACCATATATTAAATGGATTTTTAGAACAGGGAGATGGAAAAAGAGCTTGCTCTGTCCACTCCACGCATTGACCTGGTATTGCAGTATCTCCAGGACCGGTGCACCCCTTCTTTAATGCAGTTTCTAAAATCAGAAAGAATTGAATTCAATGTTTTTTGTTCATTTTGCTTGTTTGTCGGATTTTGGGATGGACTCTTTGGCTTTGCTTTTCTTCTCCTCATTGGATTTTTCATGTTCAAAGTTGCAGAAGCCAGATTACAAGCTCATTTTGGTTCAACTTCAGCAACTGTGCATTGCATTGCCATGTAATGTGATGCAATGCTATCTTTCTAGCTCTCCCTTTTTACTTCCTTTTGGATAAACAGACATATTAGGCAAGCATTTTGGAGCTTTCACCTAAATAACTACAGGTGGTGAGATAAGCTGCACAATATAATTGACCTTTCAGTATATTGTTGCACACACACCATCTATTTAGCAAATGCCCTTGTTATCAACAGCAGCCTTTTAAACTCACCTGAGCTAACAGGTATGTGCGCTGGTTACTCTGCTGCGCTTAAAATTTCTTTTTTGGTTTGCTACAATGCCTTTTCTGAAACGTTGTCTCCTTCTGCTGGAACACTGACTTCTTTCATTTAATGCCTGCAGACTATAAAAGAGAACCCAACCCAAAAAGTTTGGTTGATTAGTCTGTGGCATTCTGTTAAACTGTTGCTTATGGCGGTCTCTGTGAGCTTCTCAGCGACATTCAGCCAGCCAGGTATCCTGCCTGCAGTAGATGGAATGTGGCAATGGAACGCTGGCTGCGCGTGTCATAATAGGCTCTGAGCCTTTATATACCTGTGCACAGCAGCAGCCACCTTCAGTCTGCTGCTGGACAGCCAGCAGCAGCAGCAGCAGGAGAGGTATGTAATCAGGAGCCCTCCTGCTAAGGGTAGACAGCTGCTCGTTCCACCCCACCCCCCGCCTTAATTGGTTCTCCTCCCATCCAACGGTGTTGAGGCGGGTGGGAACAGCAGGGGGTGAAGGTGCTGTGTTTAAAGAGGTGGAGTTATGCAGATCTAAAACGCGTGGATTGCAGCAGCAGCAAGCCGAAAAGTGCAGGCATGTAAGGGATCTAGAGGTTGACAACATGTCTTCTTAACGGGAGTCCAGGAGCTCATCTCCACAAATGGACTTTTCAGGATCCTTGGGTGGCTCCGTAGTTTGAAACCAATTCTGGTTATCGCTTCTCGGCCTTTTGGCTAAGATCAAGTGTAGTATCTGTTCTTATCAGTTTAATATCTGATACGTCCCCTATCTGGGGACCATATATTAAATGGATTTTTAGAACAGGGAGATGGAAAAAGAGCTTGCTCTGTCCACTCCACGCATTGACCTGGTATTGCAGTATCTCCAGGACCGGTGCACCCCTTCTTTAATGCAGTTTCTAAAATCAGAAAGAATTGAATTCAATGTTTTTGTTCATTTTGCTTGTTTGTCGGATTTTGGGATGGACTCTTTGGCTTTGCTTTTCTTCTCCTCATTGGATTTTTCATGTTCAAAGTTGCAGAAGCCAGATTACAAGCTCATTTTGGTTCAACTTCAGCAACTGTGCATTGCATTGCCATGTAATGTGATGCAATGCTATCTTTCTAGCTCTCCCTTTTTACTTCCTTTTGGATAAACAGACATATTAGGCAAGCATTTTGGAGCTTTCACCTAAACAACTACAGGTGGTGAGATAAGCTGCACAATGTAATTGACCTTTCAGTATATTGTTGCACACACACCATCTATTTAGCAAATGCCCTTGTTATCAACAGCAGCCTTTTAAACTCACCTGAGCTAACAGGTATGTGCGCTGGTTACTCTGCTGCGCTTAAAATTTCTTTTTTGGTTTGCTACAATGCCTTTTCTGAAACGTTGTCTCCTTCTGCTGGAACACTGACTTCTTTCATTTAATGCCTGCAGACTATAAAAGAGAACCCAACCCAAAAAGTTTGGTTGATTAGTCTGTGGCATTCTGTTAAACTGTTGCTTATGGCGGTCTCTGTGAGCTTCTCAGCGACATTCAGCCAGCCAGGTATCCTGCCTGCAGTAGATGGAATGTGGCAATGGAACGCTGGCTGCGCGTGTCATAATAGGCTCTGAGCCTTTATATACCTGTGCACAGCAGCAGCCACCTTCAGTCTGCTGCTGGACAGCCAGCAGCAGCAGCAGCAGGAGAGGTATGTAATCAGGAGCCCTCCTGCTAAGGGTAGACAGCTGCTCGTTCCACCCCACCCCCCGCCTTAATTGGTTCTCCTCCCATCCAACGGTGTTGAGGCGGGTGGGAACAGCAGGGGGTGAAGGTGCTGTGTTTAAAGAGGTGGAGTTATGCAGATCTAAAACGCGTGGATTGCAGCAGCAGCAAGCCGAAAAGTGCAGGCATGTAAGGGATCTAGAGGTTGACAACATGTCTTCTTAACGGGAGTCCAGGAGCTCATCTCCACAAATGGACTTTTCAGGATCCTTGGGTGGCTCCGTAGTTTGAAACCAATTCTGGTTATCGCTTCTCGGCCTTTTGGCTAAGATCAAGTGTAGTATCTGTTCTTATCAGTTTAATATCTGATACGTCCCCTATCTGGGGACCATATATTAAATGGATTTTTAGAACAGGGAGATGGAAAAAGAGCTTGCTCTGTCCACTCCACGCATTGACCTGGTATTGCAGTATCTCCAGGACCGGTGCACCCCTTCTTTAATGCAGTTTCTAAAATCAGAAAGAATTGAATTCAATGTTTTTGTTCATTTTGCTTGTTTGTCGGATTTTGGGATGGACTCTTTGGCTTTGCTTTTCTTCTCCTCATTGGATTTTTCATGTTCAAAGTTGCAGAAGCCAGATTACAAGCTCATTTTGGTTCAACTTCAGCAACTGTGCATTGCATTGCCATGTAATGTGATGCAATGCTATCTTTCTAGCTCTCCCTTTTTACTTCCTTTTGGATAAACAGACATATTAGGCAAGCATTTTGGAGCTTTCACCTAAACAACTACAGGTGGTGAGATAAGCTGCACAATGTAATTGACCTTTCAGTATATTGTTGCACACACACCATCTATTTAGCAAATGCCCTTGTTATCAACAGCAGCCTTTTAAACTCACCTGAGCTAACAGGTATGTGCGCTGGTTACTCTGCTGCGCTTAAAATTTCTTTTTTGGTTTGCTACAATGCCTTTTCTGAAACGTTGTCTCCTTCTGCTGGAACACTGACTTCTTTCATTTAATGCCTGCAGACTATAAAAGAGAACCCAACCCAAAAAGTTTGGTTGATTAGTCTGTGGCATTCTGTTAAACTGTTGCTTATGGCGGTCTCTGTGAGCTTCTCAGCGACATTCAGCCAGCCAGGTATCCTGCCTGCAGTAGATGGAATGTGGCAATGGAACGCTGGCTGCGCGTGTCATAATAGGCTCTGAGCCTTTATATACCTGTGCACAGCAGCAGCCACCTTCAGTCTGCTGCTGGACAGCCAGTAGCAGCAGCAGCAGGAGAGGTATGTAATCAGGAGCCCTCCTGCTAAGGGTAGACAGCTGCTCGTTCCACCCCACCCCCCGCCTTAATTGGTTCTCCTCCCTTCCAACGGTGTTGAGGCGGGTGGGAACAGCAGGGGGTGAAGGTGCTGTGTTTAAAGAGGTGGAGTTATGCAGATCTAAAACGCGTGGATTGCAGCAGCAGCAAGCCGAAAAGTGCAGGCATGTAAGGGATCTAGAGGTTGACAACATGTCTTCTTAACGGGAGTCCAGGAGCTCATCTCCACAAATGGACTTTTCAGGATCCTTGGGTGGCTCCGTAGTTTGAAACCAATTCTGGTTATCGCTTCTCGGCCTTTTGGCTAAGATCAAGTGTAGTATCTGTTCTTATCAGTTTAATATCTGATACGTCCCCTATCTGGGGACCATATATTAAATGGATTTTTAGAACAGGGAGATGGAAAAAGAGCTTGCTCTGTCCACTCCACGCATTGACCTGGTATTGCAGTATCTCCAGGACCGGTGCACCCCTTCTTTAATGCAGTTTCTAAAATCAGAAAGAATTGAATTCAATGTTTTTTGTTCATTTTGCTTGTTTGTCGGATTTTGGGATGGACTCTTTGGCTTTGCTTTTCTTCTCCTCATTGGATTTTTCATGTTCAAAGTTGCAGAAGCCAGATTACAAGCTCATTTTGGTTCAACTTCAGCAACTGTGCATTGCATTGCCATGTAATGTGATGCAATGCTATCTTTCTAGCTCTCCCTTTTTACTTCCTTTTGGATAAACAGACATATTAGGCAAGCATTTTGGAGCTTTCACCTAAATAACTACAGGTGGTGAGATAAGCTGCACAATATAATTGACCTTTCAGTATATTGTTGCACACACACCATCTATTTAGCAAATGCCCTTGTTATCAACAGCAGCCTTTTAAACTCACCTGAGCTAACAGGTATGTGCGCTGGTTACTCTGCTGCGCTTAAAATTTCTTTTTTGGTTTGCTACAATGCCTTTTCTGAAACGTTGTCTCCTTCTGCTGGAACACTGACTTCTTTCATTTAGTGCCTGCAGACTATAAAAGAGAACCCAACCCAAAAAGTTTGGTTGATTAGTCTGTGGCATTCTGTTAAACTGTTGCTTATGGCGGTCTCTGTGAGCTTCTCAGCGACATTCAGCCAGCCAGGTATCCTGCCTGCAGTAGATGGAATGTGGCAATGGAACGCTGGCTGCGCGTGTCATAATAGGCTCTGAGCCTTTATATACCTGTGCACAGCAGCAGCCACCTTCAGTCTGCTGCTGGACAGCCAGCAGCAGCAGCAGCAGGAGAGGTATGTAATCAGGAGCCCTCCTGCTAAGGGTAGACAGCTGCTCGTTCCACCCCACCCCCCGCCTTAATTGGTTCTCCTCCCTTCCAACGGTGTTGAGGCGGGTGGGAACAGCAGGGGGTGAAGGTGCTGTGTTTAAAGAGGTGGAGTTATGCAGATCTAAAACGCGTGGATTGCAGCAGCAGCAAGCCGAAAAGTGCAGGCATGTAAGGGATCTAGAGGTTGACAACATGTCTTCTTAACGGGAGTCTAGGAGCTCATCTCCACAAATGGACTTTTCAGGATCCTTGGGTGGCTCCGTAGTTTGAAACCAATTCTGGTTATCGCTTCTCGGCCTTTTGGCTAAGATCAAGTGTAGTATCTGTTCTTATCAGTTTAATATCTGATACGTCCCCTATCTGGGGACCATATATTAAATGGATTTTTAGAACAGGGAGATGGAAAAAGAGCTTGCTCTGTCCACTCCACGCATTGACCTGGTATTGCAGTATCTCCAGGACCGGTGCACCCCTTCTTTAATGCAGTTTCTAAAATCAGAAAGAATTGAATTCAATGTTTTTTGATCATTTTGCTTGTTTGTCGGATTTTGGGATGGACTCTTTGGCTTTGCTTTTCTTCTCCTCATTGGATTTTTCATGTTCAAAGTTGCAGAAGCCAGATTACAAGCTCATTTTGGTTCAACTTCAGCAACTGTGCATTGCATTGCCATGTAATGTGATGCAATGCTATCTTTCTAGCTCTCCCTTTTTACTTCCTTTTGGATAAACAGACATATTAGGCAAGCATTTTGGAGCTTTCACCTAAATAACTACAGGTGGTGAGATAAGCTGCACAATATAATTGACCTTTCAGTATATTGTTGCACACACACCATCTATTTAGCAAATGCCCTTGTTATCAACAGCAGCCTTTTAAACTCACCTGAGCTAACAGGTATGTGCTCTGGTTACTCTGCTGCGCTTAAAATTTCTTTTTTGGTTTGCTACAATGCCTTTTCTGAAACGTTGTCTCCTTCTGCTGGAACACTGACTTCTTTCATTTAATGCCTGCAGACTATAAAAGAGAACCCAACCCAAAAAGTTTGGTTGATTAGTCTGTGGCATTCTGTTAAACTGTTGCTTATGGCGGTCTCTGTGAGCTTCTCAGCGACATTCAGCCAGCCAGGTATCCTGCCTGCAGTAGATGGAATGTGGCAATGGAACGCTGGCTGCGCGTGTCATAATAGGCTCTGAGCCTTTATATACCTGTGCACAGCAGCAGCCACCTTCAGTCTGCTGCTGGACAGCCAGCAGCAGCAGCAGCAGGAGAGGTATGTAATCAGGAGCCCTCCTGCTAAGGGTAGACAGCTGCTCGTTCCACCCCACCCCCCGCCTTAATTGGTTCTCCTCCCTTCCAACGGTGTTGAGGCGGGTGGGAACAGCAGGGGGTGAAGGTGCTGTGTTTAAAGAGGTGGAGTTATGCAGATCTAAAACGCGTGGATTGCAGCAGCAGCAAGCCGAAAAGTGCAGGCATGTAAGGGATCTAGAGGTTGACAACATGTCTTCTTAACGGGAGTCCAGGAGCTCATCTCCACAAATGGACTTTTCAGGATCCTTGGGTGGCTCCGTAGTTTGAAACCAATTCTGGTTATCGCTCCTCGGCCTTTTGGCTAAGATCAAGTGTAGTATCTGTTCTTATCAGTTTAATATCTGATACGTCCCCTATCTGGGGACCATATATTAAATGGATTTTTAGAACAGGGAGATGGAAAAAGAGCTTGCTCTGTCCACTCCACGCATTGACCTGGTATTGCAGTATCTCCAGGACCGGTGCACCCCTTCTTTAATGCAGTTTCTAAAATCAGAAAGAATTGAATTCAATGTTTTTTGTTCATTTTGCTTGTTTGTCGGAATTTGGGATGGACTCTTTGGCTTTGCTTTTCTTCTCCTCATTGGATTTTTCATGTTCAAAGTTGCAGAAGCCAGATTACAAGCTCATTTTGGTTCAACTTCAGCAACTGTGCATTGCATTGCCATGTAATGTGATGCAATGCTATCTTTCTAGCTCTCCCTTTTTACTTCCTTTTGGATAAACAGACATATTAGGCAAGCATTTTGGAGCTTTCACCTAAATAACTACAGGTGGTGAGATAAGCTGCACAATATAATTGACCTTTCAGTATATTGTTGCACACACACCATCTATTTAGCAAATGCCCTTGTTATCAACAGCAGCCTTTTAAACTCACCTGAGCTAACAGGTATGTGCGCTGGTTACTCTGCTGCGCTTAAAATTTCTTTTTTGGTTTGCTACAATGCCTTTTCTGAAACGTTGTCTCCTTCTGCTGGAACACTGACTTCTTTCATTTAATGCCTGCAGACTATAAAAGAGAACCCAACCCAAAAAGTTTGGTTGATTAGTCTGTGGCATTCTGTTAAACTGTTGCTTATGGCGGTCTCTGTGAGCTTCTCAGCGACATTCAGCCAGCCAGGTATCCTGCCTGCAGTAGATGGAATGTGGCAATGGAACGCTGGCTGCGCGTGTCATAATAGGCTCTGAGCCTTTATATACCTGTGCACAGCAGCAGCCACCTTCAGTCTGCTGCTGGACAGCCAGCAGCAGCAGCAGGAGAGGTATGTAATCAGGAGCCCTCCTGCTAAGGGTAGACAGCTGCTCGTTCCACCCCACCCCCCGCCTTAATTGGTTCTCCTCCCTTCCAACGGTGTTGAGGCGGGTGGGAACAGCAGGGGGTGAAGGTGCTGTGTTTAAAGAGGTGGAGTTATGCAGATCTAAAATGCGTGGATTGCAGCAGCAGCAAGCCGAAAAGTGCAGGCATGTAAGGGATCTAGAGGTTGACAACATGTCTTCTTAACGGGAGTCCAGGAGCTCATCTCCACAAATGGACTTTTCAGGATCCTTGGGTGGCTCCGTAGTTTGAAACCAATTCTGGTTATCGCTTCTCGGCCTTTTGGCTAAGATCAAGTGTAGTATCTGTTCTTATCAGTTTAATATCTGATACATCCCCTATCTGGGGACCATATATTAAATGGATTTTTAGAACAGGGAGATGGAAAAAGAGCTTGCTCTGTCCACTCCACGCATTGACCTGGTATTGCAGTATCTCCAGGACCGGTGCACCCCTTCTTTAATGCAGTTTCTAAAATCAGAAAGAATTGAATTCCATGTTTTTTGTTCATTTTGCTTGTTTGTCGGATTTTGGGATGGACTCTTTGGCTTTGCTTTTCTTCTCCTCATTGGATTTTTCATGTTCAAAGTTGCAGAAGCCAGATTACAAGCTCATTTTGGTTCAACTTCAGCAACTGTGCATTGCATTGCCATGTAATGTGATGCAATGCTATCTTTCTAGCTCTCCCTTTTTACTTCCTTTTGGATAAACAGACATATTAGGCAAGCATTTTGGAGCTTTCACCTAAATAACTACAGGTGGTGAGATAAGCTGCACAATATAATTGACCTTTCAGTATATTGTTGCACACACACCATCTATTTAGCAAATGCCCTTGTTATCAACAGCAGCCTTTTAAACTCACCTGAGCTAACAGGTATGTGCGCTGGTTACTCTGCTGCGCTTAAAATTTCTTTTTTGGTTTGCTACAATGCCTTTTTTGAAACGTTGTCTCCTTCTGCTGGAACACTGACTTCTTTCATTTTATGCCTGCAGACTATAAAAGAGAACCCAACCCAAAAAGTTTGGTTGATTAGTCTGTGGCATTCTGTTAAACTGTTGCTTATGGCGGTCTCTGCGAGCTTCTCAGCGACATTCAGCCAGCCAGGTATCCTGCCTGCAGTAGATGGAATGTGGCAATGGAACGCTGGCTGCGCGTGTCATAATAGGCTCTGAGCCTTTATATACCTGTGCACAGCAGCAGCCACCTTCAGTCTGCTGCTGGACAGCCAGCAGCAGCAGCAGCAGGAGAGGTATGTAATCAGGAGCCCTCCTGCTAAGGGTAGACAGCTGCTCGTTCCACCCCACCCCCCGCCTTAATTGGTTCTTCTCCCTTCCAACGGTGTTGAGGCGGGTGGGAACAGCAGGGGGTGAAGGTGCTGTGTTTAAAGAGGTGGAGTTATGCAGGTCTAAAACGCGTGGATTGCAGCAGCAGCAAGCCGAAAAGTGCAGGCATGTAAGGGATCTAGAGGTTGACAACATGTATTCTTAACGGGAGTCCAGGAGCTCATCTCCACAAATGGACTTTTCAGGATCCTTGGGTGGCTCCGTAGTTTGAAACCAATTCTGGTTATCGCTTCTCGGCCTTTTGGCTAAGATCAAGTGTAGTATCTGTTCTTATCAGTTTAATATCTGATACGTCCCCTATCTGGGGACCATATATTAAATGGATTTTTAGAACAGGGAGATGGAAAAAGAGCTTGCTCTGTCCACTCCACGCATTGACCTGGTATTGCAGTATCTCCAGGACCGGTGCACCCCTTCTTTAATGCAGTTTCTAAAATCAGAAAGAATTGAATTCAATGTTTTTTGTTCATTTTGCTTGTTTGTCGGATTTTGGGATGGACTCTTTCTCTTTGCTTTTCTTCTCCTCATTGGATTTTTCATGTTCAAAGTTGCAGAAGCCAGATTACAAGCTCATTTTGGTTCAACTTCAGCAACTGTGCATTGCATTGCCATGTAATGTGATGCAATGCTATCTTTCTAGCTCTCCCTTTTTACTTCCTTTTGGATAAACAGACATATTAGGCAAGCATTTTGGAGCTTTCACCTAAATAACTACAGGTGGTGAGATAAGCTGCACAATATAATTGACCTTTCAGTATATTGTTGCACACACACCATCTATTTAGCAAATGCCCTTGTTATCAACAGCAGCCTTTTAAACTCACCTGAGCTAACAGGTATGTGCGCTGGTTACTCTGCTGCGCTTAAAATTTCTTTTTTGGTTTGCTACAATGCCTTTTCTGAAACGTTGTCTCCTTCTGCTGGAACACTGACTTCTTTCATTTAATGCCTGCAGACTATAAAAGAGAACCCAACCCAAAAAGTTTGGTTGATTAGTCTGTGGCATTCTGTTAAACTGTTGCTTATGGCGGTCTCTGTGAGCTTCTCAGCGACATTCAGCCAGCCAGGTATCCTGCCTGCAGTAGATGGAATGTGGCAATGGAACGCTGGCTGCGCGTGTCATAATAGGCTCTGAGCCTTTATATACCTGTGCACAGCAGCAGCCACCTTCAGTCTGCTGCTGGACAGCCAGCAGCAGCAGCAGCAGGAGAGGTATGTAATCAGGAGCCCTCCTGCTAAGGGTAGACAGCTGCTCGTTCCACCCCACCCCCCGCCTTAATTGGTTCTCCTCCCTTCCAACGGTGTTGAGGCGGGTGGGAACAGCAGGGGGTGAAGGTGCTGTGTTTAAAGAGGTGGAGTTATGCAGATCTAAAACGCGTGGATTGCAGCAGCAGCAAGCCGAAAAGTGCAGGCATGTAAGGGATCTAGAGGTTGACAACATGTCTTCTTAACGGGAGTCCAGGAGCTCATCTCCACAAATGGACTTTTCAGGATCCTTGGGTGGCTCCGTAGTTTGAAACCAATTCTGGTTATCGCTTCTCGGCCTTTTGGCTAAGATCAAGTGTAGTATCTGTTCTTATCAGTTTAATATCTGATACGTCCCCTATCTGGGGACCATATATTAAATGGATTTTTAGAACAGGGAGATGGAAAAAGAGCTTGCTCTGTCCACTCCACGCATTGACCTGGTATTGCAGTATCTCCAGGACCGGTGCACCCCTTCTTTAATGCAGTTTCTAAAATCAGAAAGAATTGAATTCAATGTTTTTTGTTCATTTTGCTTGTTTGTCGGATTTTGGGATGGACTCTTTGGCTTTGCTTTTCTTCTCCTCATTGGATTTTTCATGTTCAAAGTTGCAGAAGCCAGATTACAAGCTCATTTTGGTTCAACTTCAGCAACTGTGCATTGCATTGCCATGTAATGTGATGCAATGCTATCTTTCTAGCTCTCCCTTTTTACTTCCTTTTGGATAAACAGACATATTAGGCAAGCATTTTGGAGCTTTCACCTAAATAACTACAGGTGGTGAGATAAGCTGCACAATATAATTGACCTTTCAGTATATTGTTGCACACACACCATCTATTTAGCAAATGCCCTTGTTATCAACAGCAGCCTTTTAAACTCACCTGAGCTAACAGGTATGTGCGCTGGTTACTCTGCTGCGCTTAAAATTTCTTTTTTGGTTTGCTACAATGCCTTTTCTGAAACGTTGTCTCCTTCTGCTGGAACACTGACTTCTTTCATTTAATGCCTGCAGACTATAAAAGAGAACCCAACCCAAAAAGTTTGGTTGATTAGTCTGTGGCATTCTGTTAAACTGTTGCTTATGGCGGTCTCTGTGAGCTTCTCAGCGACATTCAGCCAGCCAGGTATCCTGCCTGCAGTAGATGGAATGTGGCAATGGAACGCTGGCTGCGCGTGTCATAATAGGCTCTGAGCCTTTATATACCTGTGCACAGCAGCAGCCACCTTCAGTCTGCTGCTGGACAGCCAGCAGCAGCAGCAGCAGGAGAGGTATGTAATCAGGAGCCCTCCTGCTAAGGGTAGACAGCTGCTCGTTCCACCCCACCCCCCACCTTAATTGGTTCTCCTCCCTTCCAACGGTGTTGAGGCGGGTGGGAACAGCAGGGGGTGAAGGTGCTGTGTTTAAAGAGGTGGAGTTATGCAGATCTAAAACGCGTGGATTGCAGCAGCAGCAAGCCGAAAAGTGCAGGCATGTAAGGGATCTAGAGGTTGACAACATGTCTTCTTAACGGGAGTCCAGGAGCTCATCTCCACAAATGGACTTTTCAGGATCCTTGGGTGGCTCCGTAGTTTGAAACCAATTCTGGTTATCGCTCCTCGGCCTTTTGGCTAAGATCAAGTGTAGTATCTGTTCTTATCAGTTTAATATCTGATACGTCCCCTATCTGGGGACCATATATTAAATGGATTTTTAGAACAGGGAGATGGAAAAAGAGCTTGCTCTGTCCACTCCACGCATTGACCTGGTATTGCAGTATCTCCAGGACCGGTGCACCCCTTCTTTAATGCAGTTTCTAAAATCAGAAAGAATTGAATTCAATGTTTTTTGTTCATTTTGCTTGTTTGTCGGAATTTGGGATGGACTCTTTGGCTTTGCTTTTCTTCTCCTCATTGGATTTTTCATGTTCAAAGTTGCAGAAGCCAGATTACAAGCTCATTTTGGTTCAACTTCAGCAACTGTGCATTGCATTGCCATGTAATGTGATGCAATGCTATCTTTCTAGCTCTCCCTTTTTACTTCCTTTTGGATAAACAGACATATTAGGCAAGCATTTTGGAGCTTTCACCTAAATAACTACAGGTGGTGAGATAAGCTGCACAATATAATTGACCTTTCAGTATATTGTTGCACACACACCATCTATTTAGCAAATGCCCTTGTTATCAACAGCAGCCTTTTAAACTCACCTGAGCTAACAGGTATGTGCGCTGGTTACTCTGCTGCGCTTAAAATTTCTTTTTTGGTTTGCTACAATGCCTTTTCTGAAACGTTGTCTCCTTCTGCTGGAACACTGACTTCTTTCATTTAATGCCTGCAGACTATAAAAGAGAACCCAACCCAAAAAGTTTGGTTGATTAGTCTGTGGCATTCTGTTAAACTGTTGCTTATGGCGGTCTCTGTGAGCTTCTCAGCGACATTCAGCCAGCCAGGTATCCTGCCTGCAGTAGATGGAATGTGGCAATGGAACGCTGGCTGCGCGTGTCATAATAGGCTCTGAGCCTTTATATACCTGTGCACAGCAGCAGCCACCTTCAGTCTGCTGCTGGACAGCCAGCAGCAGCAGCAGCAGGAGAGGTATGTAATCAGGAGCCCTCCTGCTAAGGGTAGACAGCTGCTCGTTCCACCCCACCCCCCGCCTTAATTGGTTCTCCTCCCTTCCAACGGTGTTGAGGCGGGTGGGAACAGCAGGGGGTGAAGGTGCTGTGTTTAAAGAGGTGGAGTTATGCAGGTCTAAAACGCGTGGATTGCAGCAGCAGCAAGCCGAAAAGTGCAGGCATGTAAGGGATCTAGAGGTTGACAACATGTCTTCTTAACGGGAGTCCAGGAGCTCATCTCCACAAATGGACTTTTCAGGATCCTTGGGTGGCTCCGTAGTTTGAAACCAATTCTGGTTATCGCTTCTCGGCC
This sequence comes from Phyllobates terribilis, assembly GCF_046119375.1. Taxonomy (NCBI): domain Eukaryota; kingdom Metazoa; phylum Chordata; class Amphibia; order Anura; family Dendrobatidae; genus Phyllobates; species Phyllobates terribilis. Next base: position 260,715 of record NW_027363784.1, on the reverse strand, counting down.
TTTTGGCTAAGATCAAGTGTAGTATCTGTTCTTATCAGTTTAATATCTGATACGTCCCCTATCTGGGGACCATATATTAAATGGATTTTTAGAACAGGGAGATGGAAAAAGAGCCTGCTCTGTCCACTCCACGCATTGACCTGGTATTGCAGTATCTCCAGGACCGGTGCACCCCTTCTTTAATGCAGTTTCTAAAATCAGAAAGAATTGAATTCAATGTTTTTTGTTCATTTTGCTTGTTTGTCGGATTTTGGGATGGACTCTTTGGCTTTGCTTTTCTTCTCCTCATTGGATTTTTCATGTTCAAAGTTGCAGAAGCCAGATTACAAGCTCATTTTGGTTCAACTTCAGCAACTGTGCATTGCATTGCCATGTAATGTGATGCAATGCTATCTTTCTAGCTCTCCGTTTTTACTTCCTTTTGGATAAACAGACATATTAGGCAAGCATTTTGGAGCTTTCACCTAAATAACTACAGGTGGTGAGATAAGCTGCACAATATAATTGACCTTTCAGTATATTGTTGCACACACACCATCTATTTAGCAAATGCCCTTGTTATCAACAGCAGCCTTTTAAACTCACCTGAGCTAACAGGTATGTGCGCTGGTTACTCTGCTGCGCTTAAAATTTCTTTTTTGGTTTGCTACAATGCCTTTTTTGAAACGTTGTCTCCTTCTGCTGGAACACTGACTTCTTTCATTTTATGCCTGCAGACTATAAAAGAGAACCCAACCCAAAAAGTTTGGTTGATTAGTCTGTGGCATTCTGTTAAACTGTTGCTTATGGCGGTCTCTGTGAGCTTCTCAGCGACATTCAGCCAGCCAGGTATCCTGCCTGCAGTAGATGGAATGTGGCAATGGAACGCTGGCTGCGCGTGTCATAATAGGCTCTGAGCCTTTATATACCTGTGCACAGCAGCAGCCACCTTCAGTCTGCTGCTGGACAGCCAGCAGCAGCAGCAGCAGGAGAGGTATGTAATCAGGAGCCCTCCTGCTAAGGGTAGACAGCTGCTCGTTCCACCCCACCCCCCGCCTTAATTGGTTCTCCTCCCTTCCAACGGTGTTGAGGTGGGTGGGAACAGCAGGGGGTGAAGGTGCTGTGTTTAAAGAGGTGGAGTTATGCAGGTCTAAAACGCGTGGATTGCAGCAGCAGCAGCAAGCCGAAAAGTGCAGGCATGTAAGGGATCTAGAGGTTGACAACATGTCTTCTTAACGGGAGTCCAGGAGCTCATCTCCACAAATGGACTTTTCAGGATCCTTGGGTGGCTCCGTAGTTTGAAACCAATTCTGGTTATCGCTTCTCGGCCTTTTGGCTAAGATCAAGTGTAGTATCTGTTCTTATCAGTTTAATATCTGATACGTCCCCTATCTGGGGACCATATATTAAATGGATTTTTAGAACAGGGAGATGGAAAAAGAGCTTGCTCTGTCCACTCCACGCATTGACCTGGTATTGCAGTATCTCCAGGACCGGTGCACCCCTTCTTTAATGCAGTTTCTAAAATCAGAAAGAATTGAATTCAATGTTTTTTGTTCATTTTGCTTGTTTGTCGGATTTTGGGATGGACTCTTTGGCTTTGCTTTTCTTCTCCTCATTGGATTTTTCATGTTCAAAGTTGCAGAAACCAGATTACAAGCTCATTTTGGTTCAACTTCAGCAACTGTGCATTGCATTGCCATGTAATGTGATGCAATGCTATCTTTCTAGCTCTCCCTTTTTACTTCCTTTTGGATAAACAGACATATTAGGCAAGCATTTTGGAGCTTTCACCTAAATAACTACAGGTGGTGAGATAAGCTGCACAATATAATTGACCTTTCAGTATATTGTTGCACACACACCATCTATTTAGCAAATGCCCTTGTTATCAACAGCAGCCTTTTAAACTCACCTGAGCTAACAGGTATGTGCGCTGGTTACTCTGCTGCGCTTAAAATTTCTTTTTTGGTTTGCTACAATGCCTTTTCTGAAACGTTGTCTCCTTCTGCTGGAACACTGACTTCTTTCATTTAATGCCTGCAGACTATAAAAGAGAACCCAACCCAAAAAGTTTGGTTGATTAGTCTGTGGCATTCTGTTAAACTGTTGCTTATGGCGGTCTCTGTGAGCTTCTCAGCGACATTCAGCCAGCCAGGTATCCTGCCTGCAGTAGATGGAATGTGGCAATGGAACGCTGGCTGCGCGTGTCATAATAGGCTCTGAGCCTTTATATACCTGTGCACAGCAGCAGCCACCTTCAGTCTGCTGCTGGACAGCCAGCAGCAGCAGCAGCAGGAGAGGTATGTAATCAGGAGCCCTCCTGCTAAGGGTAGACAGCTGCTCGTTCCACCCCACCCCCCGCCTTAATTGGTTCTCCTCCCTTCCAACGGTGTTGAGGCGGGTGGGAACAGCAGGGGGTGAAGGTGCTGTGTTTAAAGAGGTGGAGTTATGCAGATCTAAAACGCGTGGATTGCAGCAGCAGCAAGCCGAAAAGTGCAGGCATGTAAGGGATCTAGAGGTTGACAACATGTCTTCTTAACGGGAGTCCAGGAGCTCATCTCCACAAATGGACTTTTCAGGATCCTTGGGTGGCTCCGTAGTTTGAAACCAATTCTGGTTATCGCTTCTCGGCCTTTTGGCTAAGATCAAGTGTAGTATCTGTTCTTATCAGTTTAATATCTGATACGTCCCCTATCTGGGGACCATATATTAAATGGATTTTTAGAACAGGGAGATGGAAAAAGAGCTTGCTCTGTCCACTCCACGCATTGACCTGGTATTGCAGTATCTCCAGGACCGGTGCACCCCTTCTTTAATGCAGTTTCTAAAATCAGAAAGAATTGAATTCAATGTTTTTTGTTCATTTTGCTTGTTTGTCGGATTTTGGGATGGACTCTTTGGCTTTGCTTTTCTTCTCCTCATTGGATTTTTCATGTTCAAAGTTGCAGAAGCCAGATTACAAGCTCATTTTGGTTCAACTTCAGCAACTGTGCATTGCATTGCCATGTAATGTGATGCAATGCTATCTTTCTAGCTCTCCCTTTTTACTTCCTTTTGGATAAACAGACATATTAGGCAAGCATTTTGGAGCTTTCACCTAAATAACTACAGGTGGTGAGATAAGCTGCACAATATAATTGACCTTTCAGTATATTGTTGCACACACACCATCTATTTAGCAAATGCCCTTGTTATCAACAGCAGCCTTTTAAACTCACCTGAGCTAACAGGTATGTGCGCTGGTTACTCTGCTGCGCTTAAAATTTCTTTTTTGGTTTGCTACAATGCCTTTTCTGAAACGTTGTCTCCTTCTGCTGGAACACTGACTTCTTTCATTTAATGCCTGCAGACTATAAAAGAGAACCCAACCCAAAAAGTTTGGTTGATTAGTCTGTGGCATTCTGTTAAACTGTTGCTTATGGCGGTCTCTGTGAGCTTCTCAGCGACATTCAGCCAGCCAGGTATCCTGCCTGCAGTAGATGGAATGTGGCAATGGAACGCTGGCTGCGCGTGTCATAATAGGCTCTGAGCCTTTATATACCTGTGCACAGCAGCAGCCACCTTCAGTCTGCTGCTGGACAGCCAGCAGCAGCAGCAGCAGCAGGAGAGGTATGTAATCAGGAGCCCTCCTGCTAAGGGTAGACAGCTGCTCGTTCCACCCCACCCCCCGCCTTAATTGGTTCTCCTCCCTTCCAACGGTGTTGAGGCGGGTGGGAACAGCAGGGGGTGAAGGTGCTGTGTTTAAAGAGGTGGAGTTATGCAGATCTAAAACGCGTGGATTGCAGCAGCAGCAAGCCGAAAAGTGCAGGCATGTAAGGGATCTAGAGGTTGACAACATGTCTTCTTAACGGGAGTCCAGGAGCTCATCTCCACAAATGGACTTTTCAGGATCCTTGGGTGGCTCCGTAGTTTGAAACCAATTCTGGTTATCGCTTCTCGGCCTTTTGGCTAAGATCAAGTGTAGTATCTGTTCTTATCAGTTTAATATCTGATACGTCCCCTATCTGGGGACCATATATTAAATGGATTTTTAGAACAGGGAGATGGAAAAAGAGCTTGCTCTGTCCACTCCACGCATTGACCTGGTATTGCAGTATCTCCAGGACCGGTGCACCCCTTCTTTAATGCAGTTTCTAAAATCAGAAAGAATTGAATTCAATGTTTTTTGTTCATTTTGCTTGTTTGTCGGATTTTGGGATGGACTCTTTGGCTTTGCTTTTCTTCTCCTCATTGGATTTTTCATGTTCAAAGTTGCAGAAGCCAGATTACAAGCTCATTTTGGTTCAACTTCAGCAACTGTGCATTGCATTGCCATGTAATGTGATGCAATGCTATCTTTCTAGCTCTCCCTTTTTACTTCCTTTTGGATAAACAGATATATTAGGCAAGCATTTTGGAGCTTTCACCTAAATAACTACAGGTGGTGAGATAAGCTGCACAATATAATTGACCTTTCAGTATATTGTTGCACACACACCATCTATTTAGCAAATGCCCTTGTTATCAACAGCAGCCTTTTAAACTCACCTGAGCTAACAGGTATGTGCGCTGGTTACTCTGCTGCGCTTAAAATTTCTTTTTTGGTTTGCTACAATGCCTTTTCTGAAACGTTGTCTCCTTCTGCTGGAACACTGACTTCTTTCATTTAATGCCTGCAGACTATAAAAGAGAACCCAACCCAAAAAGTTTGGTTGATTAGTCTGTGGCATTCTGTTAAACTGTTGCTTATGGCGGTCTCTGTGAGCTTCTCAGCGACATTCAGCCAGCCAGGTATCCTGCCTGCAGTAGATGGAATGTGGCAATGGAACGCTGGCTGCGCGTGTCATAATAGGCTCTGAGCCTTTATATACCTGTGCACAGCAGCAGCCACCTTCAGTCTGCTGCTGGACAGCCAGCAGCAGCAGCAGCAGGAGAGGTATGTAATCAGGAGCCCTCCTGCTAAGGGTAGACAGCTGCTCGTTCCACCCCACCCCCCGCCTTAATTGGTTCTCCTCCCTTCCAACGGTGTTGAGGCGGGTGGGAACAGCAGGGGGTGAAGGTGCTGTGTTTAAAGAGGTGGAGTTATGCAGATCTAAAACGCGTGGATTGCAGCAGCAGCAAGCCGAAAAGTGCAGGCATGTAAGGGATCTAGAGGTTGACAACATGTCTTCTTAACGGGAGTCCAGGAGCTCATCTCCACAAATGGACTTTTCAGGATCCTTGGGTGGCTCCGTAGTTTGAAACCAATTCTGGTTATCGCTTCTCGGCCTTTTGGCTAAGATCAAGTGTAGTATCTGTTCTTATCAGTTTAATATCTGATACGTCCCCTATCTGGGGACCATATATTAAATGGATTTTTAGAACAGGGAGATGGAAAAAGAGCTTGCTCTGTCCACTCCACGCATTGACCTGGTATTGCAGTATCTCCAGGACCGGTGCACCCCTTCTTTAATGCAGTTTCTAAAATCAGAAAGAATTGAATTCAATGTTTTTTGTTCATTTTGCTTGTTTGTCGGATTTTGGGATGGACTCTTTGGCTTTGCTTTTCTTCTCCTCATTGGATTTTTCATGTTCAAAGTTGCAGAAGCCAGATTACAAGCTCATTTTGGTTCAACTTCAGCAACTGTGCATTGCATTGCCATGTAATGTGATGCAATGCTATCTTTCTAGCTCTCCCTTTTTACTTCCTTTTGGATAAACAGACATATTAGGCAAGCATTTTGGAGCTTTCACCTAAATAACTACAGGTGGTGAGATAAGCTGCACAATATAATTGACCTTTCAGTATATTGTTGCACACACACCATCTATTTAGCAAATGCCCTTGTTATCAACAGCAGCCTTTTAAACTCACCTGAGCTAACAGGTATGTGCGCTGGTTACTCTGCTGCGCTTAAAATTTCTTTTTTGGTTTGCTACAATGCCTTTTCTGAAACGTTGTCTCCTTCTGCTGGAACACTGACTTCTTTCATTTAATGCCTGCAGACTATAAAAGAGAACCCAACCCAAAAAGTTTGGTTGATTAGTCTGTGGCATTCTGTTAAACTGTTGCTTATGGCGGTCTCTGTGAGCTTCTCAGCGACATTCAGCCAGCCAGGTATCCTGCCTGCAGTAGATGGAATGTGGCAATGGAACGCTGGCTGCGCGTGTCATAATAGGCTCTGAGCCTTTATATACCTGTGCACAGCAGCAGCCACCTTCAGTCTGCTGCTGGACAGCCAGCAGCAGCAGCAGCAGCAGGAGAGGTATGTAATCAGGAGCCCTCCTGCTAAGGGTAGACAGCTGCTCGTTCCACCCCACCCCCCGCCTTAATTGGTTCTCCTCCCTTCCAACGGTGTTGAGGCGGGTGGGAACAGCAGGGGGTGAAGGTGCTGTGTTTAAAGAGGTGGAGTTATGCAGATCTAAAACGCGTGGATTGCAGCAGCAGCAAGCCGAAAAGTGCAGGCATGTAAGGGATCTAGAGGTTGACAACATGTCTTCTTAACGGGAGTCCAGGAGCTCATCTCCACAAATGGACTTTTCAGGATCCTTGGGTGGCTCCGTAGTTTGAAACCAATTCTGGTTATCGCTTCTCGGCCTTTTGGCTAAGATCAAGTGTAGTATCTTTCGAAAAGGCGGTTTTGGATGTTGGCCGCCCTAGTAGATTGATACATTATGCACACTGGGGTTTAGGCGCTTGTTAGTACGCCAGGTGGCTAATATAGTCATCTGGTGGAAAGCATGGCCCCCCAGGATCGACGCCATTGGGCCGGGGAAGATCGAAAGCCCGAAGTGTGAAGTGCCCAAGGAGTGGTGACCCTGGGGTGCCTTAACTCACTGGGATTGGGAACCCCACTTGAGTTTATGGCACATTTGCACAAGCACTTCAAATTTTCTTTCTTCGCACACACCCTTATTCCGGGCCTTCTGGCCTTAGGATGGGGAATTTTTCAATTCCCGGTCGGAGGTCCGGGCAGTATTATACTGTGAAACCTTCACTATTTATTTAATTTCTTTGTCACTGTGTGTCCACTTATTCACGTGTGTCACGTCCTACTAGGATTTTGTCGGGATGCGGTTCCCTTACGGGTTCCTCTCTTGGCAGGTCTAGGGGGGGAGTGTGTGGCCATCAGGTTCCGCTCCCCCCTGAACCCCCCTGGCTCTCCTCTTTCGGGAGGAGAGCGTTGTTGGCTCCCCTCTTCCGGGAGGGGAGCACAGTCTTTGGCTCCCAGTGCCTTGCTCGGGTGAGAACTCGGGCAGGTGCTGGGGGTAAGATTGGGTCGCCTCTGGCTTCGGCTGGAGGAGGCTTTTTGTCCCTGTTTCTCGCTGTGGCCTTTTGGCTCGGAGGGACAGGGAATGGTTTGGGGGACCCTTCTCCTTTTGGAGAGGGTTTCAAGAAGACCAGCATCCTAGTGCACTTTTTTTGTGGCACTTGTCACTTTTTTAAGCGCACTCGGGTGTTGTACACGAATTCGGGCTTTCAAAAAAAAGAAAAAAAAAAAAAAAAAAAATCTGTTCTTATCAGTTTAATATCTGATACGTCCCCTATCTGGGGACCATATATTAAATGGATTTTTAGAACAGGGAGATGGAAAAAGAGCTTGCTCTGTCCACTCCACGCATTGACCTGGTATTGCAGTATCTCCAGGACCGGTGCACCCCTTCTTTAATGCAGTTTCTAAAATCAGAAAGAATTGAATTCAATGTTTTTTGTTCATTTTGCTTGTTTGTCGGATTTTGGGATGGACTCTTTGGCTTTGCTTTTCTTCTCCTCATTGGATTTTTCATGTTCAAAGTTGCAGAAGCCAGATTACAAGCTCATTTTGGTTCAACTTCAGCAACTGTGCATTGCATTGCCATGTAATGTGATGCAATGCTATCTTTCTAGCTCTCCCTTTTTACTTCCTTTTGGATAAACAGACATATTAGGCAAGCATTTTGGAGCTTTCACCTAAATAACTACAGGTGGTGAGATAAGCTGCACAATATAATTGACCTTTCAGTATATTGTTGCACACACACCATCTATTTAGCAAATGCCCTTGTTATCAACAGCAGCCTTTTAAACTCACCTGAGCTAACAGGTATGTGCGCTGGTTACTCTGCTGCGCTTAAAATTTCTTTTTTGGTTTGCTACAATGCCTTTTCTGAAACGTTGTCTCCTTCTGCTGGAACACTGACTTCTTTCATTTAATGCCTGCAGACTATAAAAGAGAACCCAACCCAAAAAGTTTGGTTGATTAGTCTGTGGCATTCTGTTAAACTGTTGCTTATGGCGGTCTCTGTGAGCTTCTCAGCGACATTCAGCCAGCCAGGTATCCTGCCTGCAGTAGATGGAATGTGGCAATGGAACGCTGGCTGCGCGTGTCATAATAGGCTCTGAGCCTTTATATACCTGTGCACAGCAGCAGCCACCTTCAGTCTGCTGCTGGACAGCCAGCAGCAGCAGCAGCAGGAGAGGTATGTAATCAGGAGCCCTCCTGCTAAGGGTAGACAGCTGCTCGTTCCACCCCACCCCCCGCCTTAATTGGTTCTCCTCCCTTCCAACGGTGTTGAGGCGGGTGGGAACAGCAGGGGGTGAAGGTGCTGTGTTTAAAGAGGTGGAGTTATGCAGATCTAAAACGCGTGGATTGCAGCAGCAGCAAGCCGAAAAGTGCAGGCATGTAAGGGATCTAGAGGTTGACAACATGTCTTCTTAACGGGAGTCCAGGAGCTCATCTCCACAAATGGACTTTTCAGGATCCTTGGGTGGCTCCGTAGTTTGAAACCAATTCTGGTTATCGCTTCTCGGCCTTTTGGCTAAGATCAAGTGCAGTGATCTAGCGGTTTCTGCCTTGGTCTTGGCTGGGAGGCGCTTGGGGTACCCGGCTCCTTGGCCTGGGGGGATCGCTACACTTATCGGTGGAGCCAAACCCCCCTGCTGCTATTAGGGAGTCGGATTAGTCTCTGGGCAACGAGAGGCGATCACCTTGTCACCACACATAGATGTGGGGGGCAACTGTCGCCACACATAGCTGTGGTGGCAACATTTGGAGGATTAAAAGGAAAAAACGGAAGGAAAACGGATCGTTGAGATGGAGTTTTGGAAAAAGAAGAGATGCTTACGTTTTTTTGTGAAACGGGAGACGGAAGAAACTTTTTTGGAAGAAAAATGGATTCTGGAAATTTTGAGGAAATATGAAGTTTTGGAGAAGGATATCTACTGTATGCAAGAAATAAAGCAAGGTAAAGTTTGTGATGTGACTCTAGTTTCTGAGGAAAAGTGCATTCATTTTTTCAAAGGCTGGAGTGAAGAGGATTCTGGGAAAATTGGAGTAAGTGCATCATTCATGGGGAAACCGAAGAGTGTGATAATTTACATGGACAATCCGTTTGTGGAAATAGAGGAGATAATGGTTTTTTTGGAATCTAAATGTAAGATGGTAAAGTTTCAGAAATTATACAGGAACAAAGTTGGTATTTGGAACGGAAAGAGACGTTTTTTGGTGTGGACAACAGGAGAAGAAAATTTGCATAATGGGAGGATTATGGTAAACGGGAGTTCTGGGTATTGTTACATGGAAAGCAGCAAAGGAACTTTTGAAAAGAACTTTGGAGGACAAAAGGAAGATATTGGTGATAAAATGAAGAAGGAAGTTGATGCCATAATTATAGAGGAGAATAAGCAGGGAAAAGAAGTTGAAAGTTTAAAGGTGAAATTGAAGAAAAAGGTAACGGTACAGGAAAATTGTGGATCAAGGAAAGTATCTGGTGAAAAGAAAGAAGTAAAAGAGGAAAAGGGTAAAGTGTTGGAGAAGGTGGTGACTTTCAGAGATGATGAGGAAGAGTATGATAGGGAACAGATGCGGTTAGAGCATGAGGAGGAAGAAAAGAAGTTAAGGGGTTTTGTTGGGAGGAAAGTAAAAGAGAAAAAGGGGATATTTAGTTTGGGAAACCGGGTGAAGTAATGTCAGTGGTGATTTGTTTGGAAACTGTTGAAACTGCAAAGGAATTGTTATGTTTAACTTTATATATATTAATACAAATGAAAAAATATAAATATAATATCTAAACACGATGATGGAACTAAAATCTTGAGTTTGGTGATATACGATTTAAGATTATAAAACTTAATTTCTGAGTGTTTGGAAAAAAAAAAAAAAAAAATCTGTTCTTATCAGTTTAATATCTGATACGTCCCCTATCTGGGGACCATATATTAAATGGATTTTTAGAACAGGGAGATGGAAAAAGAGCTTGCTCTGTCCACTCCACGCATTGACCTGGTATTGCAGTATCTCCAGGACCGGTGCACCCCTTCTTTAATGCAGTTTCTAAAATCAGAAAGAATTGAATTCAATGTTTTTTGTTCATTTTGCTTGTTTGTCGGATTTTGGGATGGACTCTTTGGCTTTGCTTTTCTTCTCCTCATTGGATTTTTCATGTTCAAAGTTGCAGAAGCCAGATTACAAGCTCATTTTGGTTCAACTTCAGCAACTGTGCATTGCATTGCCATGTAATGTGATGCAATGCTATCTTTCTAGCTCTCCCTTTTTACTTCCTTTTGGATAAACAGACATATTAGGCAAGCATTTTGGAGCTTTCACCTAAATAACTACAGGTGGTGAGATAAGCTGCACAATATAATTGACCTTTCAGTATATTGTTGCACACACACCATCTATTTAGCAAATGCCCTTGTTATCAACAGCAGCCTTTTAAACTCACCTGAGCTAACAGGTATGTGCGCTGGTTACTCTGCTGCGCTTAAAATTTCTTTTTTGGTTTGCTACAATGCCTTTTCTGAAACGTTGTCTCCTTCTGCTGGAACACTGACTTCTTTCATTTAATGCCTGCAGACTATAAAAGAGAACCCAACCCAAAAAGTTTGGTTGATTAGTCTGTGGCATTCTGTTAAACTGTTGCTTATGGCGGTCTCTGTGAGCTTCTCAGCGACATTCAGCCAGCCAGGTATCCTGCCTGCAGTAGATGGAATGTGGCAATGGAACGCTGGCTGCGCGTGTCATAATAGGCTCTGAGCCTTTATATACCTGTGCACAGCAGCAGCCACCTTCAGTCTGCTGCTGGACAGCCAGCAGCAGCAGCAGCAGGAGAGGTATGTAATCAGGAGCCCTCCTGCTAAGGGTAGACAGCTGCTCGTTCCACCCCACCCCCCGCCTTAATTGGTTCTCCTCCCTTCCAACGGTGTTGAGGCGGGTGGGAACAGCAGGGGGTGAAGGTGCTGTGTTTAAAGAGGTGGAGTTATGCAGATCTAAAACGCGTGGATTGCAGCAGCAGCAAGCCGAAAAGTGCAGGCATGTAAGGGATCTAGAGGTTGACAACATGTCTTCTTAACGGGAGTCCAGGAGCTCATCTCCACAAATGGACTTTTCAGGATCCTTGGGTGGCTCCGTAGTTTGAAACCAATTCTGGTTATCGCTTCTCGGCCTTTTGGCTAAGATCAAGTGTAGTATCTGTTCTTATCAGTTTAATATCTGATACGTCCCCTATCTGGGGACCATATATTAAATGGATTTTTAGAACAGGGAGATGGAAAAAGAGCTTGCTCTGTCCACTCCACGCATTGACCTGGTATTGCAGTATCTCCAGGACCGGTGCACCCCTTCTTTAATGCAGTTTCTAAAATCAGAAAGAATTGAATTCAATGTTTTTTGTTCATTTTGCTTGTTTGTCGGATTTTGGGATGGACTCTTTGGCTTTGCTTTTCTTCTCCTCATTGGATTTTTCATGTTCAAAGTTGCAGAAGCCAGATTACAAGCTCATTTTGGTTCAACTTCAGCAACTGTGCATTGCATTGCCATGTAATGTGATGCAATGCTATCTTTCTAGCTCTCCCTTTTTACTTCCTTTTGGATAAACAGACATATTAGGCAAGCATTTTGGAGCTTTCACCTAAATAACTACAGGTGGTGAGATAAGCTGCACAATATAATTGACCTTTCAGTATATTGTTGCACACACACCATCTATTTAGCAAATGCCCTTGTTATCAACAGCAGCCTTTTAAACTCACCTGAGCTAACAGGTATGTGCGCTGGTTACTCTGCTGCGCTTAAAATTTCTTTTTTGGTTTGCTACAATGCCTTTTCTGAAACGTTGTCTCCTTCTGCTGGAACACTGACTTCTTTCATTTAATGCCTGCAGACTATAAAAGAGAACCCAACCCAAAAAGTTTGGTTGATTAGTCTGTGGCATTCTGTTAAACTGTTGCTTATGGCGGTCTCTGTGAGCTTCTCAGCGACATTCAGCCAGCCAGGTATCCTGCCTGCAGTAGATGGAATGTGGCAATGGAACGCTGGCTGCGCTTGTCAAAATAGGCTCTGAGCCTTTATATACCTGTGCACAGCAGCAGCCACCTTCAGTCTGCTGCTGGACAGCCAGCAGCAGCAGCAGCAGGAGAGGTATGTAATCAGGAGCCCTCCTGCTAAGGGTAGACAGCTGCTCGTTCCACCCCACCCCCCGCCTTAATTGGTTCTCCTCCCTTCCAACGGTGTTGAGGCGGGTGGGAACAGCAGGGGGTGAAGGTGCTGTGTTTAAAGAGGTGGAGTTATGCAGATCTAAAACGCGTGGATTGCAGCAGCAGCAAGCCGAAAAGTGCAGGCATGTAAGGGATCTAGAGGTTGACAACATGTCTTCTTAACGGGAGTCCAGGAGCTCATCTCCACAAATGGACTTTTCAGGATCCTTGGGTGGCTCCGTAGTTTGAAACCAATTCTGGTTATCGCTTCTCGGCCTTTTGGCTAAGATCAAGTGTAGTATCTGTTCTTATCAGTTTAATATCTGATACGTCCCCTATCTGGGGACCATAAATTAAATGGATTTTTAGAACAGGGAGATGGAAAAAGAGCTTGCTCTGTCCACTCCACGCATTGACCTGGTATTGCAGTATCTCCAGGACCGGTGCACCCCTTCTTTAATGCAGTTTCTAAAATCAGAAAGAATTGAATTCAATGTTTTTTGTTCATTTTGCTTGTTTGTCGGATTTTGGGATGGACTCTTTGGCTTTGCTTTTCTTCTCCTCATTGGATTTTTCATGTTCAAAGTTGCAGAAGCCAGATTACAAGCTCATTTTGGTTCAACTTCAGCAACTGTGCATTGCATTGCCATGTAATGTGATGCAATGCTATCTTTCTAGCTCTCCCTTTTTACTTCCTTTTGGATAAACAGACATATTAGGCAAGCATTTTGGAGCTTTCACCTAAATAACTACAGGTGGTGAGATAAGCTGCACAATATAATTGACCTTTCAGTATATTGTTGCACACACACCATCTATTTAGCAAATGCCCTTGTTATCAACAGCAGCCTTTTAAACTCACCTGAGCTAACAGGTATGTGCGCTGGTTACTCTGCTGCACTTAAAATTTCTTTTTTGGTTTGCTACAATGCCTTTTCTGAAACGTTGTCTCCTTCTGCTGGAACACTGACTTCTTTCATTTAATACCTGCAGACTATAAAAGAGAACCCAACCCAAAAGTTTGGTTGATTAGTCTGTGGCATTCTGTTAAACTGTTGCTTATGGCGGTCTCTGTGAGCTTCTCAGCGACATTCAGCCAGCCAGGTATCCTGCCTGCAGTAGATGGAATGTGGCAATGGAACGCTGGCTGCGCTTGTCAAAATAGGCTCTGAGCCTTTATATACCTGTGCACAGCAGCAGCCACCTTCAGTCTGCTGCTGGACAGCCAGCAGCAGCAGCAGCAGGAGAGGTATGTAATCAGGAGCCCTCCTGCTAAGGGTAGACAGCTGCTCGTTCCACCCCACCCCCCGCCTTAATTGGTTCTCCTCCCTTCCAACGGTGTTGAGGCGGGTGGGAACAGCAGGGGGTGAAGGTGCTGTGTTTAAAGAGGTGGAGTTATGCAGATCTAAAACGCGTGGATTGCAGCAGCAGCAAGCCGAAAAGTGCAGGCATGTAAGGGATCTAGAGGTTGACAACATGTCTTCTTAACAGGAGTCCAGGAGCTCATCTCCACAAATGGACTTTTCAGGATCCTTGGGTGGCTCCGTAGTTTGAAACCAATTCTGGTTATCGCTTCTCGGCCTTTTGGCTAAGATCAAGTGTAGTATCTGTTCTTATCAGTTTAATATCTGATACGTCCCCTATCTGGGGACCATATATTAAATGGATTTTTAGAACAGGGAGATGGAAAAAGAGCTTGCTCTGTCCACTCCACGTATTGACCTGGTATTGCAGTATCTCCAGGACCGGTGCACTCCTTCTTTAATGCAGTTTCTAAAATCAGAAAGAATTGAATTCAATGTTTTTTGTTCATTTTGCTTGTTTGTCGGATTTTGGGATGGACTCTTTGGCTTTGCTTTTCTTCTCCTCATTGGATTTTTCATGTTCAAAGTTGCAGAAGCCAGATTACAAGCTCATTTTGGTTCAACTTCAGCAACTGTGCATTGCATTGCCATGTAATGTGATGCAATGCTATCTTTCTAGCTCTCCCTTTTTACTTCCTTTTGGATAAACAGACATATTAGGCAAGCATTTTGGAGCTTTCACCTAAATAACTACAGGTGGTGAGATAAGCTGCACAATATAATTGACCTTTCAGTATATTGTTGCACAAACACCATCTATTTAGCAAATGCCCTTGTTATCAACAGCAGCCTTTTAAACTCACCTGAGCTAACAGGTATGTGCGCTGGTTACTCTGCTGCGCTTAAAATTTCTTTTTTGGTTTGCTACAATGCCTTTTCTGAAACGTTGTCTCCTTCTGCTGGAACACTGACTTCTTTCATTTAATGCCTGCAGACTATAAAAGAGAACCCAACCCAAAAAGTTTGGTTGATTAGTCTGTGGCATTCTGTTAAACTGTTGCTTATGGCGGTCTCTGTGAGCTTCTCAGCGACATTCAGCCAGCCAGGTATCCTGCCTGCAGTAGATGGAATGTGGCAATGGAACGCTGGCTGCGCGTGTCATAATAGGCTCTGAGCCTTTATATACCTGTGCACAGCAGCAGCCACCTTCAGTCTGCTGCTGGACAGCCAGCAGCAGCAGCAGCAGGAGAGGTATGTAATCAGGAGCCCTCCTGCTAAGGGTAGACAGCTGCTCGTTCCACCCCACCCCCCGCCTTAATTGGTTCTCCTCCCTTCCAACGGTGTTGAGGCGGGTGGGAACAGCAGGGGGTGAAGGTGCTGTGTTTAAAGAGGTGGAGTTATGCAGATCTAAAACGCGTGGATTGCAGCAGCAGCAAGCCGAAAAGTGCAGGCATGTAAGGGATCTAGAGGTTGACAACATGTCTTCTTAACGGGAGTCCAGGAGCTCATCTCCACAAATGGACTTTTCAGGATCCTTGGGTGGCTCCGTAGTTTGAAACCAATTCTGGTTATCGCTTCTCGGCCTTTTGGCTAAGATCAAGTGTAGTATCTGTTCTTATCAGTTTAATATCTGATACGTCCCCTATCTGGGGACCATATATTAAATGGATTTTTAGAACAGGGAGATGGAAAAAGAGCTTGCTCTGTCCACTCCACGCATTGACCTGGTATTGCAGTATCTCCAGGACCGGTGCACCCCTTCTTTAATGCAGTTTCTAAAATCAGAAAGAATTGAATTCAATGTTTTTTGTTCATTTTGCTTGTTTGTCGGATTTTGGGATGGACTCTTTGGCTTTGCTTTTCTTCTCCTCATTGGATTTTTCATGTTCAAAGTTGCAGAAGCCAGATTACAAGCTCATTTTGGTTCAACTTCAGCAACTGTGCATTGCATTGCCATGTAATGTGATGCAATGCTATCTTTCTAGCTCTCCCTTTTTACTTCCTTTTGGATAAACAGACATATTAGGCAAGCATTTTGGAGCTTTCACCTAAATAACTACAGGTGGTGAGATAAGCTGCACAATATAATTGACCTTTCAGTATATTGTTGCACACACACCATCTATTTAGCAAATGCCCTTGTTATCAACAGCAGCCTTTTAAACTCACCTGAGCTAACAGGTATGTGCGCTGGTTACTCTGCTGCGCTTAAAATTTCTTTTTTGGTTTGCTACAATGCCTTTTCTGAAACGTTGTCTCCTTCTGCTGGAACACTGACTTCTTTCATTTAATGCCTGCAGACTATAAAAGAGAACCCAACCCAAAAAGTTTGGTTGATTAGTCTGTGGCATTCTGTTAAACTGTTGCTTATGGCGGTCTCTGTGAGCTTCTCAGCGACATTCAGCCAGCCAGGTATCCTGCCTGCAGTAGATGGAATGTGGCAATGGAACGCTGGCTGCGCGTGTCATAATAGGCTCTGAGCCTTTATATACCTGTGCACAGCAGCAGCCACCTTCAGTCTGCTGCTGGACAGCCAGCAGCAGCAGCAGCAGGAGAGGTATGTAATCAGGAGCCCTCCTGCTAAGGGTAGACAGCTGCTCGTTCCACCCCACCCCCCGCCTTAATTGGTTCTCCTCCCTTCCAACGGTGTTGAGGCGGGTGGGAACAGCAGGGGGTGAAGGTGCTGTGTTTAAAGAGGTGGAGTTATGCAGATCTAAAACGCGTGGATTGCAGCAGCAGCAAGCCGAAAAGTGCAGGCATGTAAGGGATCTAGAGGTTGACAACATGTCTTCTTAACGGGAGTCCAGGAGCTCATCTCCACAAATGGACTTTTCAGGATCCTTGGGTGGCTCTGTAGTTTGAAACCAATTCTGGTTATCGCTTCTCGGCCTTTTGGCTAAGATCAAGTGTAGTATCTGTTCTTATCAGTTTAATATCTGATACGTCCCCTATCTGGGGACCATATATTAAATGGATTTTTAGAACAGGGAGATGGAAAAAGAGCTTGCTCTGTCCACTCCACGCATTGACCTGGTATTGCAGTATCTCCAGGACCGGTGCACCCCTTCTTTAATGCAGTTTCTAAAATCAGAAAGAATTGAATTCAATGTTTTTTGTTCATTTTGCTTGTTTGTCGGATTTTGGGATGGACTCTTTGGCTTTGCTTTTCTTCTCCTCATTGGATTTTTCATGTTCAAAGTTGCAGAAGCCAGATTACAAGCTCATTTTGGTTCAACTTCAGCAACTGTGCATTGCATTGCCATGTAATGTGATGCAATGCTATCTTTCTAGCTCTCCCTTTTTACTTCCTTTTGGATAAACAGACATATTAGGCAAGCATTTTGGAGCTTTCACCTAAATAACTACAGGTGGTGAGATAAGCTGCACAATATAATTGACCTTTCAGTATATTGTTGCACACACACCATCTATTTAGCAAATGCCCTTGTTATCAACAGCAGCCTTTTAAACTAACCTGAGCTAACAGGTATGTGCGCTGGTTACTCTACTGCGCTTAAAATTTCTTTTTTGGTTTGCTACAATGCCTTTTCTGAAACGTTGTCTCCTTCTGCTGGAACACTGACTTCTTTCATTTAATGCCTGCAGACTATAAAAGAGAACCCAACCCAAAAAGTTTGGTTGATTAGTCTGTGGCATTCTGTTAAACTGTTGCTTATGGCGGTCTCTGTGAGCTTCTCAGCGACATTCAGCCAGCCAGGTATCCTGCCTGCAGTAGATGGAATGTGGCAATGGAACGCTGGCTGCGCGTGTCATAATAGGCTCTGAGCCTTTATATACCTGTGCACAGCAGCAGCCACCTTCAGTCTGCTGCTGGACAGCCAGCAGCAGCAGCAGCAGGAGAGGTATGTAATCAGGAGCCCTCCTGCTAAGGGTAGACAGCTGCTCGTTCCACCCCACCCCCCGCCTTAATTGGTTCTCCTCCCTTCCAACGGTGTTGAGGCGGGTGGGAACAGCAGGGGGTGAAGGTGCTGTGTTTAAAGAGGTGGAGTTATGCAGATCTAAAACGCGTGGATTGCAGCAGCAGCAAGCCGAAAAGTGCAGGCATGTAAGGGATCTAGAGGTTGACAACATGTCTTCTTAACGGGAGTCCAGGAGCTCATCTCCACAAATGGACTTTTCAGGATCCTTGGGTGGCTCCGTAGTTTGAAACCAATTCTGGTTATCGCTTCTCGGCCTTTTGGCTAAGATCAAGTGTAGTATCTGTTCTTATCAGTTTAATATCTGATACGTCCCCTATCTGGGGACCATATATTAAATGGATTTTTAGAACAGGGAGATGGAAAAAGAGCTTGCTCTGTCCACTCCACTCATTGACCTGGTATTGCAGTATCTCCAGGACCGGTGCACCCCTTCTTTAATGCAGTTTCTAAAATCAGAAAGAATTGAATTCAATGTTTTTTGTTCATTTTGCTTGTTTGTCGGATTTTGGGATGGACTCTTTGGCTTTGCTTTTCTTCTCCTCATTGGATTTTTCATGTTCAAAGTTGCAGAAGCCAGATTACAAGCAGATTTTGGTTCAACTTCAGCAACTGTGCATTGCATTGCCATGTAATGTGATGCAATGCTATCTTTCTAGCTCTCCCTTTTTACTTCCTTTTGGATAAACAGACATATTAGGCAAGCATTTTGGAGCTTTCACCTAAATAACTACAGGTGGTGAGATAAGCTGCACAATATAATTGACCTTTCAGTATATTGTTGCACACACACCATCTATTTAGCAAATGCCCTTGTTATCAACAGCAGCCTTTTAAACTCACCTGAGCTAACAGGTATGTGCGCTGGTTACTCTGCTGCGCTTAAAATTTCTTTTTTGGTTTGCTACAATGCCTTTTCTGAAACGTTGTCTCCTTCTGCTGGAACACTGACTTCTTTCATTTAATGCCTGCAGACTATAAAAGAGAACCCAACCCAAAAAGTTTGGTTGATTAGTCTGTGGCATTCTGTTAAACTGTTGCTTATGGCGGTCTCTGTGAGCTTCTCAGCGACATTCAGCCAGCCAGGTATCCTGCCTGCAGTAGATGGAATGTGGCAATGGAACGCTGGCTGCGCGTGTCATAATAGGCTCTGAGCCTTTATATACCTGTGCACAGCAGCAGCCACCTTCAGTCTGCTGCTGGACAGCCAGCAGCAGCAGCAGGAGAGGTATGTAATCAGGAGCCCTCCTGCTAAGGGTAGACAGCTGCTCGTTCCACCCCACCCCCCGCCTTAATTGGTTCTCCTCCCTTCCAACGGTGTTGAGGCGGGTGGGAACAGCAGGGGGTGAAGGTGCTGTGTTTAAAGAGGTGGAGTTATGCAGATCTAAAACGCGTGGATTGCAGCAGCAGCAAGCCGAAAAGTGCAGGCATGTAAGGGATCTAGAGGTTGACAACATGTCTTCTTAACGGGAGTCCAGGAGCTCATCTCCACAAATGGACTTTTCAGGATCCTTGGGTGGCTCCGTAGTTTGAAACCAATTCTGGTTATCGCTTCTCGGCCTTTTGGCTAAGATCAAGTGTAGTATCTGTTCTTATCAGTTTAATATCTGATACGTCCCCTATCTGGGGACCATATATTAAATGGATTTTTAGAACAGGGAGATGGAAAAAGAGCTTGCTCTGTCCACTCCACTCATTGACCTGGTATTGCAGTATCTCCAGGACCGGTGCACCCCTTCTTTAATGCAGTTTCTAAAATCAGAAAGAATTGAATTCAATGTTTTTTGTTCATTTTGCTTGTTTGTCGGATTTTGGGATGGACTCTTTGGCTTTGCTTTTCTTCTCCTCATTGGATTTTTCATGTTCAAAGTTGCAGAAGCCAGATTACAAGCTCATTTTGGTTCAACTTCAGCAACTGTGCATTGCATTGCCATGTAATGTGATGCAATGCTATCTTTCTAGCTCTCCCTTTTTACTTCCTTTTGGATAAACAGACATATTAGGCAAGCACTTTGGAGCTTTCACCTAAATAACTACAGGTGGTGAGATAAGCTGCACAATATAATTGACCTTTCAGTATATTGTTGCACACACACCATCTATTTAGCAAATGCCCTTGTTATCAACAGCAGCCTTTTAAACTCACCTGAGCTAACAGGTATGTGCGCTGGTTACTCTGCTGCGCTTAAAATTTCTTTTTTGGTTTGCTACAATGCCTTTTCTGAAACGTTGTCTCCTTCTGCTGGAACACTGACTTCTTTCATTTAATGCCTGCAGACTATAAAAGAGAACCCAACCCAAAAAGTTTGGTTGATTAGTCTGTGGCATTCTGTTAAACTGTTGCTTATGGCGGTCTCTGTGAGCTTCTCAGCGACATTCAGCCAGCCAGGTATCCTGCCTGCAGTAGATGGAATGTGGCAATGGAACGCTGGCTGCGCGTGTCATAATAGGCTCTGAGCCTTTATATACCTGTGCACAGCAGCAGCCACCTTCAGTCTGCTGCTGGACAGCCAGCAGCAGCAGCAGCAGGAGAGGTATGTAATCAGGAGCCCTCCTGCTAAGGGTAGACAGCTGCTCGTTCCACCCCACCCCCCGCCTTAATTGGTTCTCCTCCCTTCCAACGGTGTTGAGGCGGGTGGGAACAGCAGGGGGTGAAGGTGCTGTGTTTAAAGAGGTGGAGTTATGCAGATCTAAAACGCGTGGATTGCAGCAGCAGCAAGCCGAAAAGTGCAGGCATGTAAGGGATCTAGAGGTTGACAACATGTCTTCTTAACGGGAGTCCAGGAGCTCATCTCCACAAATGGACTTTTCAGGATCCTTGGGTGGCTCCGTAGTTTGAAACCAATTCTGGTTATCGCTTCTCGGCCTTTTGGCTAAGATCAAGTGTAGTATCTGTTCTTATCAGTTTAATATCTGATACGTCCCCTATCTGGGGACCATATATTAAATGGATTTTTAGAACAGGGAGATGGAAAAAGAGCTTGCTCTGTCCACTCCACGCATTGACCTGGTATTGCAGTATCTCCAGGACCGGTGCACCCCTTCTTTAATGCAGTTTCTAAAATCAGAAAGAATTGAATTCAATGTTTTTTGTTCATTTTGCTTGTTTGTCGGATTTGGGATGGACTCTTTGGCTTTGCTTTTCTTCTCCTCATTGGATTTTTCATGTTCAAAGTTGCAGAAGCCAGATTACAAGCTCATTTTGGTTCAACTTCAGCAACTGTGCATTGCATTGCCATGTAATGTGATGCAATGCTATCTTTCTAGCTCTCCCTTTTTACTTCCTTTTGGATAAACAGACATATTAGGCAAGCATTTTGGAGCTTTCACCTAAATAACTACAGGTGGTGAGATAAGCTGCACAATATAATTGACCTTTCAGTATATTGTTGCACACACACCATCTATTTAGCAAATGCCCTTGTTATCAACAGCAGCCTTTTAAACTCACCTGAGCTAACAGGTATGTGCGCTGGTTACTCTGCTGCGCTTAAAATTTCTTTTTTGGTTTGCTACAATGCCTTTTCTGAAACGTTGTCTCCTTCTGCTGGAACACTGACTTCTTTCATTTAATGTCTGCAGACTATAAAAGAGAACCCAACCCAAAAAGTTTGGTTGATTAGTCTGTGGCATTCTGTTAAACTGTTGCTTATGGCGGTCTCTGTGAGCTTCTCAGCGACATTCAGCCAGCCAGGTATCCTGCCTGCAGTAGATGGAATGTGGCAATGGAACGCTGGCTGCGCGTGTCATAATAGGCTCTGAGCCTTTATATACCTGTGCACAGCAGCAGCCACCTTCAGTCTGCTGCTGGACAGCCAGCAGCAGCAGCAGCAGGAGAGGTATGTAATCAGGAGCCCTCCTGCTAAGGGTAGACAGCTGCTCGTTCCACCCCACCCCCCGCCTTAATTGGTTCTCCTCCCTTCCAACGGTGTTGAGGCGGGTGGGAACAGCAGGGGGTGAAGGTGCTGTGTTTAAAGAGGTGGAGTTATGCAGATCTAAAACGCGTGGATTGCAGCAGCAGCAAGCCGAAAAGTGCAGGCATGTAAGGGATCTAGAGGTTGACAACATGTCTTCTTAACGGGAGTCCAGGAGCTCATCTCCACAAATGGACTTTTCAGGATCCTTGGGTGGCTCCGTAGTTTGAAACCAATTCTGGTTATCGCTTCTCGGCCTTTTGGCTAAGATCAAGTGTAGTATCTGTTCTTATCAGTTTAATATCTGATACGTCCCCTATCTGGGGACCATATATTAAATGGATTTTTAGAACAGGGAGATGGAAAAAGAGCTTGCTCTGTCCACTCCACGCATTGACCTGGTATTGCAGTATCTCCAGGACCGGTGCACCCCTTCTTTAATGCAGTTTCTAAAATCAGAAAGAATTGAATTCAATGTTTTTTGTTCATTTTGCTTGTTTGTCGGATTTTGGGATGGACTCTTTGGCTTTGCTTTTCTTCTCCTCATTGGATTTTTCATGTTCAAAGTTGCAGAAGCCAGATTACAAGCTCATTTTGGTTCAACTTCAGCAACTGTGCATTGCATTGCCATGTAATGTGATGCAATGCTATCTTTCTAGCTCTCCCTTTTTACTTCCTTTTGGATAAACAGACATATTAGGCAAGCATTTTGGAGCTTTCACCTAAATAACTACAGGTGGTGAGATAAGCTGCACAATATAATTGACCTTTCAGTATATTGTTGCACACACACCATCTATTTAGCAAATGCCCTTGTTATCAACAGCAGCCTTTTAAACTCACCTGAGCTAACAGGTATGTGCGCTGGTTACTCTGCTGCGCTTAAAATTTCTTTTTTGGTTTGCTACAATGCCTTTTCTGAAACGTTGTCTCCTTCTGCTGGAACACTGACTTCTTTCATTTAATGCCTGCAGACTATAAAAGAGAACCCAACCCAAAAAGTTTGGTTGATTAGTCTGTGGCATTCTGTTAAACTGTTGCTTATGGCGGTCTCTGTGAGCTTCTCAGCGACATTCAGCCAGCCAGGTATCCTGCCTGCAGTAGATGGAATGTGGCAATGGAACGCTGGCTGCGCGTGTCATAATAGGCTCTGAGCCTTTATATACCTGTGCACAGCAGCAGCCACCTTCAGTCTGCTGCTGGACAGCCAGCAGCAGCAGCAGCAGGAGAGGTATGTAATCAGGAGCCCTCCTGCTAAGGGTAGACAGCTGCTCGTTCCACCCCACCCCCCGCCTTAATTGGTTCTCCTCCCTTCCAACGGTGTTGAGGCGGGTGGGAACAGCAGGGGGTGAAGGTGCTGTGTTTAAAGAGGTGGAGTTATGCAGATCTAAAACGCGTGGATTGCAGCAGCAGCAAGCCGAAAAGTGCAGGCATGTAAGGGATCTAGAGGTTGACAACATGTCTTCTTAACGGGAGTCCAGGAGCTCATCTCCACAAATGGACTTTTCAGGATCCTTGGGTGGCTCCGTAGTTTGAAACCAATTCTGGTTATCGCTTCTCGGCCTTTTGGCTAAGATCAAGTGTAGTATCTGTTCTTATCAGTTTAATATCTGATACGTCCCCTATCTGGGGACCATATATTAAATGGATTTTTAGAACAGGGAGATGGAAAAAGAGCTTGCTCTGTCCACTCCACGCATTGACCTGGTATTGCAGTATCTCCAGGACCGGTGCACCCCTTCTTTAATGCAGTTTCTAAAATCAGAAAGAATTGAATTCAATGTTTTTTGTTCATTTTGCTTGTTTGTCGGATTTTGGGATGGACTCTTTGGCTTTGCTTTTCTTCTCCTCATTGGATTTTTCATGTTCAAAGTTGCAGAAGCCAGATTACAAGCTCATTTTGGTTCAACTTCAGCAACTGTGCATTGCATTGCCATGTAATGTGATGCAATGCTATCTTTCTAGCTCTCCCTTTTTACTTCCTTTTGGATAAACAGACATATTAGGCAAGCATTTTGGAGCTTTCACCTAAATAACTACAGGTGGTGAGATAAGCTGCACAATATAATTGACCTTTCAGTATATTGTTGCACACACACCATCTATTTAGCAAATGCCCTTGTTATCAACAGCAGCCTTTTAAACTCACCTGAGCTAACAGGTATGTGCGCTGGTTACTCTGCTGCGCTTAAAATTTCTTTTTTGGTTTGCTACAATGCCTTTTCTGAAACGTTGTCTCCTTCTGCTGGAACACTGACTTCTTTCATTTAATGCCTGCAGACTATAAAAGAGAACCCAACCCAAAAAGTTTGGTTGATTAGTCTGTGGCATTCTGTTAAACTGTTGCTTATGGCGGTCTCTGTGAGCTTCTCAGCGACATTCAGCCAGCCAGGTATCCTGCCTGCAGTAGATGGAATGTGGCAATGGAACGCTGGCTGCGCGTGTCATAATAGGCTCTGAGCCTTTATATACCTGTGCACAGCAGCAGCCACCTTCAGTCTGCTGCTGGACAGCCAGCAGCAGCAGCAGCAGGAGAGGTATGTAATCAGGAGCCCTCCTGCTAAGGGTAGACAGCTGCTCGTTCCACCCCACCCCCCGCCTTAATTGGTTCTCCTCCCTTCCAACGGTGTTGAGGCGGGTGGGAACAGCAGGGGGTGAAGGTGCTGTGTTTAAAGAGGTGGAGTTATGCAGATCTAAAACGCGTGGATTGCAGCAGCAGCAAGCCGAAAAGTGCAGGCATGTAAGGGATCTAGAGGTTGACAACATGTCTTCTTAACGGGAGTCCAGGAGCTCATCTCCACAAATGGACTTTTCAGGATCCTTGGGTGGCTCCGTAGTTTGAAACCAATTCTGGTTATCGCTTCTCGGCCTTTTGGCTAAGATCAAGTGTAGTATCTGTTCTTATCAGTTTAATATCTGATACGTCCCCTATCTGGGGACCATATATTAAATGGATTTTTAGAACAGGGAGATGGAAAAAGAGCTTGCTCTGTCCACTCCACGCATTGACCTGGTATTGCATTATCTCCAGGACCGGTGCACCCCTTCTTTAATGCAGTTTCTAAAATCAGAAAGAATTGAATTCAATGTTTTTTGTTCATTTTGCTTGTTTGTCGGATTTTGGGATGGACTCTTTGGCTTTGCTTTTCTTCTCCTCATTGGATTTTTCATGTTCAAAGTTGCAGAAGCCAGATTACAAGCTCATTTTGGTTCAACTTCAGCAACTGTGCATTGCATTGCCATGTAATGTGATGCAATGCTATCTTTCTAGCTCTCCCTTTTTACTTCCTTTTGGATAAACAGACATATTAGGCAAGCATTTTGGAGCTTTCACCTAAATAACTACAGGTGGTGAGATAAGCTGCACAATATAATTGACCTTTCAGTATATTGTTGCACACACACCATCTATTTAGCAAATGCCCTTGTTATCAACAGCAGCCTTTTAAACTCACCTGAGCTAACAGGTATGTGCGCTGGTTACTCTGCTGCGCTTAAAATTTCTTTTTTGGTTTGCTACAATGCCTTTTCTGAAACGTTGTCTCCTTCTGCTGGAACACTGACTTCTTTCATTTAATGCCTGCAGACTATAAAAGAGAACCCAATCCAAAAAGTTTGGTTGATTAGTCTGCGGCATTCTGTTAAACTGTTGCTTATGGCGATCTCTGTGAGCTTCTCAGCGACATTCAGCCAGCCAGGTATCCTGCCTGCAGTAGATGGAATGTGGCAATGGAACGCTGGCTGCGCGTGTCATAATAGGCTCTGAGCCTTTATATACCTGTGCACAGCAGCAGCCACCTTCAGTCTGCTGCTGGACAGCCAGCAGCAGCAGCAGCAGGAGAGGTATGTAATCAGGAGCCCTCCTGCTAAGGGTAGACAGCTGCTCGTTCCACCCCACCCCCCGCCTTAATTGGTTCTCCTCCCTTCCAACGGTGTTGAGGCGGGTGGGAACAGCAGGGGGTGAAGGTGCTGTGTTTAAAGAGGTGGAGTTATGCAGATCTAAAACGCGTGGATTGCAGCAGCAGCAAGCCGAAAAGTGCAGGCATGTAAGGGATCTAGAGGTTGACAACATGTCTTCTTAACGGGAGTCCAGGAGCTCATCTCCACAAATGGACTTTTCAGGATCCTTGGGTGGCTCCGTAGTTTGAAACCAATTCTGGTTATCGCTTCTCGGCCTTTTGGCTAAGATCAAGTGTAGTATCTGTTCTTATCAGTTTAATATCTGATACGTCCCCTATCTGGGGACCATATATTAAATGGATTTTTAGAACAGGGAGATGGAAAAAGAGCTTGCTCTGTCCACTCCACGCATTGACCTGGTATTGCAGTATCTCCAGGACCGGTGCACCCCTTCTTTAATGCAGTTTCTAAAATCAGAAAGAATTGAATTCAATGTTTTTTGTTCATTTTGCTTGTTTGTCGGATTTTGGGATGGACTCTTTGGCTTTGCTTTTCTTCTCCTCATTGGATTTTTCATGTTCAAAGTTGCAGAAGCCAGATTACAAGCTCATTTTGGTTCAACTTCAGCAACTGTGCATTGCATTGCCATGTAATGTGATGCAATGCTATCTTTCTAGCTCTCCCTTTTTACTTCCTTTTGGATAAACAGACATATTAGGCAAGCATTTTGGAGCTTTCACCTAAATAACTACAGGTGGTGAGATAAGCTGCACAATATAATTGACCTTTCAGTATATTGTTGCACACACACCATCTATTTAGCAAATGCCCTTGTTATCAACAGCAGCCTTTTAAACTCACCTGAGCTAACAGGTATGTGCGCTGGTTACTCTGCTGCGCTTAAAATTTCTTTTTTGGTTTGCTACAATGCCTTTTCTGAAACGTTGTCTCCTTCTGCTGGAACACTGACTTCTTTCATTTAATGCCTGCAGACTATAAAAGAGAACCCAACCCAAAAAGTTTGGTTGATTAGTCTGTGGCATTCTGTTAAACTGTTGCTTATGGCGGTCTCTGTGAGCTTCTCAGCGACATTCAGCCAGCCAGGTATCCTGCCTGCAGTAGATGGAATGTGGCAATGGAACGCTGGCTGCGCGTGTCATAATAGGCTCTGAGCCTTTATATACCTGTGCACAGCAGCAGCCACCTTCAGTCTGCTGCTGGACAGCCAGCAGCAGCAGCAGCAGGAGAGGTATGTAATCAGGAGCCCTCCTGCTAAGGGTAGATAGACAGCTGCTCGTTCCACCCCACCCCCCGCCTTAATTGGTTCTCCTCCCTTCCAACGGTGTTGAGGCGGGTGGGAACAGCAGGGGGTGAAGGTGCTGTGTTTAAAGAGGTGGAGTTATGCAGATCTAAAACGCGTGGATTGCAGCAGCAGCAAGCCGAAAAGTGCAGGCATGTAAGGGATCTAGAGGTTGACAACATGTCTTCTTAACGGGAGTCCAGGAGCTCATCTCCACAAATGGACTTTTCAGGATCCTTGGGTGGCTCCGTAGTTTGAAACCAATTCTGGTTATCGCTTCTCGGCCTTTTGGCTAAGATCAAGTGTAGTATCTGTTCTTATCAGTTTAATATCTGATACGTCCCCTATCTGGGGACCATATATTAAATGGATTTTTAGAACAGGGAGATGGAAAAAGAGCTTGCTCTGTCCACTCCACGCATTGACCTGGTATTGCAGTATCTCCAGGACCGGTGCACCCCTTCTTTAATGCAGTTTCTAAAATCAGAAAGAATTGAATTCAATGTTTTTTGTTCATTTTGCTTGTTTGTCGGATTTTGGGATGGACTCTTTGGCTTTGCTTTTCTTCTCCTCATTGGATTTTTCATGTTCAAAGTTGCAGAAGCCAGATTACAAGCTCATTTTGGTTCAACTTCAGCAACTGTGCATTGCATTGCCATGTAATGTGATGCAATGCTATCTTTCTAGCTCTCCCTTTTTACTTCCTTTTGGATAAACAGACATATTAGGCAAGCATTTTGGAGCTTTCACCTAAATAACTACAGGTGGTGAGATAAGCTGCACAATATAATTGACCTTTCAGTATATTGTTGCACACACACCATCTATTTAGCAAATGCCCTTGTTATCAACAGCAGCCTTTTAAACTCACCTGAGCTAACAGGTATGTGCGCTGGTTACTCTGCTGCGCTTAAAATTTCTTTTTTGGTTTGCTACAATGCCTTTTCTGAAACGTTGTCTCCTTCTGCTGGAACACTGACTTCTTTCATTTAATGCCTGCAGACTATAAAAGAGAACCCAACCCAAAAAGTTTGGTTGATTAGTCTGTGGCATTCTGTTAAACTGTTGCTTATGGCGGTCTCTGTGAGCTTCTCAGCGACATTCAGCCAGCCAGGTATCCTGCCTGCAGTAGATGGAATGTGGCAATGGAACGCTGGCTGCGCGTGTCATAATAGGCTCTGAGCCTTTATATACCTGTGCACAGCAGCAGCCACCTTCAGTCTGCTGCTGGACAGCCAGCAGCAGCAGCAGCAGGAGAGGTATGTAATCAGGAGCCCTCCTGCTAAGGGTAGACAGCTGCTCGTTCCACCCCACCCCCCGCCTTAATTGGTTCTCCTCCCTTCCAACGGTGTTGAGGCGGGTGGGAACAGCAGGGGGTGAAGGTGCTGTGTTTAAAGAGGTGGAGTTATGCAGATCTAAAACGCGTGGATTGCAGCAGCAGCAAGCCGAAAAGTGCAGGCATGTAAGGGATCTAGAGGTTGACAACATGTCTTCTTAACGGGAGTCCAGGAGCTCATCTCCACAAATGGACTTTTCAGGATCCTTGGGTGGCTCCGTAGTTTGAAACCAATTCTGGTTATCGCTTCTCGGCCTTTTGGCTAAGATCAAGTGTAGTATCTGTTCTTATCAGTTTAATATCTGATACGTCCCCTATCTGGGGACCATATATTAAATGGATTTTTAGAACAGGGAGATGGAAAAAGAGCTTGCTCTGTCCACTCCACGCATTGACCTGGTATTGCAGTATCTCCAGGACCGGTGCACCCCTTCTTTAATGCAGTTTCTAAAATCAGAAAGAATTGAATTCAATGTTTTTTGTTCATTTTGCTTGTTTGTCGGATTTTGGGATGGACTCTTTGGCTTTGCTTTTCTTCTCCTCATTGGATTTTTCATGTTCAAAGTTGCAGAAGCCAGATTACAAGCTCATTTTGGTTCAACTTCAGCAACTGTGCATTGCATTGCCATGTAATGTGATGCAATGCTATCTTTCTAGCTCTCCCTTTTTACTTCCTTTTGGATAAACAGACATATTAGGCAAGCATTTTGGAGCTTTCACCTAAATAACTACTGGTGGTGAGATAAGCTGCACAATATAATTGACCTTTCAGTATATTGTTGCACACACACCATCTATTTAGCAAATGCCCTTGTTATCAACAGCAGCCTTTTAAACTCACCTGAGCTAACAGGTATGTGCGCTGGTTACTCTGCTGCGCTTAAAATTTCTTTTTTGGTTTGCTACAATGCCTTTTCTGAAACGTTGTCTCCTTCTGCTGGAACACTGACTTCTTTCATTTAATGCCTGCAGACTATAAAAGAGAACCCAACCCAAAAAGTTTGGTTGATTAGTCTGTGGCATTCTGTTAAACTGTTGCTTATGGCGGTCTCTGTGAGCTTCTCAGCGATATTCAGCCAGCCAGGTATCCTGCCTGCAGTAGATGGAATGTGGCAATGGAACGCTGGCTGCGCGTGTCATAATAGGCTCTGAGCCTTTATATACCTGTGCACAGCAGCAGCCACCTTCAGTCTGCTGCTGGACAGCCAGCAGCAGCAGCAGCAGGAGAGGTATGTAATCAGGAGCCCTCCTGCTAAGGGTAGACAGCTGCTCGTTCCACCCCACCCCCCGCCTTAATTGGTTCTCCTCCCTTCCAACGGTGTTGAGGCGGGTGGGAACAGCAGGGGGTGAAGGTGCTGTGTTTAAAGAGGTGGAGTTATGCAGATCTAAAACGCGTGGATTGCAGCAGCAGCAAGCCGAAAAGTGCAGGCATGTAAGGGATCTAGAGGTTGACAACATGTCTTCTTAACGGGAGTCCAGGAGCTCATCTCCACAAATGGACTTTTCAGGATCCTTGGGTGGCTCCGTAGTTTGAAACCAATTCTGGTTATCGCTTCTCGGCCTTTTGGCTAAGATCAAGTGTAGTATCTGTTCTTATCAGTTTAATATCTGATACGTCCCCTATCTGGGGACCATATATTAAATGGATTTTTAGAACAGGGAGATGGAAAAAGAGCTTGCTCTGTCCACTCCACGCATTGACCTGGTATTGCAGTATCTCCAGGACCGGTGCACCCCTTCTTTAATGCAGTTTCTAAAATCAGAAAGAATTGAATTCAATGTTTTTTGTTCATTTTGCTTGTTTGTCGGATTTTGGGATGGACTCTTTGGCTTTGCTTTTCTTCTCCTCATTGGATTTTTCATGTTCAAAGTTGCAGAAGCCAGATTACAAGCTCATTTTGGTTCAACTTCAGCAACTGTGCATTGCATTGCCATGTAATGTGATGCAATGCTATCTTTCTAGCTCTCCCTTTTTACTTCCTTTTGGATAAACAGACATATTAGGCAAGCATTTTGGAGCTTTCACCTAAATAACTACAGGTGGTGAGATAAGCTGCACAATATAATTGACCTTTCAGTATATTGTTGCACACACACCATCTATTTAGCAAATGCCCTTGTTATCAACAGCAGCCTTTTAAACTCACCTGAGCTAACAGGTATGTGCGCTGGTTACTCTGCTGCGCTTAAAATTTCTTTTTTGGTTTGCTACAATGCCTTTTCTGAAACGTTGTCTCCTTCTGCTGGAACACTGACTTCTTTCATTTAATGCCTGCAGACTATAAAAGAGAACCCAACCCAAAAAGTTTGGTTGATTAGTCTGTGGCATTCTGTTAAACTGTTGCTTATGGCGGTCTCTGTGAGCTTCTCAGCGACATTCAGCCAGCCAGGTATCCTGCCTGCAGTAGATGGAATGTGGCAATGGAACGCTGGCTGCGCGTGTCATAATAGGCTCTGAGCCTTTATATACCTGTGCACAGCAGCAGCCACCTTCAGTCTGCTGCTGGACAGCCAGCAGCAGCAGCAGCAGGAGAGGTATGTAATCAGGAGCCCTCCTGCTAAGGGTAGACAGCTGCTCGTTCCACCCCACCCCCCGCCTTAATTGGTTCTCCTCCCTTCCAACGGTGTTGAGGCGGGTGGGAACAGCAGGGGGTGAAGGTGCTGTGTTTAAAGAGGTGGAGTTATGCAGATCTAAAACGCGTGGATTGCAGCAGCAGCAAGCCGAAAAGTGCAGGCATGTAAGGGATCTAGAGGTTGACAACATGTCTTCTTAACGGGAGTCCAGGAGCTCATCTCCACAAATGGACTTTTCAGGATCCTTGGGTGGCTCCGTAGTTTGAAACCAATTCTGGTTATCGCTTCTCGGCCTTTTGGCTAAGATCAAGTGTAGTATCTGTTCTTATCAGTTTAATATCTGATACGTCCCCTATCTGGGGACCATATATTAAATGGATTTTTAGAACAGGGAGATGGAAAAAGAGCTTGCTCTGTCCACTCCACGCATTGACCTGGTATTGCAGTATCTCCAGGACCGGTGCACCCCTTCTTTAATGCAGTTTCTAAAATCAGAAAGAATTGAATTCAATGTTTTTTGTTCATTTTGCTTGTTTGTCGGATTTTGGGATGGACTCTTTGGCTTTGCTTTTCTTCTCCTCATTGGATTTTTCATGTTCAAAGTTGCAGAAGCCAGATTACAAGCTCATTTTGGTTCAACTTCAGCAACTGTGCATTGCATTGCCATGTAATGTGATGCAATGCTATCTTTCTAGCTCTCCCTTTTTACTTCCTTTTGGATAAACAGACATATTAGGCAAGCATTTTGGAGCTTTCACCTAAATAACTACAGGTGGTGAGATAAGCTGCACAATATAATTGACCTTTCAGTATATTGTTGCACACACACCATCTATTTAGCAAATGCCCTTGTTATCAACAGCAGCCTTTTAAACTCACCTGAGCTAACAGGTATGTGCGCTGGTTACTCTGCTGCGCTTAAAATTTCTTTTTTGGTTTGCTACAATGCCTTTTCTGAAACGTTGTCTCCTTCTGCTGGAACACTGACTTCTTTCATTTAATGCCTGCAGACTATAAAAGAGAACCCAACCCAAAAAGTTTGGTTGATTAGTCTGTGGCATTCTGTTAAACTGTTGCTTATGGCGGTCTCTGTGAGCTTCTCAGCGACATTCAGCCAGCCAGGTATCCTGCCTGCAGTAGATGGAATGTGGCAATGGAACGCTGGCTGCGCGTGTCATAATAGGCTCTGAGCCTTTATATACCTGTGCACAGCAGCAGCCACCTTCAGTCTGCTGCTGGACAGCCAGCAGCAGCAGCAGCAGGAGAGGTATGTAATCAGGAGCCCTCCTGCTAAGGGTAGACAGCTGCTCGTTCCACCCCACCCCCGCCTTAATTGGTTCTCCTCCCTTCCAACGGTGTTGAGGCGGGTGGGAACAGCAGGGGGTGAAGGTGCTGTGTTTAAAGAGGTGGAGTTATGCAGATCTAAAACGCGTGGATTGCAGCAGCAGCAAGCCGAAAAGTGCAGGCATGTAAGGGATCTAGAGGTTGACAACATGTCTTCTTAACGGGAGTCCAGGAGCTCATCTCCACAAATGGACTTTTCAGGATCCTTGGGTGGCTCCGTAGTTTGAAACCAATTCTGGTTATCGCTTCTCGGCCTTTTGGCTAAGATCAAGTGCAGTGATCTAGCGGCTGCTGCCTTGGTCTTGGCTGAGAGGTGCTCGGGGTACCCGGCTCCTTGGCCTGGGGGGATCGCTCTGTTTTTCAGCAGGGCTTCACCTCCCTGCTGCTATTAGGGAGTCGGATTAGTCCCCGGGCAACGGGAGGCGATCATCTACCTGGCACTTCGGTGTTGAAGGTTTCTATTGAGAAGAGGAGAACCTGTTTGTGAAGAAGATGTCTGCAGCATCACATGAAGGAGAGGAAGATAATGTGCTTGAATTCGCTAAGGTGCAGAATTCTATTCGTTTGGTTGTTCAGGAGAACTTTCGAGATCAAAAGGATTTTAGGTATGTGATGAGTC
This sequence comes from Phyllobates terribilis, assembly GCF_046119375.1. Taxonomy (NCBI): domain Eukaryota; kingdom Metazoa; phylum Chordata; class Amphibia; order Anura; family Dendrobatidae; genus Phyllobates; species Phyllobates terribilis. The sequence continues at coordinate 228,089 of NW_027363784.1, read as the reverse complement.
AAGTTCTTGTGGATCTTTTTGGTTTGAAGACAGAAGAAGTGTTGGCGATAATGGACTACCCCAGGAGGGGTGTTTATGATATAGTTTTTGTTGACAAAGTTTTTTTTGAAGGATATCTAAGGAAAATGACTGCAAGCCAGGATAAAAGAATGGAGGGGATAAGTGTAATGCCACACTTCCCCGTTAGAGATAAATGGATCATTGTTAAAATGTACTCTCCATTGGTGGACGAAGAGGATGTTCTTACATTTTTGGAGTTTTTTTGTTTGTCAGTAACACCAAAAGGGAAGATTTATAATGAATTTGGTTTTTGGACTTCGAAGTGGAAATTTTTGGTCCGTTTCAAAGAAGATGAGCAGGGGACTGTGTTGCTTCCCCCAGCTAGGTTTAAGTTGGGTAATATAAATGGTGATATTTTTTTCAGTGGTATACCCACTTTTTGTCGAGTTTGTCGTCAATACGGGCATGGAAAGGAAAATTGTTCGGGTGGTGTATGTGGTTTTTGCAAAAAAGGTGATCATGAGTCAAAGGATTGTAAAGATCGGAGGAAGTGCAACTTGTGTCAGGAAGATACGCATGTTTTTAAGAATTGCCCAAAGAGGAAAAGAAATAAAGAGAAGGAGGTAGTGGTTAAAAAGGTTTTGGTAGAGAGAAAGGAGGAAAGTGTAGAAAAGGTGTTGGTGGTAAAGGGAAAAGAAAGCAAACCTGTAGGAGTGCAGAGGGAGATGGAGAAAACAAGAGTAGATTGGGGGGATAGGGTAGAGAGTGAAATGGGAGGTGTAAGTCAGGGAACTGGCCGTGGTAAGGTTAAAAAGCAAGAAAAGAGAAAGGAACAGGAAGTGGAGGTGGCAATGGAAGAAAATATAGTTGTTTTTCAACAACCTATGTTTATAAAGAATGCAGAATATTTTAACCGGTTGTACCGTAAGTTGTATGATGAGAAACGTTTGGACTATCTTATAGAGAATGTTAGGAAAGAACTAATAAGAGATAAAAATGTTTTTTGTGTGAAATATAGAATACCAGATGGTGTATCGAAACAAGTTTTTTCAGCATCAAGGGTTGAAGATTTGTCCCTTAAGGTTCTGAGTTGGGTTGGGGTTCATGCTTTTGATAACGGTTACAAGTATTTTACTTGATGTTATTACTGTTGTTAATACAGTTATAATTTAATTTTTATTTTTTTGGTATCCATTCAGGTTCTGAAACATTTCTTTCTTTGTAAGTATTGTTGTATTTTTGTAATTTTTTTTTCTGACATTAAAAGTACCAAAACCTGATGATGATTTAAGTTGGAGTCCACGTCTTGTCTCCCTTTGGGGAGAAGAGGACTGTGGAGTGGACTTTAATTTTAACCTGAATAGGTTTTAAAAAAAAAAAAAAAAAAATCTGTTCTTATCAGTTTAATATCTGATACGTCCCCTATCTGGGGACCATATATTAAATGGATTTTTAGAACAGGGAGATGGAAAAAGAGCTTGCTCTGTCCACTCCACGCATTGACCTGGTATTGCAGTATCTCCAGGACCGGTGCACCCCTTCTTTAATGCAGTTTCTAAAATCAGAAAGAATTGAATTCAATGTTTTTTGTTCATTTTGCTTGTTTGTCGGATTTTGGGATGGACTCTTTGGCTTTGCTTTTCTTCTCCTCATTGGATTTTTCATGTTCAAAGTTGCAGAAGCCAGATTACAAGCTCATTTTGGTTCAACTTCAGCAACTGTGCATTGCATTGCCATGTAATGTGATGCAATGCTATCTTTCTAGCTCTCCCTTTTTACTTCCTTTTGGATAAACAGACATATTAGGCAAGCATTTTGGAGCTTTCACCTAAATAACTACAGGTGGTGAGATAAGCTGCACAATATAATTGACCTTTCAGTATATTGTTGCACACACACCATCTATTTAGCAAATGCCCTTGTTATCAACAGCAGCCTTTTAAACTCACCTGAGCTAACAGGTATGTGCGCTGGTTACTCTGCTGCGCTTAAAATTTCTTTTTTGGTTTGCTACAATGCCTTTTCTGAAACGTTGTCTCCTTCTGCTGGAACACTGACTTCTTTCATTTAATGCCTGCAGACTATAAAAGAGAACCCAACCCAAAAAGTTTGGTTGATTAGTCTGTGGCATTCTGTTAAACTGTTGCTTATGGCGGTCTCTGTGAGCTTCTCAGCGACATTCAGCCAGCCAGGTATCCTGCCTGCAGTAGATGGAATGTGGCAATGGAACGCTGGCTGCGCGTGTCATAATAGGCTCTGAGCCTTTATATACCTGTGCACAGCAGCAGCCACCTTCAGTCTGCTGCTGGACAGCCAGCAGCAGCAGCAGCAGGAGAGGTATGTAATCAGGAGCCCTCCTGCTAAGGGTAGACAGCTGCTCGTTCCACCCCACCCCCCGCCTTAATTGGTTCTCCTCCCTTCCAACGGTGTTGAGGCGGGTGGGAACAGCAGGGGGTGAAGGTGCTGTGTTTAAAGAGGTGGAGTTATGCAGATCTAAAACGCGTGGATTGCAGCAGCAGCAAGCCGAAAAGTGCAGGCATGTAAGGGATCTAGAGGTTGACAACATGTCTTCTTAACGGGAGTCCAGGAGCTCATCTCCACAAATGGACTTTTCAGGATCCTTGGGTGGCTCCGTAGTTTGAAACCAATTCTGGTTATCGCTTCTCGGCCTTTTGGCTAAGATCAAGTGTAGTATCTGTTCTTATCAGTTTAATATCTGATACGTCCCCTATCTGGGGACCATATATTAAATGGATTTTTAGAACAGGGAGATGGAAAAAGAGCTTGCTCTGTCCACTCCACGCATTGACCTGGTATTGCAGTATCTCCAGGACCGGTGCACCCCTTCTTTAATGCAGTTTCTAAAATCAGAAAGAATTGAATTCAATGTTTTTTGTTCATTTTGCTTGTTTGTTGGATTTTGGGATGGACTCTTTGGCTTTGCTTTTCTTCTCCTCATTGGATTTTTCATGTTCAAAGTTGCAGAAGCCAGATTACAAGCTCATTTTGGTTCAACTTCAGCAACTGTGCATTGCATTGCCATGTAATGTGATGCAATGCTATCTTTCTAGCTCTCCCTTTTTACTTCCTTTTGGATAAACAGACATATTAGGCAAGCATTTTGGAGCTTTCACCTAAATAACTACAGGTGGTGAGATAAGCTGCACAATATAATTGACCTTTCAGTATATTGTTGCACACACACCATCTATTTAGCAAATGCCCTTGTTATCAACAGCAGCCTTTTAAACTCACCTGAGCTAACAGGTATGTGCGCTGGTTACTCTGCTGCGCTTAAAATTTCTTTTTTGGTTTGCTACAATGCCTTTTCTGAAACGTTGTCTCCTTCTGCTGGAACACTGACTTCTTTCATTTAATGCCTGCAGACTATAAAAGAGAACCCAACCCAAAAAGTTTGGTTGATTAGTCTGTGGCATTCTGTTAAACTGTTGCTTATGGCGGTCTCTGTGAGCTTCTCAGCGACATTCAGCCAGCCAGGTATCCTGCCTGCAGTAGATGGAATGTGGCAATGGAACGCTGGCTGCGCGTGTCATAATAGGCTCTGAGCCTTTATATACCTGTGCACAGCAGCAGCCACCTTCAGTCTGCTGCTGGACAGCCAGCAGCAGCAGCAGCAGGAGAGGTATGTAATCAGGAGCCCTCCTGCTAAGGGTAGACAGCTGCTCGTTCCACCCCACCCCCCGCCTTAATTGGTTCTCCTCCCTTCCAACGGTGTTGAGGCGGGTGGGAACAGCAGGGGGTGAAGGTGCTGTGTTTAAAGAGGTGGAGTTATGCAGATCTAAAACGCGTGGATTGCAGCAGCAGCAAGCCGAAAAGTGCAGGCATGTAAGGGATCTAGAGGTTGACAACATGTCTTCTTAACGGGAGTCCAGGAGCTCATCTCCACAAATGGACTTTTCAGGATCCTTGGGTGGCTCCGTAGTTTGAAACCAATTCTGGTTATCGCTTCTCGGCCTTTTGGCTAAGATCAAGTGTAGTATCTGTTCTTATCAGTTTAATATCTGATACGTCCCCTATCTGGGGACCATATATTAAATGGATTTTTAGAACAGGGAGATGGAAAAAGAGCTTGCTCTGTCCACTCCACGCATTGACCTGGTATTGCAGTATCTCCAGGACCGGTGCACCCCTTCTTTAATGCAGTTTCTAAAATCAGAAAGAATTGAATTCAATGTTTTTTGTTCATTTTGCTTGTTTGTTGGATTTTGGGATGGACTCTTTGGCTTTGCTTTTCTTCTCCTCATTGGATTTTTCATGTTCAAAGTTGCAGAAGCCAGATTACAAGCTCATTTTGGTTCAACTTCAGCAACTGTGCATTGCATTGCCATGTAATGTGATGCAATGCTATCTTTCTAGCTCTCCCTTTTTACTTCCTTTTGGATAAACAGACATATTAGGCAAGCATTTTGGAGCTTTCACCTAAATAACTACAGGTGGTGAGATAAGCTGCACAATATAATTGACCTTTCAGTATATTGTTGCACACACACCATCTATTTAGCAAATGCCCTTGTTATCAACAGCAGCCTTTTAAACTCACCTGAGCTAACAGGTATGTGCGCTGGTTACTCTGCTGCGCTTAAAATTTCTTTTTTGGTTTGCTACAATGCCTTTTCTGAAACGTTGTCTCCTTCTGCTGGAACACTGACTTCTTTCATTTAATGCCTGCAGACTATAAAAGAGAACCCAACCCAAAAAGTTTGGTTGATTAGTCTGTGGCATTCTGTTAAACTGTTGCTTATGGCGGTCTCTGTGAGCTTCTCAGCGACATTCAGCCAGCCAGGTATCCTGCCTGCAGTAGATGGAATGTGGCAATGGAACGCTGGCTGCGCGTGTCATAATAGGCTCTGAGCCTTTATATACCTGTGCACAGCAGCAGCCACCTTCAGTCTGCTGCTGGACAGCCAGCAGCAGCAGCAGCAGGAGAGGTATGTAATCAGGAGCCCTCCTGCTAAGGGTAGACAGCTGCTCGTTTCACCCCACCCCCCGCCTTAATTGGTTCTCCTCCCTTCCAACGGTGTTGAGGCGGGTGGGAACAGCAGGGGGTGAAGGTGCTGTGTTTAAAGAGGTGGAGTTATGCAGATCTAAAACGCGTGGATTGCAGCAGCAGCAAGCCGAAAAGTGCAGGCATGTAAGGGATCTAGAGGTTGACAACATGTCTTCTTAACGGGAGTCCAGGAGCTCATCTCCACAAATGGACTTTTCAGGATCCTTGGGTGGCTCCGTAGTTTGAAACCAATTCTGGTTATCGCTTCTCGGCCTTTTGGCTAAGATCAAGTGTAGTATCTGTTCTTATCAGTTTAATATCTGATACGTCCCCTATCTGGGGACCATATATTAAATGGATTTTTAGAACAGGGAGATGGAAAAAGAGCTTGCTCTGTCCACTCCACGCATTGACCTGGTATTGCAGTATCTCCAGGACCGGTGCACCCCTTCTTTAATGCAGTTTCTAAAATCAGAAAGAATTGAATTCAATGTTTTTTGTTCATTTTGCTTGTTTGTTGGATTTTGGGATGGACTCTTTGGCTTTGCTTTTCTTCTCCTCATTGGATTTTTCATGTTCAAAGTTGCAAAAGCCAGATTACAAGCTCATTTTGGTTCAACTTCAGCAACTGTGCATTGCATTGCCATGTAATGTGATGCAATGCTATCTTTCTAGCTCTCCCTTTTTACTTCCTTTTGGATAAACAGACATATTAGGCAAGCATTTTGGAGCTTTCACCTAAATAACTACAGGTGGTGAGATAAGCTGCACAATATAATTGACCTTTCAGTATATTGTTGCACACACACCATCTATTTAGCAAATGCCCTTGTTATCAACAGCAGCCTTTTAAACTCACCTGAGCTAACAGGTATGTGCGCTGGTTACTCTGCTGCGCTTAAAATTTCTTTTTTGGTTTGCTACAATGCCTTTTCTGAAACGTTGTCTCCTTCTGCTGGAACACTGACTTCTTTCATTTAATGCCTGCAGACTATAAAAGAGAACCCAACCCAAAAAGTTTGGTTGATTAGTCTGTGGCATTCTGTTAAACTGTTGCTTATGGCGGTCTCTGTGAGCTTCTCAGCGACATTCAGCCAGCCAGGTATCCTGCCTGCAGTAGATGGAATGTGGCAATGGAACGCTGGCTGCGCGTGTCATAATAGGCTCTGAGCCTTTATATACCTGTGCACAGCAGCAGCCACCTTCAGTCTGCTGCTGGACAGCCAGCAGCAGCAGGAGAGGTATGTAATCAGGAGCCCTCCTGCTAAGGGTAGACAGCTGCTCGTTCCACCCCACCCCCCGCCTTAATTGGTTCTCCTCCCTTCCAACGGTGTTGAGGCGGGTGGGAACAGCAGGGGGTGAAGGTGCTGTGTTTAAAGAGGTGGAGTTATGCAGATCTAAAACGCGTGGATTGCAGCAGCAGCAAGCCGAAAAGTGCAGGCATGTAAGGGATCTAGAGGTTGACAACATGTCTTCTTAACGGGAGTCCAGGAGCTCATCTCCACAAATGGACTTTTCAGGATCCTTGGGTGGCTCCGTAGTTTGAAACCAATTCTGGTTATCGCTTCTCGGCCTTTTGGCTAAGATCAAGTGTAGTATCTGTTCTTATCAGTTTAATATCTGATACGTCCCCTATCTGGGGACCATATATTAAATGGATTTTTAGAACAGGGAGATGGAAAAAGAGCTTGCTCTGTCCACTCCACGCATTGACCTGGTATTGCAGTATCTCCAGGACCGGTGCACCCCTTCTTTAATGCAGTTTCTAAAATCAGAAAGAATTGAATTCAATGTTTTTTGTTCATTTTGCTTGTTTGTCGGATTTTGGGATGGACTCTTTGGCTTTGCTTTTCTTCTCCTCATTGGATTTTTCATGTTCAAAGTTGCAGAAGCCAGATTACAAGCTCATTTTGGTTCAACTTCAGCAACTGTGCATTGCATTGCCATGTAATGTGATGCAATGCTATCTTTCTAGCTCTCCCTTTTTACTTCCTTTTGGATAAACAGACATATTAGGCAAGCATTTTGGAGCTTTCACCTAAATAACTACAGGTGGTGAGATAAGCTGCACAATATAATTGACCTTTCAGTATATTGTTGCACACACACCATCTATTTAGCAAATGCCCTTGTTATCAACAGCAGCCTTTTAAACTCACCTGAGCTAACAGGTATGTGCGCTGGTTACTCTGCTGCGCTTAAAATTTCTTTTTTGGTTTGCTACAATGCCTTTTCTGAAACGTTGTCTCCTTCTGCTGGAACACTGACTTCTTTCATTTAATGCCTGCAGACTATAAAAGAGAACCCAACCCAAAAAGTTTGGTTGATTAGTCTGTGGCATTCTGTTAAACTGTTGCTTATGGCGGTCTCTGTGAGCTTCTCAGCGACATTCAGCCAGCCAGGTATCCTGCCTGCAGTAGATGGAATGTGGCAATGGAACGCTGGCTGCGCGTGTCATAATAGGCTCTGAGCCTTTATATACCTGTGCACAGCAGCAGCCACCTTCAGTCTGCTGCTGGACAGCCAGCAGCAGCAGCAGCAGGAGAGGTATGTAATCAGGAGCCCTCCTGCTAAGGGTAGACAGCTGCTCGTTCCACCCCACCCCCCGCCTTAATTGGTTCTCCTCCCTTCCAACGGTGTTGAGGCGGGTGGGAACAGCAGGGGGTGAAGGTGCTGTGTTTAAAGAGGTGGAGTTATGCAGATCTAAAACGCGTGGATTGCAGCAGCAGCAAGCCGAAAAGTGCAGGCATGTAAGGGATCTAGAGGTTGACAACATGTCTTCTTAACGGGAGTCCAGGAGCTCATCTCCACAAATGGACTTTTCAGGATCCTTGGGTGGCTCCGTAGTTTGAAACCAATTCTGGTTATCGCTTCTCGGCCTTTTGGCTAAGATCAAGTGTAGTATCTGTTCTTATCAGTTTAATATCTGATACGTCCCCTATCTGGGGACCATATATTAAATGGATTTTTAGAACAGGGAGATGGAAAAAGAGCTTGCTCTGTCCACTCCACGCATTGACCTGGTATTGCAGTATCTCCAGGACCGGTGCACCCCTTCTTTAATGCAGTTTCTAAAATCAGAAAGAATTGAATTCAATGTTTTTTGTTCATTTTGCTTGTTTGTTGGATTTTGGGATGGACTCTTTGGCTTTGCTTTTCTTCTCCTCATTGGATTTTTCATGTTCAAAGTTGCAGAAGCCAGATTACAAGCTCATTTTGGTTCAACTTCAGCAACTGTGCATTGCATTGCCATGTAATGTGATGCAATGCTATCTTTCTAGCTCTCCCTTTTTACTTCCTTTTGGATAAACAGACATATTAGGCAAGCATTTTGGAGCTTTCACCTAAATAACTACAGGTGGTGAGATAAGCTGCACAATATAATTGACCTTTCAGTATATTGTTGCACACACACCATCTATTTAGCAAATGCCCTTGTTATCAACAGCAGCCTTTTAAACTCACCTGAGCTAACAGGTATGTGCGCTGGTTACTCTGCTGCGCTTAAAATTTCTTTTTTGGTTTGCTACAATGCCTTTTCTGAAACGTTGTCTCCTTCTGCTGGAACACTGACTTCTTTCATTTAATGCCTGCAGACTATAAAAGAGAACCCAACCCAAAAAGTTTGGTTGATTAGTCTGTGGCATTCTGTTAAACTGTTGCTTATGGCGGTCTCTGTGAGCTTCTCAGCGACATTCAGCCAGCCAGGTATCCTGCCTGCAGTAGATGGAATGTGGCAATGGAACGCTGGCTGCGTGTGTCATAATAGGCTCTGAGCCTTTATATACCTGTGCACAGCAGCAGCCACCTTCAGTCTGCTGCTGGACAGCCAGCAGCAGCAGCAGCAGCAGGAGAGGTATGTAATCAGGAGCCCTCCTGCTAAGGGTAGACAGCTGCTCGTTCCACCCCACCCCCCGCCTTAATTGGTTCTCCTCCCTTCCAACGGTGTTGAGGCGGGTGGGAACAGCAGGGGGTGAAGGTGCTGTGTTTAAAGAGGTGGAGTTATGCAGATCTAAAACGCGTGGATTGCAGCAGCAGCAAGCCGAAAAGTGCAGGCATGTAAGGGATCTAGAGGTTGACAACATGTCTTCTTAACGGGAGTCCAGGAGCTCATCTCCACAAATGGACTTTTCAGGATCCTTGGGTGGCTCCGTAGTTTGAAACCAATTCTGGTTATCGCTTCTCGGCCTTTTGGCTAAGATCAAGTGTAGTATCTGTTCTTATCAGTTTAATATCTGATACGTCCCCTATCTGGGGACCATATATTAAATGGATTTTTAGAACAGGGAGATGGAAAAAGAGCTTGCTCTGTCCACTCCACGCATTGACCTGGTATTGCAGTATCTCCAGGACCGGTGCACCCCTTCTTTAATGCAGTTTCTAAAATCAGAAAGAATTGAATTCAATGTTTTTTGTTCATTTTGCTTGTTTGTCGGATTTTGGGATGGACTCTTTGGCTTTGCTTTTCTTCTCCTCATTGGATTTTTCATGTTCAAAGTTGCAGAAGCCAGATTACAAGCTCATTTTGGTTCAACTTCAGCAACTGTGCATTGCATTGCCATGTAATGTGATGCAATGCTATCTTTCTAGCTCTCCCTTTTTACTTCCTTTTGGATAAACAGACATATTAGGCAAGCATTTTGGAGCTTTCACCTAAATAACTACAGGTGGTGAGATAAGCTGCACAATATAATTGACCTTTCAGTATATTGTTGCACACACACCATCTATTTAGCAAATGCCCTTGTTATCAACAGCAGCCTTTTAAACTCACCTGAGCTAACAGGTATGTGCGCTGGTTACTCTGCTGCGCTTAAAATTTCTTTTTTGGTTTGCTACAATGCCTTTTCTGAAACGTTGTCTCCTTCTGCTGGAACACTGACTTCTTTCATTTAATGCCTGCAGACTATAAAAGAGAACCCAACCCAAAAAGTTTGGTTGATTAGTCTGTGGCATTCTGTTAAACTGTTGCTTATGGCGGTCTCTGTGAGCTTCTCAGCGACATTCAGCCAGCCAGGTATCCTGCCTGCAGTAGATGGAATGTGGCAATGGAACGCTGGCTGCGCGTGTCATAATAGGCTCTGAGCCTTTATATACCTGTGCACAGCAGCAGCCACCTTCAGTCTGCTGCTGGACAGCCAGCAGCAGCAGCAGCAGCAGGAGAGGTATGTAATCAGGAGCCCTCCTGCTAAGGGTAGACAGCTGCTCGTTCCACCCCACCCCCCGCCTTAATTGGTTCTCCTCCCTTCCAACGGTGTTGAGGCGGGTGGGAACAGCAGGGGGTGAAGGTGCTGTGTTTAAAGAGGTGGAGTTATGCAGATCTAAAACGCGTGGATTGCAGCAGCAGCAAGCCGAAAAGTGCAGGCATGTAAGGGATCTAGAGGTTGACAACATGTCTTCTTAACGGGAGTCCAGGAGCTCATCTCCACAAATGGACTTTTCAGGATCCTTGGGTGGCTCCGTAGTTTGAAACCAATTCTGGTTATCGCTTCTCGGCCTTTTGGCTAAGATCAAGTGTAGTATCTGTTCTTATCAGTTTAATATCTGATACGTCCCCTATCTGGGGACCATATATTAAATGGATTTTTAGAACAGGGAGATGGAAAAAGAGCTTGCTCTGTCCACTCCACGCATTGACCTGGTATTGCAGTATCTCCAGGACCGGTGCACCCCTTCTTTAATGCAGTTTCTAAAATCAGAAAGAATTGAATTCAATGTTTTTTGTTCATTTTGCTTGTTTGTCGGATTTTGGGATGGACTCTTTGGCTTTGCTTTTCTTCTCCTCATTGGATTTTTCATGTTCAAAGTTGCAGAAGCCAGATTACAAGCTCATTTTGGTTCAACTTCAGCAACTGTGCATTGCATTGCCATGTAATGTGATGCAATGCTATCTTTCTAGCTCTCCCTTTTTACTTCCTTTTGGATAAACAGACATATTAGGCAAGCATTTTGGAGCTTTCACCTAAATAACTACAGGTGGTGAGATAAGCTGCACAATATAATTGACCTTTCAGTATATTGTTGCACACACACCATCTATTTAGCAAATGCCCTTGTTATCAACAGCAGCCTTTTAAACTCACCTGAGCTAACAGGTATGTGCGCTGGTTACTCTGCTGCGCTTAAAATTTCTTTTTTGGTTTGCTACAATGCCTTTTCTGAAACGTTGTCTCCTTCTGCTGGAACACTGACTTCTTTCATTTAATGCCTGCAGACTATAAAAGAGAACCCAACCCAAAAAGTTTGGTTGATTAGTCTGTGGCATTCTGTTAAACTGTTGCTTATGGCGGTCTCTGTGAGCTTCTCAGCGACATTCAGCCAGCCAGGTATCCTGCCTGCAGTAGATGGAATGTGGCAATGGAACGCTGGCTGCGCGTGTCATAATAGGCTCTGAGCCTTTATATACCTGTGCACAGCAGCAGCCACCTTCAGTCTGCTGCTGGACAGCCAGCAGCAGCAGCAGCAGGAGAGGTATGTAATCAGGAGCCCTCCTGCTAAGGGTAGACAGCTGCTCGTTCCACCCCACCCCCCGCCTTAATTGGTTCTCCTCCCTTCCAACGGTGTTGAGGCGGGTGGGAACAGCAGGGGGTGAAGGTGCTGTGTTTAAAGAGGTGGAGTTATGCAGATCTAAAACGCGTGGATTGCAGCAGCAGCAAGCCGAAAAGTGCAGGCATGTAAGGGATCTAGAGGTTGACAACATGTCTTCTTAACGGGAGTCCAGGAGCTCATCTCCACAAATGGACTTTTCAGGATCCTTGGGTGGCTCCGTAGTTTGAAACCAATTCTGGTTATCGCTTCTCGGCCTTTTGGCTAAGATCAGGTGTAGTATATTTCGAAAAGGCGGTTTTGGATGTTGACCGCCCTAGTAGATTGATACATTATGCACACTGGGGTTTAGGCGCTTGTTAGTATGCCAGGTGGCTAATATAGCCATCTGGTGGAAAGCATGGCCCCCCAGGATCGACGCCATTGGGCCGGGGAAGATCGAAAGCCCGAAGTGTGAAGTGCCCCAGGAGTGGTGACCCTGGGGTGCCTTAACTCACTGGGATTGGGAACCCCACTTGAGTTTATGGCACATTTGCACAAGCACTTCAAATTTTCTTTCTTCGCACACACCCTTATTCCGGGCCTTCTGGCCTTAGGATGGGGAATTTTTCAATTCCCGGTCGAAGGTCCGGGCAGTATTATACTGTGAAACCTTCACTATTTATTTAATTTCTTTGTCACTGTGTGTCCACTTATTCACGTGTGTCACGTCCTACTAGGACTTTGTCGGGATGCGGTTCCCTTACGGGTTCCTCTCTTGGCAGGTCTAGGGGGGGAGTGTGTGGCCATCAGGTTCCGCTCCCCCCTGAACCCCCCCTGGCTCTCCTCTTTTGGGAGGAGAGCTTTGTTGGCTCCCCTCTTCCGGGAGGGGAGCACAGTCTTTGGCTCCCAGTGCCTTGCTCGGGTGAGAACTCGGGCAGGTGCTGGGGGTAAGATTGGGTCGCCTCTGGCTTCGGCTGGAGGTGGCTTTTTGTCCCTGTTCCTCGCTGTGGCCTTTTGGCTCGGAGGGACGGGGAATGGTTTGGGGGACCCTTCTCCTTTTGGAGAGGGTTTCAAGAAGACCAGCATCCTAGTGCACTTTTTTTGTGGCACTTGTCACTTTTTTAAGCGCACTCGGGTTTTGTACACGAATTCGGGCTTTCGATAAAATAAAAAAATCTGTTCTTATCAGTTTAATATCTGATACGTCCCCTATCTGGGGACCATATATTAAATGGATTTTTAGAACAGGGAGATGGAAAAAGAGCTTGCTCTGTCCACTCCACGCATTGACCTGGTATTGCAGTATCTCCAGGACCGGTGCACCCCTTCTTTAATGCAGTTTCTAAAATCAGAAAGAATTGAATTCAATGTTTTTTGTTCATTTTGCTTGTTTGTCGGATTTTGGGATGGACTCTTTGGCTTTGCTTTTCTTCTCCTCATTGGATTTTTCATGTTCAAAGTTGCAGAAGCCAGATTACAAGCTCATTTTGGTTCAACTTCAGCAACTGTGCATTGCATTGCCATGTAATGTGATGCAATGCTATCTTTCTAGCTCTCCCTTTTTACTTCCTTTTGGATAAACAGACATATTAGGCAAGCATTTTGGAGCTTTCACCTAAATAACTACAGGTGGTGAGATAAGCTGCACAATATAATTGACCTTTCAGTATATTGTTGCACACACACCATCTATTTAGCAAATGCCCTTGTTATCAACAGCAGCCTTTTAAACTCACCTTTTAAACAGGTATGTGCGCTGGTTACTCTGCTGCGCTTAAAATTTCTTTTTTGGTTTGCTACAATGCCTTTTCTGAAACGTTGTCTCCTTCTGCTGGAACACTGACTTCTTTCATTTAATGCCTGCAGACTATAAAAGAGAACCCAACCCAAAAAGTTTGGTTGATTAGTCTGTGGCATTCTGTTAAACTGTTGCTTATGGCGGTCTCTGTGAGCTTCTCAGCGACATTCAGCCAGCCAGGTATCCTGCCTGCAGTAGATGGAATGTGGCAATGGAACGCTGGCTGCGCGTGTCATAATAGGCTCTGAGCCTTTATATACCTGTGCACAGCAGCAGCCACCTTCAGTCTGCTGCTGGACAGCCAGCAGCAGCAGCAGCAGGAGAGGTATGTAATCAGGAGCCCTCCTGCTAAGGGTAGACAGCTGCTCGTTCCACCCCACCCCCCGCCTTAATTGGTTCTCCTCCCTTCCAACGGTGTTGAGGCGGGTGGGAACAGCAGGGGGTGAAGGTGCTGTGTTTAAAGAGGTGGAGTTATGCAGATCTAAAACGCGTGGATTGCAGCAGCAGCAAGCCGAAAAGTGCAGGCATGTAAGGGATCTAGAGGTTGACAACATGTCTTCTTAACGGGAGTCCAGGAGCTCATCTCCACAAATGGACTTTTCAGGATCCTTGGGTGGCTCCGTAGTTTGAAACCAATTCTGGTTATCGCTTCTCGGCCTTTTGGCTAAGATCAAGTGCAGTGATCTAGTGGCTGCTGCCTTGGTCTTGGCTGAGAGGTGCTCGGGGTACCCGGCTCCTTGGCCTGGGGGGATCGCTCTGTTTTTCAGCAGGGCTTCACCTCCCTGCTGCTATTAGGGAGTCGGATTAGTCCCCGGGCAACGGGAGGCGATCATCTACCTGGCACTTCGGTGTTGAAGGTTTCTATTGAGAAGAGGAGAACCTGTTTGTGAAGAAGATGTCTGCAGCATCACATGAAGGAGAGGAAGATCATGTGCCTGAATTCGCTAAGGTGCAGAATTCTATTCGTTTGGTTGTTCAGGAGAACTTTCGAGATCAAAAGGATTTTAGGTATGTGATGAGTTAAGTTCTTGTGGATCTTTTTGGTTTGAAGACAGAAGAAGTGTTGGCGATAATGGACTACCCCAGGAGGGGTGTTTATGATATAGTTTTTGTTGACAAAGTTTTTTTTGAAGGATATCTAAGGAAAATGACTGCAAGCCAGGATAAAAGAATGGAGGGGATAAGTGTAATGCCACACTTCCCCGTTAGAGATAAATGGATCATTGTTAAAATGTACTCTCCATTGGTGGACGAAGAGGATGTTCTTACATTTTTGGAGTTTTTTTGTTTGTCAGTAACACCAAAAGGGAAGATTTATAATGAATTTGGTTTTTGGACTTCGAAGTGGAAATTTTTGGTCCGTTTCAAAGAAGATGAGCAGGGGACTGTGTTGCTTCCCCCAGCTAGGTTTAAGTTGGGTAATATAAATGGTGATATTTTTTTCAGTGGTATACCCACTTTTTGTCGAGTTTGTCGTCAATACAGGCATGGAAAGGAAAATTGTTCGGGTGGTGTATGTGGTTTTTGCAAAAAAGGTGATCATGAGTCAAAGGATTGTAAAGATCGGAGGAAGTGCAACTTGTGTCAGGAAGATACGCATGTTTTTAAGAATTGCCCAAAGAGGAAAAGAAATAAAGAGAAGGAGGTAGTGGTTAAAAAGGTTTTGGTAGAGAGAAAGGAGGAAAGTGTAGAAAAGGTGTTGGTGGTAAAGGGAAAAGAAAGCAAACCTGTAGGAGTGCAGAGGGAGATGGAGAAAACAAGAGTAGATTGGGGGGATAGGGTAGAGAGTGAAATGGGAGGTGTAAGTCAGGGAACTGGCCGTGGTAAGGTTAAAAAGCAAGAAAAGAGAAAGGAACAGGAAGTGGAGGTGGCAATGGAAGAAAATATAGTTGTTTTTCAACAACCTATGTTTATAAAGAATGCAGAATATTTTAACCGGTTGTACCGTAAGTTGTATGATGAGAAACGTTTGGACTATCTTATAGAGAATGTTAGGAAAGAACTAATAAGAGATAAAAATGTTTTTTGTGTGAAATATAGAATACCAGATGGTGTATCGAAACAAGTTTTTTCAGCATCAAGGGTTGAAGATTTGTCCCTTAAGGTTCTGAGTTGGGTTGGGGTTCATGCTTTTGATAATGGTTACAAGTATTTTACTTGATGTTATTACTGTTGTTAATACAGTTATAATTTAATTTTTATTTTTTTGGTATCCATTCAGGTTCTGAAACATTTCTTTCTTTGTAAGTATTGTTGTATTTTTGTATTTTTTTTTTCTGACATTAAAAGTACCAAAACCTGATGATGATTTAAGTTGGAGTCCACGTCTTTTCTCCCTTTGGGGAGAAGAGGACTGTGGAGTGGACTTTAATTTTAACCTGAATAGGTTTTTAAAAAAAAAAAAAAAAAAAAAAAAATCTGTTCTTATCAGTTTAATATCTGATACGTCCCCTATCTGGGGACCATATATTAAATGGATTTTTAGAACAGGGAGATGGAAAAAGAGCTTGCTCTGTCCACTCCACGCATTGACCTGGTATTGCAGTATCTCCAGGACCGGTGCACCCCTTCTTTAATGCAGTTTCTAAAATCAGAAAGAATTGAATTCAATGTTTTTTGTTCATTTTGCTTGTTTGTCGGATTTTGGGATGGACTCTTTGGCTTTGCTTTTCTTCTCCTCATTGGATTTTTCATGTTCAAAGTTGCAGAAGCCAGATTACAAGCTCATTTTGGTTCAACTTCAGCAACTGTGCATTGCATTGCCATGTAATGTGATGCAATGCTATCTTTCTAGCTCTCCCTTTTTACTTCCTTTTGGATAAACAGACATATTAGGCAAGCATTTTGGAGCTTTCACCTAAATAACTACAGGTGGTGAGATAAGCTGCACAATATAATTGACCTTTCAGTATATTGTTGCACACACACCATCTATTTAGCAAATGCCCTTGTTATCAACAGCAGCCTTTTAAACTCACCTGAGCTAACAGGTATGTGCGCTGGTTACTCTGCTGCGCTTAAAATTTCTTTTTTGGTTTGCTACAATGCCTTTTCTGAAACGTTGTCTCCTTCTGCTGGAACACTGACTTCTTTCATTTAATGCCTGCAGACTATAAAAGAGAACCCAACCCAAAAAGTTTGGTTGATTAGTCTGTGGCATTCTGTTAAACTGTTGCTTATGGCGGTCTCTGTGAGCTTCTCAGCGACATTCAGCCAGCCAGGTATCCTGCCTGCAGTAGATGGAATGTGGCAATGGAACGCTGGCTGCGCGTGTCATAATAGGCTCTGAGCCTTTATATACCTGTGCACAGCAGCAGCCACCTTCAGTCTGCTGCTGGACAGCCAGCAGCAGCAGCAGCAGGAGAGGTATGTAATCAGGAGCCCTCCTGCTAAGGGTAGACAGCTGCTCGTTCCACCCCACCCCCCGCCTTAATTGGTTCTCCTCCCTTCCAACGGTGTTGAGGCGGGTGGGAACAGCAGGGGGTGAAGGTGCTGTGTTTAAAGAGGTGGAGTTATGCAGATCTAAAACGCGTGGATTGCAGCAGCAGCAAGCCGAAAAGTGCAGGCATGTAAGGGATCTAGAGGTTGACAACATGTCTTCTTAACGGGAGTCCAGGAGCTCATCTCCACAAATGGACTTTTCAGGATCCTTGGGTGGCTCCGTAGTTTGAAACCAATTCTGGTTATCGCTTCTCGGCCTTTTGGCTAAGATCAAGTGTAGTATCTGTTCTTATCAGTTTAATATCTGATACGTCCCCTATCTGGGGACCATATATTAAATGGATTTTTAGAACAGGGAGATGGAAAAAGAGCTTGCTCTGTCCACTCCACGCATTGACCTGGTATTGCAGTATCTCCAGGAGCGGTGCACCCCTTCTTTAATGCAGTTTCTAAAATCAGAAAGAATTGAATTCAATGTTTTTTGTTCATTTTGCTTGTTTGTCGGATTTTGGGATGGACTCTTTGGCTTTGCTTTTCTTCTCCTCATTGGATTTTTCATGTTCAAAGTTGCAGAAGCCAGATTACAAGCTCATTTTGGTTCAACTTCAACAACTGTGCATTGCATTGCCATGTAATGTGATGCAATGCTATCTTTCTAGCTCTCCCTTTTTACTTCCTTTTGGATAAACAGACATATTAGGCAAGCATTTTGGAGCTTTCACCTAAATAACTACAGGTGGTGAGATAAGCTGCACAATATAATTGACCTTTCAGTATATTGTTGCACACACACCATCTATTTAGCAAATGCCCTTGTTATCAACAGCAGCCTTTTAAACTCACCTGAGCTAACAGGTATGTGCGCTGGTTACTCTGCTGCGCTTAAAATTTCTTTTTTGGTTTGCTACAATGCCTTTTCTGAAACGTTGTCTCCTTCTGCTGGAACACTGACTTCTTTCATTTAATGCCTGCAGACTATAAAAGAGAACCCAACCCAAAAAGTTTGGTTGATTAGTCTGTGGCATTCTGTTAAACTGTTGCTTATGGCGGTCTCTGTGAGCTTCTCAGCGACATTCAGCCAGCCAGGTATCCTGCCTGCAGTAGATGGAATGTGGCAATGGAACGCTGGCTGCGCGTGTCATAATAGGCTCTGAGCCTTTATATACCTGTGCACAGCAGCAGCCACCTTCAGTCTGCTGCTGGACAGCCAGCAGCAGCAGCAGCAGGAGAGGTATGTAATCAGGAGCCCTCCTGCTAAGGGTAGACAGCTGCTCGTTCCACCCCACCCCCCGCCTTAATTGGTTCTCCTCCCTTCCAACGGTGTTGAGGCGGGTGGGAACAGCAGGGGGTGAAGGTGCTGTGTTTAAAGAGGTGGAGTTATGCAGATCTAAAACGCGTGGATTGCAGCAGCAGCAAGCCGAAAAGTGCAGGCATGTAAGGGATCTAGAGGTTGACAACATGTCTTCTTAACGGGAGTCCAGGAGCTCATCTCCACAAATGGACTTTTCAGGATCCTTGGGTGGCTCCGTAGTTTGAAACCAATTCTGGTTATCGCTTCTCGGCCTTTTGGCTAAGATCAAGTGTAGTATCTGTTCTTATCAGTTTAATATCTGATACGTCCCCTATCTGGGGACCATATATTAAATGGATTTTTAGAACAGAGAGATGGAAAAAGAGCTTGCTCTGTCCACTCCACGCATTGACCTGGTATTGCAGTATCTCCAGGACCGGTGCACCCCTTCTTTAATGCAGTTTCTAAAATCAGAAAGAATTGAATTCAATGTTTTTTGTTCATTTTGCTTGTTTGTCGGATTTTGGGATGGACTCTTTGGCTTTGCTTTTCTTCTCCTCATTGGATTTTTCATGTTCAAAGTTGCAGAAGCCAGATTACAAGCTCATTTTGGTTCAACTTCAGCAACTGTGCATTGCATTGCCATGTAATGTGATGCAATGCTATCTTTCTAGCTCTCCCTTTTTACTTCCTTTTGGATAAACAGACATATTAGGCAAGCATTTTGGAGCTTTCACCTAAATAACTACAGGTGGTGAGATAAGCTGCACAATATAATTGACCTTTCAGTATATTGTTGCACACACACCATCTATTTAGCAAATGCCCTTGTTATCAACAGCAGCCTTTTAAACTCACCTGAGCTAACAGGTATGTGCGCTGGTTACTCTGCTGCGCTTAAAATTTCTTTTTTGGTTTGCTACAATGCCTTTTCTGAAACGTTGTCTCCTTCTGCTGGAACACTGACTTCTTTCATTTAATGCCTGCAGACTATAAAAGAGAACCCAACCCAAAAAGTTTGGTTGATTAGTCTGTGGCATTCTGTTAAACTGTTGCTTATGGCGGTCTCTGTGAGCTTCTCAGCGACATTCAGCCAGCCAGGTATCCTGCCTGCAGTAGATGGAATGTGGCAATGGAACGCTGGCTGCGCGTGTCATAATAGGCTCTGAGCCTTTATATACCTGTGCACAGCAGCAGCCACCTTCAGTCTGCTGCTGGACAGCCAGCAGCAGCAGCAGCAGCAGGAGAGGTATGTAATCAGGAGCCCTCCTGCTAAGGGTAGACAGCTGCTCGTTCCACCCCACCCCCCGCCTTAATTGGTTCTCCTCCCTTCCAACGGTGTTGAGGCGGGTGGGAACAGCAGGGGGTGAAGGTGCTGTGTTTAAAGAGGTGGAGTTATGCAGATCTAAAACGCGTGGATTGCAGCAGCAGCAAGCCGAAAAGTGCAGGCATGTAAGGGATCTAGAGGTTGACAACATGTCTTCTTAACGGGAGTCCAGGAGCTCATCTCCACAAATGGACTTTTCAGGATCCTTGGGTGGCTCCGTAGTTTGAAACCAATTCTGGTTATCGCTTCTCGGCCTTTTGGCTAAGATCAAGTGTAGTATCTGTTCTTATCAGTTTAATATCTGATACGTCCCCTATCTGGGGACCATATATTAAATGGATTTTTAGAACAGGGAGATGGAAAAAGAGCTTGCTCTGTCCACTCCACGCATTGACCTGGTATTGCAGTATCTCCAGGACCGGTGCACCCCTTCTTTAATGCAGTTTCTAAAATCAGAAAGAATTGAATTCAATGTTTTTTGTTCATTTTGCTTGTTTGTCGGATTTTGGGATGGACTCTTTGGCTTTGCTTTTCTTCTCCTCATTGGATTTTTCATGTTCAAAGTTGCAGAAGCCAGATTACAAGCTCATTTTGGTTCAACTTCAGCAACTGTGCATTGCATTGCCATGTAATGTGATGCAATGCTATCTTTCTAGCTCTCCCTTTTTACTTCCTTTTGGATAAACAGACATATTAGGCAAGCATTTTGGAGCTTTCACCTAAATAACTACAGGTGGTGAGATAAGCTGCACAATATAATTGACCTTTCAGTATATTGTTGCACACACACCATCAATTTAGCAAATGCCCTTGTTATCAACAGCAGCCTTTTAAACTCACCTGAGCTAACAGGTATGTGCGCTGGTTACTCTGCTGCGCTTAAAATTTCTTTTTTGGTTTGCTACAATGCCTTTTCTGAAACGTTGTCTCCTTCTGCTGGAACACTGACTTCTTTCATTTAATGCCTGCAGACTATAAAAGAGAACCCAACCCAAAAAGTTTGGTTGATTAGTCTGTGGCATTCTGTTAAACTGTTGCTTATGGCGGTCTCTGTGAGCTTCTCAGCGACATTCAGCCAGCCAGGTATCCTGCCTGCAGTAGATGGAATGTGGCAATGGAACGCTGGCTGCGCGTGTCATAATAGGCTCTGAGCCTTTATATACCTGTGCACAGCAGCAGCCACCTTCAGTCTGCTGCTGGACAGCCAGCAGCAGCAGCAGCAGGAGAGGTATGTAATCAGGAGCCCTCCTGCTAAGGGTAGACAGCTGCTCGTTCCACCCCACACCCCGCCTTAATTGGTTCTCCTCCCTTCCAACGGTGTTGAGGCGGGTGGGAACAGCAGGGGGTGAAGGTGCTGTGTTTAAAGAGGTGGAGTTATGCAGATCTAAAACGCGTGGATTGCAGCAGCAGCAAGCCGAAAAGTGCAGGCATGTAAGGGATCTAGAGGTTGACAACATGTCTTCTTAACGGGAGTCAAGGAGCTCATCTCCACAAATGGACTTTTCAGGATCCTTGGGTGGCTCCGTAGTTTGAAACCAATTCTGGTTATCGCTTCTCGGCCTTTTGGCTAAGATCAAGTGTAGTATCTGTTCTTATCAGTTTAATATCTGATACGTCCCCTATCTGGGGACCATATATTAAATGGATTTTTAGAACAGGGAGATGGAAAAAGAGCTTGCTCTGTCCACTCCACGCATTGACCTGGTATTGCAGTATCTCCAGGACCGGTGCACCCCTTCTTTAATGCAGTTTCTAAAATCAGAAAGAATTGAATTCAATGTTTTTTGTTCATTTTGCTTGTTTGTCGGATTTTGGGATGGACTCTTTGGCTTTGCTTTTCTTCTCCTCATTGGATTTTTCATGTTCAAAGTTGCAGAAGCCAGATTACAAGCTCATTTTGGTTCAACTTCAGCAACTGTGCATTGCATTGCCATGTAATGTGATGCAATGCTATCTTTCTAGCTCTCCCTTTTTACTTCCTTTTGGATAAACAGACATATTAGGCAAGCATTTTGGAGCTTTCACCTAAATAACTACAGGTGGTGAGATAAGCTGCACAATATAATTGACCTTTCAGTATATTGTTGCACACACACCATCAATTTAGCAAATGCCCTTGTTATCAACAGCAGCCTTTTAAACTCACCTGAGCTAACAGGTATGTGCGCTGGTTACTCTGCTGCGCTTAAAATTTCTTTTTTGGTTTGCTACAATGCCTTTTCTGAAACGTTGTCTCCTTCTGCTGGAACACTGACTTCTTTCATTTAATGCCTGCAGACTATAAAAGAGAACCCAACCCAAAAAGTTTGGTTGATTAGTCTGTGGCATTCTGTTAAACTGTTGCTTATGGCGGTCTCTGTGAGCTTCTCAGCGACATTCAGCCAGCCAGGTATCCTGCCTGCAGTAGATGGAATGTGGCAATGGAACGCTGGCTGCGCGTGTCATAATAGGCTCTGAGCCTTTATATACCTGTGCACAGCAGCAGCCACCTTCAGTCTGCTGCTGGACAGCCAGCAGCAGCAGCAGCAGGAGAGGTATGTAATCAGGAGCCCTCCTGCTAACGGTAGACAGCTGCTCGTTCCACCCCACACCCCGCCTTAATTGGTTCTCCTCCCTTCCAACGGTGTTGAGGCGGGTGGGAACAGCAGGGGGTGAAGGTGCTGTGTTTAAAGAGGTGGAGTTATGCAGATCTAAAACGCGTGGATTGCAGCAGCAGCAAGCCGAAAAGTGCAGGCATGTAAGGGATCTAGAGGTTGACAACATGTCTTCTTAACGGGAGTCCAGGAGCTCATCTCCACAAATGGACTTTTCAGGATCCTTGGGTGGCTCCGTAGTTTGAAACCAATTCTGGTTATCGCTTCTCGGCCTTTTGGCTAAGATCAAGTGTAGTATCTGTTCTTATCAGTTTAATATCTGATACGTCCCCTATCTGGGGACCATATATTAAATGGATTTTTAGAACAGGGAGATGGAAAAAGAGCTTGCTCTGTCCACTCCACGCATTGACCTGGTATTGCAGTATCTCCAGGACCGGTGCACCCCTTCTTTAATGCAGTTTCTAAAATCAGAAAGAATTGAATTCAATGTTTTTTGTTCATTTTGCTTGTTTGTCGGATTTTGGGATGGACTCTTTGGCTTTGCTTTTCTTCTCCTCATTGGATTTTTCATGTTCAAAGTTGCAGAAGCCAGATTACAAGCTCATTTTGGTTCAACTTCAGCAACTGTGCATTGCATTGCCATGTAATGTGATGCAATGCTATCTTTCTAGCTCTCCCTTTTTACTTCCTTTTGGATAAACAGACATATTAGGCAAACATTTTGGAGCTTTCACCTAAATAACTACAGGTGGTGAGATAAGCTGCACAATATAATTGACCTTTCAGTATATTGTTGCACACACACCATCTATTTAGCAAATGCCCTTGTTATCAACAGCAGCCTTTTAAACTCACCTGAGCTAACAGGTATGTGCGCTGGTTACTCTGCTGCGCTTAAAATTTCTTTTTTGGTTTGCTACAATGCCTTTTCTGAAACGTTGTCTCCTTCTGCTGGAACACTGACTTCTTTCATTTAATGCCTGCAGACTATAAAAGAGAACCCAACCCAAAAAGTTTGGTTGATTAGTCTGTGGCATTCTGTTAAACTGTTGCTTATGGCGGTCTCTGTGAGCTTCTCAGCGACATTCAGCCAGCCAGGTATCCTGCCTGCAGTAGATGGAATGTGGCAATGGAACGCTGGCTGCGCGTGTCATAATAGGCTCTGAGCCTTTATATACCTGTGCACAGCAGCAGCCACCTTCAGTCTGCTGCTGGACAGCCAGCAGCAGCAGCAGGAGAGGTATGTAATCAGGAGCCCTCCTGCTAAGGGTAGACAGCTGCTCGTTCCACCCCACCCCCCGCCTTAATTGGTTCTCCTCCCTTCCAACGGTGTTGAGGCGGGTGGGAACAGCAGGGGGTGAAGGTGCTGTGTTTAAAGAGGTGGAGTTATGCAGATCTAAAACGCGTGGATTGCAGCAGCAGCAAGCCGAAAAGTGCAGGCATGTAAGGGATCTAGAGGTTGACAACATGTCTTCTTAACGGGAGTCCAGGAGCTCATCTCCACAAATGGACTTTTCAGGATCCTTGGGTGGCTCCGTAGTTTGAAACCAATTCTGGTTATCGCTTCTCGGCCTTTTGGCTAAGATCAAGTGTAGTATCTGTTCTTATCAGTTTAATATCTGATACGTCCCCTATCTGGGGACCATATATTAAATGGATTTTTAGAACAGGGAGATGGAAAAAGAGCTTGCTCTGTCCACTCCACGCATTGACCTGGTATTGCAGTATCTCCAGGACCGGTGCACCCCTTCTTTAATGCAGTTTCTAAAATCAGAAAAAATTGAATTCAATGTTTTTTGTTCATTTTGCTTGTTTGTCGGATTTTGGGATGGACTCTTTGGCTTTGCTTTTCTTCTCCTCATTGGATTTTTCATGTTCAAAGTTGCAGAAGCCAGATTACAAGCTCATTTTGGTTCAACTTCAGCAACTGTGCATTGCATTGCCATGTAATGTGATGCAATGCTATCTTTCTAGCTCTCCCTTTTTACTTCCTTTTGGATAAACAGACATATTAGGCAAGCATTTTGGAGCTTTCACCTAAATAACTACAGGTGGTGAGATAAGCTGCACAATATAATTGACCTTTCAGTATATTGTTGCACACACACCATCTATTTAGCAAATGCCCTTGTTATCAACAGCAGCCTTTTAAACTCACCTGAGCTAACAGGTATGTGCGCTGGTTACTCTGCTGCGCTTAAAATTTCTTTTTTGGTTTGCTACAATGCCTTTTCTGAAACGTTGTCTCCTTCTGCTGGAACACTGACTTCTTTCATTTAATGCCTGCAGACTATAAAAGAGAACCCAACCCAAAAAGTTTGGTTGATTAGTCTGTGGCATTCTGTTAAACTGTTGCTTATGGCGGTCTCTGTGAGCTTCTCAGCGACATTCAGCCAGCCAGGTATCCTGCCTGCAGTAGATGGAATGTGGCAATGGAACGCTGGCTGCGCGTGTCATAATAGGCTCTGAGCCTTTATATACCTGTGCACAGCAGCAGCCACCTTCAGTCTGCTGCTGGACAGCCAGCAGCAGCAGCAGCAGGAGAGGTATGTAATCAGGAGCCCTCCTGCTAAGGGTAGACAGCTGCTCGTTCCACCCCACCCCCCGCCTTAATTGGTTCTCCTCCCTTCCAACGGTGTTGAGGCGGGTGGGAACAGCAGGGGGTGAAGGTGCTGTGTTTAAAGAGGTGGAGTTATGCAGATCTAAAACGCGTGGATTGCAGCAGCAGCAAGCCGAAAAGTGCAGGCATGTAAGGGATCTAGAGGTTGACAACATGTCTTCTTAACGGGAGTCCAGGAGCTCATCTCCACAAATGGACTTTTCAGGATCCTTGGGTGGCTCCGTAGTTTGAAACCAATTCTGGTTATCGCTTCTCGGCCTTTTGGCTAAGATCAAGTGTAGTATCTGTTCTTATCAGTTTAATATCTGATACGTCCCCTATCTGGGGACCATATATTAAATGGATTTTTAGAACAGGGAGATGGAAAAAGAGCTTGCTCTGTCCACTCCACGCATTGACCTGGTATTGCAGTATCTCCAGGACCGGTGCACCCCTTCTTTAATGCAGTTTCTAAAATCAGAAAGAATTGAATTCAATGTTTTTTGTTCATTTTGCTTGTTTGTCGGATTTTGGGATGGACTCTTTGGCTTTGCTTTTCTTCTCCTCATTGGATTTTTCATGTTCAAAGTTGCAGAAGCCAGATTACAAGCTCATTTTGGTTCAACTTCAGCAACTGTGCATTGCATTGCCATGTAATGTGATGCAATGCTATCTTTCTAGCTCTCCCTTTTTACTTCCTTTTGGATAAACAGACATATTAGGCAAGCATTTTGGAGCTTTCACCTAAATAACTACAGGTGGTGAGATAAGCTGCACAATATAATTGACCTTTCAGTATATTGTTGCACACACACCATCTATTTAGCAAATGCCCTTGTTATCAACAGCAGCCTTTTAAACTCACCTGAGCTAACAGGTATGTGCGCTGGTTACTCTGCTGCGCTTAAAATTTCTTTTTTGGTTTGCTACAATGCCTTTTCTGAAACGTTGTCTCCTTCTGCTGGAACACTGACTTCTTTCATTTAATGCCTGCAGACTATAAAAGAGAACCCAACCCAAAAAGTTTGGTTGATTAGTCTGTGGCATTCTGTTAAACTGTTGCTTATGGCGGTCTCTGTGAGCTTCTCAGCGACATTCAGCCAGCCAGGTATCCTGCCTGCAGTAGATGGAATGTGGCAATGGAACGCTGGCTGCGCGTGTCATAATAGGCTCTGAGCCTTTATATACCTGTGCACAGCAGCAGCCACCTTCAGTCTGCTGCTGGACAGCCAGCAGCAGCAGCAGCAGGAGAGGTATGTAATCAGGAGCCCTCCTGCTAAGGGTAGACAGCTGCTCGTTCCACCCCACCCCCCGCCTTAATTGGTTCTCCTCCCTTCCAACGGTGTTGAGGCGGGTGGGAACAGCAGGGGGTGAAGGTGCTGTGTTTAAAGAGGTGGAGTTATGCAGATCTAAAACGCGTGGATTGCAGCAGCAGCAAGCCGAAAAGTGCAGGCATGTAAGGGATCTAGAGGTTGACAACATGTCTTCTTAACGGGAGTCCAGGAGCTCATCTCCACAAATGGACTTTTCAGGATCCTTGGGTGGCTCCGTAGTTTGAAACCAATTCTGGTTATCGCTTCTCGGCCTTTTGGCTAAGATCAAGTGTAGTATCTGTTCTTATCAGTTTAATATCTGATACGTCCCCTATCTGGGGACCATATATTAAATGGATTTTTAGAACAGGGAGATGGAAAAAGAGCTTGCTCTGTCCACTCCACGCATTGACCTGGTATTGCAGTATCTCCAGGACCGGTGCACCCCTTCTTTAATGCAGTTTCTAAAATCAGAAAGAATTGAATTCAATGTTTTTTGTTCATTTTGCTTGTTTGTCGGATTTTGGGATGGACTCTTTGGCTTTGCTTTTCTTCTCCTCATTGGATTTTTCATGTTCAAAGTTGCAGAAGCCAGATTACAAGCTCATTTTGGTTCAACTTCAGCAACTGTGCATTGCATTGCCATGTAATGTGATGCAATGCTATCTTTCTAGCTCTCCCTTTTTACTTCCTTTTGGATAAACAGACATATTAGGCAAGCATTTTGGAGCTTTCACCTAAATAACTACAGGTGGTGAGGTAAGCTGCACAATATAATTGAACTTTCAGTATATTGTTGCACACACACCATCTATTTAGCAAATGCCCTTGTTATCAACAGCAGCCTTTTAAACTCACCTGAGCTAACAGGTATGTGCGCTGGTTACTCTGCTGCGCTTAAAATTTCTTTTTTGGTTTGCTACAATGCCTTTTCTGAAACGTTGTCTCCTTCTGCTGGAACACTGACTTCTTTCATTTAATGCCTGCAGACTATAAAAGAGAACCCAACCCAAAAAGTTTGGTTGATTAGTCTGTGGCATTCTGTTAAACTGTTGCTTATGGCGGTCTCTGTGAGCTTCTCAGCGACATTCAGCCAGCCAGGTATCCTGCCTGCAGTAGATGGAATGTGGCAATGGAACGCTGGCTGCGCGTGTCATAATAGGCTCTGAGCCTTTATATACCTGTGCACAGCAGCAGCCACCTTCAGTCTGCTGCTGGACAGCCAGCAGCAGCAGCAGCAGGAGAGGTATGTAATCAGGAGCCCTCCTGCTAAGGGTAGACAGCTGCTCGTTCCACCCCACCCCCCGCCTTAATTGGTTCTCCTCCCTTCCAACGGTGTTGAGGCGGGTGGGAACAGCAGGGGGTGAAGGTGCTGTGTTTAAAGAGGTGGAGTTATGCAGATCTAAAACGCGTGGATTGGAGCAGCAGCAAGCCGAAAAGTGCAGGCATGTAAGGGATCTAGAGGTTGACAACATGTCTTCTTAACGGGAGTCCAGGAGCTCATCTCCACAAATGGACTTTTCAGGATCCTTGGGTGGCTCCGTAGTTTGAAACCAATTCTGGTTATCGCTTCTCGGCCTTTTGGCACGATCTGTAGTGGGTTGTGACATTGGGCTGAAGGTTACTGTGGTGGCAGAACCGATTCTTGGCCTTTGGAGATATCCAGTGCTGCTTTTGGGAATCGGTGCTAAAGCTGCAGTGCCTTTTCTTTACGGAGGACGGTGTGTTGGAGGGAGGACGAACTTCGTGGAGGCTGCGATCCGTGTGTGATATTTTCCTTGGTATCTGGAAAAGAAGAGGAAAATCATGGAGACAAGGAGAAACCCTGGAGGAAGGAAGGAGAATCAAGCAAGCAACCCGAATGATTATTTCTCGGAGGAGCATCCGCTGAAGGACACCATCAGGTTCGTGGTTGCTCCTGACCACCGGCAGGTGAAAGATTCTCAATTTATTTTCAATGTTATTTGTAAGCTCTTGAAGATCGACAAGGAGCATCTTTTTTGCTTTCAATCTTTTTTTTCTCGAGGACTTTATGATGTTACGCTTAATAAAGCCTCGCAGTGTGAAAGTGCCTACGCTCTTTATGAAGTAAATAAAGAGAAGGTAGAGCTGGAGGGGGTGAAAGTAATCCCCTCTTTTCAGTTTTCAATGAAAGTACTGACGATTCATTTGTTTAGTCCATTTATTACAGACTCTGAGGTTGAAAGTTACCTATCAATGTATTGTGACAAAATCATCCCTAAGAGACGCGGGGAAACACAGTTTGGAGTGTGGAACGGGAAACGTGTGTATGTGGTATCATTTAGGAAGAACCCGAATGAGGAGGGGGGCGTGTCCAGACCTCCGCCGCAGGTTTATATCAACCATAGCCGCGGTTATTTATTCTTCCCAGGGATGCCACACTACTGCCGTGTGTGTAAAAAATATGGACATCTGGATGCAGAATGTAACAAGTGTTTTAGTTGCATGGGTACTCCTCACCAGATGGATGAGTGCCCTAAAAATAAGAAAAAGGATGTAGAGGAGATGGACACATCGCCTGAAGAACAGCAACAAGAAGCTAAAGACGATGTGGAAGCAGGCATTGCTGCTGAAGAGGAAAAAGGGGAAGAGGAGAAAGAAAGGAGTGAGAAGGAGGAGACAGAAAGAAAGAGAAAAGAGGAAGAGGAGGGACGGGCAATGAAGGAGAAGAAGAAGGAGGAACGGGTTAAAAAATCACAAGAAGAAGAGGAAAGGAAGTTGGAAGAAAGGAAGAGAAAGAAGGAAGAGGAAAAACAGAAGAGGATAGAGGACATAGAAAAAAGGGCCATGGAGATAAAGAAACAGATGGAAAGGAAAAAGAGAGAAGAGCAGAAGAAAGAAGATAAGAAGAAAGAAGATAAGAATGAAAAGAAGAAGATAGAAGAACAGAAGAAAGAAGATCAGAAGAGAGAAGAGAAGAGTCAAATGTTGCAAGAAATTTCTCCACTAAGTAAAGGGAGTAGTTGTGGAGGGGAAAGTGATATTCCAGAAGTAGTGGAGTCCACTCCTACTAATTCCCTGTCGCAGAGCTTACCTTGCGCGCAGGTACAAATGGACTGCACAGAAAAATCTCTAAAAAGAAGTGTGGATAGAAGTGATAATGAAGGAATACCATGTGGTGGGAAAGTAAAGGCATTAGAAGCAACAAGTCTGCTGGGGAGTGTGTCATCTTCGGATGTATCAGATCTGGAGGTAGACCCATCTTCTCCGGCAGTAGAGAATGAGGGCGGAGGGAAGAGCCCTGCACTAAATGTTAGAAGATGATCCGCTCAATGTCCCTGAATGTTCAGGGGTTTAACGACCTATATAAGAGAACTGCTTTATATGATTTTTTAAATAATGAAAATATTGATTTTATCTTTCTACAAGAATGTAATTTGACAAAAAAAATAAGCTATGAATATTTACAGGGTATATGGAAGGGTAACTTATGCTTTTCTGGTGGGAACGAGTCAAAAAGTGATGGTGTGGGGTTTTTATGCTCTAAAGATTGGGAGATTGTAAATTATGAAGAGATATACCCTGGGAGGATTTTAAGAATTGATGTGCAGAAAAATGGGAAGAAAGTGAGGTGTTTTAATGTGTATGCAAATGCAGAAAAAGCCTTGAGATTACATTTGTTTGAACTGTTGCAGCTGTTTTTACCTGGAGTAGATCCATTAGTTTTAGGTGGGGATTTTAATTGTCATTTAAAAAATGTAAAAGATGGGTCAGCTTCATGTCTTAGAAATATTTTAACAGCTTTTAATCTTAAAGATACATGGGCATTAGATGGACAAAAAAAGGAGCATGAAGTCACTTGGGTGGGGAGAGGTGTTTCATCCAGAATAGATTATATTTTTATATCTCAAGCCCTAACATGCTCAGGTTTTAAAACGCATTCAACACCTTTTTCAGATCATAAAATAATAGAATGTAGTTTTAAAATAGAATCAGATGTGGATAAAAGACCGTCACACTGGAAATTTAATGTATCCCTACTACAAGACGAGGTGGTTATGGAAGGTTTTAAAAAGCTGTATGAAAAACTGAAGCTAAAAAAAACGTTTTTTAAATCTATTTTTAATTGGTGGGATTTTGTCAAGAAGGAGGTAAAAATATTTTTTATTAAAGAAGGAAAGAAGAAAGCTGCTGCAAAACGTATTTTTTATAATGATCTTAATGCTAAACTGCAATGTTTTTTTCACCTCGAAAATAACGGATGTGATCTGCAGGAGGCGATCCGAACAACAAAAGAAAAGATCCAAAACTGCCTGAAAGAAAAAGGTAAAGAAATTATTTTTAATTCCCGAGTAAAAGTTTTAGACGAGGATGAAAAATGCACAAAATTCTTTTTTAAAAAAATATGTGACAAGAAGGATTATATGAAGGTTTTGGAAGGAGAAACAAGTTTGGAGGGGAAGAAGATGAAAGCAAAAGAATTTTATGATGATTTATTTTCTGTTAAAAACACGGATGTGTCTCTAAAAAAACATTTTTTAGAAGGACTGGAAAAAAATTTTAATGCGGAAGATAAATCTTTTTTAATAGGGAATTTTACTAAAGAGGAAGTTTTTAATACAATTAATACGCTACAAAATAACAAAACGCCGGGAGCAGATGGACTACCTGTTGAATTTTACAAGTGTTTATGGGAGATCATGGGTGAGGATTTTTATGAAGTAATTTTAGAAGCAGAAGCATCTTTTAGTGTCCCAGAGTCGTGGTGGGAGGGTCTTATTGTTTTATTATTTAAGAAAGGAAATAAAGAAC
This sequence comes from Phyllobates terribilis, assembly GCF_046119375.1. NCBI lineage: Eukaryota > Metazoa > Chordata > Amphibia > Anura > Dendrobatidae > Phyllobates > Phyllobates terribilis. Next base: position 197,414 of record NW_027363784.1, on the reverse strand, counting down.
TGATTAAAAATTGGAGACCAATAACCCTTTTAAATACGGACTGTAAGGTATATGCAAAGTTACTAGCAAATAGATTAAAAAAGGTAATCGGCTCAGTAATAGAAGTGGATCAGACGTGTGCAGTGCCAAATCGGAGAATCAGCGACTCATTGATTTTAATCAGGGATGTTTTATGGGATGTTTTAGACAGAAAACAAAAGCTTGCTCTAATTACTTTGGATTTTGAAAAAGCGTACGATAGAGTTGCCCATGATTTTTTATTTGCAGTTTTAGAGAAAATGGGATGCCCGGATGTTTTTAGCAAACGTATTAAATCTCTTTACAAATCATGTTTTAGCAAAATATCTATTAATGGTTTTTTATCTGATAATGTAAAAATAAACTGTGGCGTTAAACAGGGGTGTCCCTTATCCCCTATTCTTTTTATTTGTGCAATTGAACCACTTTTAGCAGCTTTTAGGAGAGATAAGGTAATCAATGGTTTTTTTATTCCCGGGAGTTGCAATGAACAAGTTAAAGTGGTGGCATATATGGATGATGTGACGGTTTTAGTTAAAGACACTAGAAGCATGAACAGAGCCATAAGAACAGTGGATTGGTTTGGGGGCGCATCGGGTTTTAAAATTAACATGGAAAAATCTGGTATTTTAACTGTTGGTGATTTTATTGTAGATTCTGAGTGTAAATTAACAAGAATGAATGAAGTAAAAATTTTAGGTATTTATTTCTCAGAGTCAGGTGGTAATGTAAGAAATTGGGAGTCTCTGCTGGAAAGAGTTAAGAAAAAGATTACTTTCTGGCAGTTGAGAGATCTTACCCTGGAAGGAAAAATTTTAATTATTAGACAGGTTTTACTCCCAATGTTTTTATATGTCTCAACAGTTTTTATCCCCCAAAATAATATCATGAAGAGAGTTATTAAGGTATGTTTTAATTTTTTATGGAGATCCAAGATGGAAAGAGTAAAGAGAGAGGAGATATATAAATCAAAGAAAAAAGGTGGGAAAGGTTTTCCGGATATTAGGTCCTTTTTATATGCAAAGTATGTAGCGAACTGTGTATGCACTTTATTAGGACCAGGCTCTAAGCTAAAGTTGTTTTCTATATATAATTTAGGTTTCTATATTAGAAATTATAAATGGTTGGAGATGTCTCTAAATAGGCCTTATAGGTTTTTACCTCCAGGAAATTATATTGTTTTAGAAAAAATTTTAAGAGATTTTAAACTTAAGATGGTCGAAATAAATGTTCTTAAATGCCATAAAAAAATCCTAAAAATCCTGGAAGAGAGAATAGGTATCAGTCCTGTGGAACATTTTTCATTCAAAATTGTGGAAAGAATCTGGATGAATGTAAATTATAGTGTGTTATCTAATGAACACAGGGATTTACTCTGGTGTATAGTAAAAGACTGCCTGCCAACCCGTGAGTTCCAACACAGGCGTGGGTTGGTAAGATCTGAAGTGTGCCCAAGATCCAGGTGTGGGAATAGTGAAACACCCATGCACATCTTCTGGAATTGTAATTTTGCACAGACAATATGGAGGAAAGTGTGCAATATAGTGAGAGCTGTGAGTACTGTTAATTTTTTGGATTTTAACAGAGTATTTTATGGGATGGGGATAAGAGAGGAGGATTTTAAAATTGTATGGATTATTATTGCATGTGTGAAGGCGGCATTGTGGAAAGCAAGGAACATTTTAGTGTTTAAACATAAGGAAGTAACAGTCGACCAGTGTATTAAATTATGTCTAAGTTATTTGTACATGTATTTCTGGAGGGACAAAATGACGCTTGGCAAGGTGAAAGCAAATGAGAAATGGAAACAATGTAAATGGAATGAACTTACCTTGTAAGCTTTGATTTTTTGAAAACCTGTGGAAAAACAAAAAAACAAAAACAAAAACAAACAAAAAAAAATAGCCAAAACTATATAATTTTTAAAAAAAAAAAAAAAAGAGGGAAAAAATAAATAAATATATATATATAAAAGAAAAAGGAAAATAAAAGATTTGGAGAAGTATTAAAATTGGTAGAATGCACGATGATGGATTTGAGTCTTCTTATCTTTTTGTTGATTCCAAGACTTTGTAATCTGAGTCTTAAAAAAAAAAAAAAAAAAAAAAAAAATCTGTTCTTATCAGTTTAATATCTGATACGTCCCCTATCTGGGGACCATATATTAAATGGATTTTTAGAACAGGGAGATGGAAAAAGAGCTTGCTCTGTCCACTCCACGCATTGACCTGGTATTGCAGTATCTCCAGGACCGGTGCACCCCTTCTTTAATGCAGTTTCTAAAATCAGAAAGAATTGAATTCAATGTTTTTGGTTCATTTTGCTTGTTTGTCGGATTTTGGGATGGACTCTTTGGCTTTGCTTTTCTTCTCCTCATTGGATTTTTCATGTTCAAAGTTGCAGAAGCCAGATTACAAGCTCATTTTGGTTCAACTTCAGCAACTGTGCATTGCATTGCCATGTAATGTGATGCAATGCTATCTTTCTAGCTCTCCCTTTTTACTTCCTTTTGGATAAACAGACATATTAGGCAAGCATTTTGGAGCTTTCACCTAAATAACTACAGGTGGTGAGATAAGCTGCACAATATAATTGACCTTTCAGTATATTGTTGCACACACACCATCTATTTAGCAAATGCCCTTGTTATCAACAGCAGCCTTTTAAACTCACCTGAGCTAACAGGTATGTGCGCTGGTTACTCTGCTGCGCTTAAAATTTCTTTTTTGGTTTGCTACAATGCCTTTTCTGAAACGTTGTCTCCTTCTGCTGGAACACTGACTTCTTTCATTTAATGCCTGCAGACTATAAAAGAGAACCCAACCCAAAAAGTTTGGTTGATTAGTCTGTGGCATTCTGTTAAACTGTTGCTTATGGCGGTCTCTGTGAGCTTCTCAGCGACATTCAGCCAGCCAGGTATCCTGCCTGCAGTAGATGGAATGTGGCAATGGAACGCTGGCTGCGCGTGTCATAATAGGCTCTGAGCCTTTATATACCTGTGCACAGCAGCAGCCACCTTCAGTCTGCTGCTGGACAGCCAGCAGCAGCAGCAGCAGGAGAGGTATGTAATCAGGAGCCCTCCTGCTAAGGGTAGACAGCTGCTCGTTCCACCCCACCCCCCGCCTTAATTGGTTCTCCTCCCTTCCAACGGTGTTGAGGCGGGTGGGAACAGCAGGGGGTGAAGGTGCTGTGTTTAAAGAGGTGGAGTTATGCAGATCTAAAACGCGTGGATTGCAGCAGCAGCAAGCCGAAAAGTGCAGGCATGTAAGGGATCTAGAGGTTGACAACATGTCTTCTTAACGGGAGTCCAGGAGCTCATCTCCACAAATGGACTTTTCAGGATCCTTGGGTGGCTCCGTAGTTTGAAACCAATTCTGGTTATCGCTTCTCGGCCTTTTGGCTAAGATCAAGTGTAGTATCTGTTCTTATCAGTTTAATATCTGATACGTCCCCTATCTGGGGACCATATATTAAATGGATTTTTAGAACAGGGAGATGGAAAAAGAGCTTGCTCTGTCCACTCCACGCATTGACCTGGTATTGCAGTATCTCCAGGACCGGTGCACCCCTTCTTTAATGCAGTTTCTAAAATCAGAAAGAATTGAATTCAATGTTTTTTGTTCATTTTGCTTGTTTGTCGGATTTTGGGATGGACTCTTTGGCTTTGCTTTTCTTCTCCTCATTGGATTTTTCATGTTCAAAGTTGCAGAAGCCAGATTACAAGCTCATTTTGGTTCAACTTCAGCAACTGTGCATTGCATTGCCATGTAATGTGATGCAATGCTATCTTTCTAGCTCTCCCTTTTTACTTCCTTTTGGATAAACAGACATATTAGGCAAGCATTTTGGAGCTTTCACCTAAATAACTACAGGTGGTGAGATAAGCTGCAAAATATAATTGACCTTTCAGTATATTGTTGCACACACACCATCTATTTAGCAAATGCCCTTGTTATCAACAGCAGCCTTTTAAACTCACCTGAGCTAACAGGTATGTGCGCTGGTTACTCTGCTGCGCTTAAAATTTCTTTTTTGGTTTGCTACAATGCCTTTTCTGAAACGTTGTCTCCTTCTGCTGGAACACTGACTTCTTTCATTTAATGCCTGCAGACTATAAAAGAGAACCCAACCCAAAAAGTTTGGTTGATTAGTCTGTGGCATTCTGTTAAACTGTTGCTTATGGCGGTCTCTGTGAGCTTCTCAGCGACATTCAGCCAGCCAGGTATCCTGCCTGCAGTAGATGGAATGTGGCAATGGAACGCTGGCTGCGCGTGTCATAATAGGCTCTGAGCCTTTATATACCTGTGCACAGCAGCAGCCACCTTCAGTCTGCTGCTGGACAGCCAGCAGCAGCAGCAGCAGGAGAGGTATGTAATCAGGAGCCCTCCTGCTAAGGGTAGACAGCTGCTCGTTCCACCCCACCCCCCGCCTTAATTGGTTCTCCTCCCTTCCAACGGTGTTGAGGCGGGTGGGAACAGCAGGGGGTGAAGGTGCTGTGTTTAAAGAGGTGGAGTTATGCAGATCTAAAACGCGTGGATTGCAGCAGCAGCAAGCCGAAAAGTGCAGGCATGTAAGGGATCTAGAGGTTGACAACATGTCTTCTTAACGGGAGTCCAGGAGCTCATCTCCACAAATGGACTTTTCAGGATCCTTGGGTGGCTCCGTAGTTTGAAACCAATTCTGGTTATCGCTTCTCGGCCTTTTGGCTAAGATCAAGTGTAGTATCTGTTCTTATCAGTTTAATATCTGATACGTCCCCTATCTGGGGACCATATATTAAATGGATTTTTAGAACAGGGAGATGGAAAAAGAGCTTGCTCTGTCCACTCCACGCATTGACCTGGTATTGCAGTATCTCCAGGACCGGTGCACCCCTTCTTTAATGCAGTTTCTAAAATCAGAAAGAATTGAATTCAATGTTTTTTGTTCATTTTGCTTGTTTGTCGGATTTTGGGATGGACTCTTTGGCTTTGCTTTTCTTCTCCTCATTGGATTTTTCATGTTCAAAGTTGCAGAAGCCAGATTACAAGCTCATTTTGGTTCAACTTCAGCAACTGTGCATTGCATTGCCATGTAATGTGATGCAATGCTATCTTTCTAGCTCTCCCTTTTTACTTCCTTTTGGATAAACAGACATATTAGGCAAGCATTTTGGAGCTTTCACCTAAATAACTACAGGTGGTGAGATAAGCTGCAAAATATAATTGACCTTTCAGTATATTGTTGCACACACACCATCTATTTAGCAAATGCCCTTGTTATCAACAGCAGCCTTTTAAACTCACCTGAGCTAACAGGTATGTGCGCTGGTTACTCTGCTGCGCTTAAAATTTCTTTTTTGGTTTGCTACAATGCCTTTTCTGAAACGTTGTCTCCTTCTGCTGGAACACTGACTTCTTTCATTTAATGCCTGCAGACTATAAAAGAGAACCCAACCCAAAAAGTTTGGTTGATTAGTCTGTGGCATTCTGTTAAACTGTTGCTTATGGCGGTCTCTGTGAGCTTCTCAGCGACATTCAGCCAGCCAGGTATCCTGCCTGCAGTAGATGGAATGTGGCAATGGAACGCTGGCTGCGCGTGTCATAATAGGCTCTGAGCCTTTATATACCTGTGCACAGCAGCAGCCACCTTCAGTCTGCTGCTGGACAGCCAGCAGCAGCAGCAGCAGGAGAGGTATGTAATCAGGAGCCCTCCTGCTAAGGGTAGACAGCTGCTCGTTCCACCCCACCCCCCGCCTTAATTGGTTCTCCTCCCTTCCAACGGTGTTGAGGCGGGTGGGAACAGCAGGGGGTGAAGGTGCTGTGTTTAAAGAGGTGGAGTTATGCAGATCTAAAACGCGTGGATTGCAGCAGCAGCAAGCCGAAAAGTGCAGGCATGTAAGGGATCTAGAGGTTGACAACATGTCTTCTTAACGGGAGTCCAGGAGCTCATCTCCACAAATGGACTTTTCAGGATCCTTGGGTGGCTCCGTAGTTTGAAACCAATTCTGGTTATCGCTTCTCGGCCTTTTGGCTAAGATCAAGTGTAGTATCTGTTCTTATCAGTTTAATATCTGATACGTCCCCTATCTGGGGACCATATATTAAATGGATTTTTAGAACAGGGAGATGGAAAAAGAGCTTGCTCTGTCCACTCCACGCATTGACCTGGTATTGCAGTATCTCCAGGACCGGTGCACCCCTTCTTTAATGCAGTTTCTAAAATCAGAAAGAATTGAATTCAATGTTTTTTGTTCATTTTGCTTGTTTGTCGGATTTTGGGATGGACTCTTTGGCTTTGCTTTTCTTCTCCTCATTGGATTTTTCATGTTCAAAGTTGCAGAAGCCAGATTACAAGCTCATTTTGGTTCAACTTCAGCAACTGTGCATTGCATTGCCATGTAATGTGATGCAATGCTATCTTTCTAGCTCTCCCTTTTTACTTCCTTTTGGATAAACAGACATATTAGGCAAGCATTTTGGAGCTTTCACCTAAATAACTACAGGTGGTGAGATAAGCTGCACAATATAATTGACCTTTCAGTATATTGTTGCACACACACCATCTATTTAGCAAATGCCCTTGTTATCAACAGCAGCCTTTTAAACTCACCTGAGCTAACAGGTATGTGCGCTGGTTACTCTGCTGCGCTTAAAATTTCTTTTTTGGTTTGCTACAATGCCTTTTCTGAAACGTTGTCTCCTTCTGCTGGAACACTGACTTCTTTCATTTAATGCCTGCAGACTATAAAAGAGAACCCAACCCAAAAAGTTTGGTTGATTAGTCTGTGGCATTCTGTTAAACTGTTGCTTATGGCGGTCTCTGTGAGCTTCTCAGCGACATTCAGCCAGCCAGGTATCCTGCCTGCAGTAGATGGAATGTGGCAATGGAACGCTGGCTGCGCGTGTCATAATAGGCTCTGAGCCTTTATATACCTGTGCACAGCAGCAGCCACCTTCAGTCTGCTGCTGGACAGCCAGCAGCAGCAGCAGCAGGAGAGGTATGTAATCAGGAGCCCTCCTGCTAAGGGTAGACAGCTGCTCGTTCCACCCCACCCCCCGCCTTAATTGGTTCTCCTCCCTTCCAACGGTGTTGAGGCGGGTGGGAACAGCAGGGGGTGAAGGTGCTGTGTTTAAAGAGGTGGAGTTATGCAGATCTAAAACGCGTGGATTGCAGCAGCAGCAAGCCGAAAAGTGCAGGCATGTAAGGGATCTAGAGGTTGACAACATGTCTTCTTAACGGGAGTCCAGGAGCTCATCTCCACAAATGGACTTTTCAGGATCCTTGGGTGGCTCCGTAGTTTGAAACCAATTCTGGTTATCGCTTCTCGGCCTTTTGGCTAAGATCAAGTGTAGTATCTGTTCTTATCAGTTTAATATCTGATACGTCCCCTATCTGGGGACCATATATTAAATGGATTTTTAGAACAGGGAGATGGAAAAAGAGCTTGCTCTGTCCACTCCACGTATTGACCTGGTATTGCAGTATCTCCAGGACCGGTGCACCCCTTCTTTAATGCAGTTTCTAAAATCAGAAAGAATTGAATTCAATGTTTTTTGTTCATTTTGCTTGTTTGTCGGATTTTGGGATGGACTCTTTGGCTTTGCTTTTCTTCTCCTCATTGGATTTTTCATGTTCAAAGTTGCAGAAGCCAGATTACAAGCTCATTTTGGTTCAACTTCAGCAACTGTGCATTGCATTGCCATGTAATGTGATGCAATGCTATCTTTCTAGCTCTCCCTTTTTACTTCCTTTTGGATAAACAGACATATTAGGCAAGCATTTTGGAGCTTTCACCTAAATAACTACAGGTGGTGAGATAAGCTGCAAAATATAATTGACCTTTCAGTATATTGTTGCACACACACCATCTATTTAGCAAATGCCCTTGTTATCAACAGCAGCCTTTTAAACTCACCTGAGCTAACAGGTATGTGCGCTGGTTACTCTGCTGCGCTTAAAATTTCTTTTTTGGTTTGCTACAATGCCTTTTCTGAAACGTTGTCTCCTTCTGCTGGAACACTGACTTCTTTCATTTAATGCCTGCAGACTATAAAAGAGAACCCAACCCAAAAAGTTTGGTTGATTAGTCTGTGGCATTCTGTTAAACTGTTGCTTATGGCGGTCTCTGTGAGCTTCTCAGCGACATTCAGCCAGCCAGGTATCCTGCCTGCAGTAGATGGAATGTGGCAATGGAACGCTGGCTGCGCGTGTCATAATAGGCTCTGAGCCTTTATATACCTGTGCACAGCAGCAGCCACCTTCAGTCTGCTGCTGGACAGCCAGCAGCAGCAGCAGCAGGAGAGGTATGTAATCAGGAGCCCTCCTGCTAAGGGTAGACAGCTGCTCGTTCCACCCCACCCCCCGCCTTAATTGGTTCTCCTCCCTTCCAACGGTGTTGAGGCGGGTGGGAACAGCAGGGGGTGAAGGTGCTGTGTTTAAAGAGGTGGAGTTATGCAGATCTAAAACGCGTGGATTGCAGCAGCAGCAAGCCGAAAAGTGCAGGCATGTAAGGGATCTAGAGGTTGACAACATGTCTTCTTAACGGGAGTCCAGGAGCTCATCTCCACAAATGGACTTTTCAGGATCCTTGGGTGGCTCCGTAGTTTGAAACCAATTCTGGTTATCGCTTCTCGGCCTTTTGGCTAAGATCAAGTGTAGTATCTGTTCTTATCAGTTTAATATTTGATACGTCCCCTATCTGGGGACCATATATTAAATGGATTTTTAGAACAGGGAGATGGAAAAAGAGCTTGCTCTGTCCACTCCACGCATTGACCTGGTATTGCAGTATCTCCAGGACCGGTGCACCCCTTCTTTAATGCAGTTTCTAAAATCAGAAAGAATTGAATTCAATGTTTTTTGTTCATTTTGCTTGTTTGTCGGATTTTGGGATGGACTCTTTGGCTTTGCTTTTCTTCTCCTCATTGGATTTTTCATGTTCAAAGTTGCAGAAGCCAGATTACAAGCTCATTTTGGTTCAACTTCAGCAACTGTGCATTGCATTGCCATGTAATGTGATGCAATGCTATCTTTCTAGCTCTCCCTTTTTACTTCCTTTTGGATAAACAGACATATTAGGCAAGCATTTTGGAGCTTTCACCTAAATAACTACAGGTGGTGAGATAAGCTGCACAATATAATTGACCTTTCAGTATATTGTTGCACACACACCATCTATTTAGCAAATGCCCTTGTTATCAACAGCAGCCTTTTAAACTCACCTGAGCTAACAGGTATGTGCGCTGGTTACTCTGCTGCGCTTAAAATTTCTTTTTTGGTTTGCTACAATGCCTTTTCTGAAACGTTGTCTCCTTCTGCTGGAACACTGACTTCTTTCATTTAATGCCTGCAGACTATAAAAGAGAACCCAACCCAAAAAGTTTGGTTGATTAGTCTGTGGCATTCTGTTAAACTGTTGCTTATGGCGGTCTCTGTGAGCTTCTCAGCGACATTCAGCCAGCCAGGTATCCTGCCTGCAGTAGATGGAATGTGGCAATGGAACGCTGGCTGCGCGTGTCATAATAGGCTCTGAGCCTTTATATACCTGTGCACAGCAGCAGCCACCTTCAGTCTGCTGCTGGACAGCCAGCAGCAGCAGCAGCAGGAGAGGTATGTAATCAGGAGCCCTCCTGCTAAGGGTAGACAGCTGCTCGTTCCACCCCACCCCCCGCCTTAATTGGTTCTCCTCCCTTCCAACGGTGTTGAGGCGGGTGGGAACAGCAGGGGGTGAAGGTGCTGTGTTTAAAGAGGTGGAGTTATGCAGATCTAAAACGCGTGGATTGCAGCAGCAGCAAGCCGAAAAGTGCAGGCATGTAAGGGATCTAGAGGTTGACAACATGTCTTCTTAACGGGAGTCCAGGAGCTCATCTCCACAAATGGACTTTTCAGGATCCTTGGGTGGCTCCGTAGTTTGAAACCAATTCTGGTTATCGCTTCTCGGCCTTTTGGCTAAGATCAAGTGTAGTATCTGTTCTTATCAGTTTAATATCTGATACGTCCCCTATCTGGGGACCATATATTAAATGGATTTTTAGAACAGGGAGATGGAAAAAGAGCTTGCTCTGTCCACTCCACGCATTGACCTGGTATTGCAGTATCTCCAGGACCGGTGCACCCCTTCTTTAATGCAGTTTCTAAAATCAGAAAGAATTGAATTCAATGTTTTTTGTTCATTTTGCTTGTTTGTCGGATTTTGGGATGGACTCTTTGGCTTTGCTTTTCTTCTCCTCATTGGATTTTTCATGTTCAAAGTTGCAGAAGCCAGATTACAAGCTCATTTTGGTTCAACTTCAGCAACTGTGCATTGCATTGCCATGTAATGTGATGCAATGCTATCTTTCTAGCTCTCCCTTTTTACTTCCTTTTGGATAAACAGACATATTAGGCAAGCATTTTGGAGCTTTCACCTAAATAACTACAGGTGGTGAGATAAGCTGCACAATATAATTGACCTTTCAGTATATTGTTGCACACACACCATCTATTTAGCAAATGCCCTTGTTATCAACAGCAGCCTTTTAAACTCACCTGAGCTAACAGGTATGTGCGCTGGTTACTCTGCTGCGCTTAAAATTTCTTTTTTGGTTTGCTACAATGCCTTTTCTGAAACGTTGTCTCCTTCTGCTGGAACACTGACTTCTTTCATTTAATGCCTGCAGACTATAAAAGAGAACCCAACCCAAAAAGTTTGGTTGATTAGTCTGTGGCATTCTGTTAAACTGTTGCTTATGGCGGTCTCTGTGAGCTTCTCAGCGACATTCAGCCAGCCAGGTATCCTGCCTGCAGTAGATGGAATGTGGCAATGGAACGCTGGCTGCGCGTGTCATAATAGGCTCTGAGCCTTTATATACCTGTGCACAGCAGCAGCCACCTTCAGTCTGCTGCTGGACAGCCAGCAGCAGCAGCAGCAGGAGAGGTATGTAATCAGGAGCCCTCCTGCTAAGGGTAGACAGCTGCTCGTTCCACCCCACCCCCCGCCTTAATTGGTTCTCCTCCCTTCCAACGGTGTTGAGGCGGGTGGGAACAGCAGGGGGTGAAGGTGCTGTGTTTAAAGAGGTGGAGTTATGCAGATCTAAAACGCGTGGATTGCAGCAGCAGCAAGCCGAAAAGTGCAGGCATGTAAGGGATCTAGAGGTTGACAACATGTCTTCTTAACGGGAGTCCAGGAGCTCATCTCCACAAATGGACTTTTCAGGATCCTTGGGTGGCTCCGTAGTTTGAAACCAATTCTGGTTATCGCTTCTCGGCCTTTTGGCTAAGATCAAGTGTAGTATCTGTTCTTATCAGTTTAATATCTGATACGTCCCCTATCTGGGGACCATATATTAAATGGATTTTTAGAACAGGGAGATGGAAAAAGAGCTTGCTCTGTCCACTCCACGCATTGACCTGGTATTGCAGTATCTCCAGGACCGGTGCACCCCTTCTTTAATGCAGTTTCTAAAATCAGAAAGAATTGAATTCAATGTTTTTTGTTCATTTTGCTTGTTTGTCGGATTTTGGGATGGACTCTTTGGCTTTGCTTATCTTCTCCTCATTGGATTTTTCATGTTCAAAGTTGCAGAAGCCAGATTACAAGCTCATTTTGGTTCAACTTCAGCAACTGTGCATTGCATTGCCATGTAATGTGATGCAATGCTATCTTTCTAGCTCTCCCTTTTTACTTCCTTTTGGATAAACAGACATATTAGGCAAGCATTTTGGAGCTTTCACCTAAATAACTACAGGTGGTGAGATAAGCTGCACAATATAATTGACCTTTCAGTATATTGTTGCACACACACCATCTATTTAGCAAATGCCCTTGTTATCAACAGCAGCCTTTTAAACTCACCTGAGCTAACAGGTATGTGCGCTGGTTACTCTGCTGCGCTTAAAATTTCTTTTTTGGTTTGCTACAATGCCTTTTCTGAAACGTTGTCTCCTTCTGCTGGAACACTGACTTCTTTCATTTAATGCCTGCAGACTATAAAAGAGAACCCAACCCAAAAAGTTTGGTTGATTAGTCTGTGGCATTCTGTTAAACTGTTGCTTATGGCGGTCTCTGTGAGCTTCTCAGCGACATTCAGCCAGCCAGGTATCCTGCCTGCAGTAGATGGAATGTGGCAATGGAACGCTGGCTGCGCGTGTCATAATAGGCTCTGAGCCTTTATATACCTGTGCACAGCAGCAGCCACCTTCAGTCTGCTGCTGGACAGCCAGCAGCAGCAGCAGCAGGAGAGGTATGTAATCAGGAGCCCTCCTGCTAAGGGTAGACAGCTGCTCGTTCCACCCCACCCCCCGCCTTAATTGGTTCTCCTCCCTTCCAACGGTGTTGAGGCGGGTGGGAACAGCAGGGGGTGAAGGTGCTGTGTTTAAAGAGGTGGAGTTATGCAGATCTAAAACGCGTGGATTGCAGCAGCAGCAAGCCGAAAAGTGCAGGCATGTAAGGGATCTAGAGGTTGACAACATGTCTTCTTAACGGGAGTCCAGGAGCTCATCTCCACAAATGGACTTTTCAGGATCCTTGGGTGGCTCCGTAGTTTGAAACCAATTCTGGTTATCGCTTCTCGGCCTTTTGGCTAAGATCAAGTGTAGTATCTGTTCTTATCAGTTTAATATCTGATACGTCCCCTATCTGGGGACCATATATTAAATGGATTTTTAGAACAGGGAGATGGAAAAAGAGCTTGCTCTGTCCACTCCACGCATTGACCTGGTATTGCAGTATCTCCAGGACCGGTGCACCCCTTCTTTAATGCAGTTTCTAAAATCAGAAAGAATTGAATTCAATGTTTTTTGTTCATTTTGCTTGTTTGTCGGATTTTGGGATGGACTCTTTGGCTTTGCTTTTCTTCTCCTCATTGGATTTTTCATGTTCAAAGTTGCAGAAGCCAGATTACAAGCTCATTTTGGTTCAACTTCAGCAACTGTGCATTGCATTGCCATGTAATGTGATGCAATGCTATCTTTCTAGCTCTCCCTTTTTACTTCCTTTTGGATAAACAGACATATTAGGCAAGCATTTTGGAGCTTTCACCTAAATAACTACAGGTGGTGAGATAAGCTGCACAATATAATTGACCTTTCAGTATATTGTTGCACACACACCATCTATTTAGCAAATGCCCTTGTTATCAACAGCAGCCTTTTAAACTCACCTGAGCTAACAGGTATGTGCGCTGGTTACTCTGCTGCGCTTAAAATTTCTTTTTTGGTTTGCTACAATGCCTTTTCTGAAACGTTGTCTCCTTCTGCTGGAACACTGACTTCTTTCATTTAATGCCTGCAGACTATAAAAGAGAACCCAACCCAAAAAGTTTGGTTGATTAGTCTGTGGCATTCTGTTAAACTGTTGCTTATGGCGGTCTCTGTGAGCTTCTCAGCGACATTCAGCCAGCCAGGTATCCTGCCTGCAGTAGATGGAATGTGGCAATGGAACGCTGGCTGCGCGTGTCATAATAGGCTCTGAGCCTTTATATACCTGTGCACAGCAGCAGCCACCTTCAGTCTGCTGCTGGACAGCCAGCAGCAGCAGCAGCAGGAGAGGTATGTAATCAGGAGCCCTCCTGCTAAGGGTAGACAGCTGCTCGTTCCACCCCACCCCCCGCCTTAATTGGTTCTCCTCCCTTCCAATGGTGTTGAGGCGGGTGGGAACAGCAGGGGGTGAAGGTGCTGTGTTTAAAGAGGTGGAGTTATGCAGATCTAAAACGCGTGGATTGCAGCAGCAGCAAGCCGAAAAGTGCAGGCATGTAAGGGATCTAGAGGTTGACAACATGTCTTCTTAACGGGAGTCCAGGAGCTCATCTCCACAAATGGACTTTTCAGGATCCTTGGGTGGCTCCGTAGTTTGAAACCAATTCTGGTTATCGCTTCTCGGCCTTTTGGCTAAGATCAAGTGTAGTATCTGTTCTTATCAGTTTAATATCTGATACGTCCCCTATCTGGGGACCATATATTAAATGGATTTTTAGAACAGGGAGATGGAAAAAGAGCTTGCTCTGTCCACTCCACGCATTGACCTGGTATTGCAGTATCTCCAGGACCGGTGCACCCCTTCTTTAATGCAGTTTCTAAAATCAGAAAGAATTGAATTCAATGTTTTTTGTTCATTTTGCTTGTTTGTCGGATTTTGGGATGGACTCTTTGGCTTTGCTTTTCTTCTCCTCATTGGATTTTTCATGTTCAAAGTTGCAGAAGCCAGATTACAAGCTCATTTTGGTTCAACTTCAGCAACTGTGCATTGCATTGCCATGTAATGTGATGCAATGCTATCTTTCTAGCTCTCCCTTTTTACTTCCTTTTGGATAAACAGACATATTAGGCAAGCATTTTGGAGCTTTCACCTAAATAACTACAGGTGGTGAGATAAGCTGCACAATATAATTGACCTTTCAGTATATTGTTGCACACACACCATCTATTTAGCAAATGCCCTTGTTATCAACAGCAGCCTTTTAAACTCACCTGAGCTAACAGGTATGTGCGCTGGTTACTCTGCTGCGCTTAAAATTTCTTTTTTGGTTTGCTACAATGCCTTTTCTGAAACGTTGTCTCCTTCTGCTGGAACACTGACTTCTTTCATTTAATGCCTGCAGACTATAAAAGAGAACCCAACCCAAAAAGTTTGGTTGATTAGTCTGTGGCATTCTGTTAAACTGTTGCTTATGGCGGTCTCTGTGAGCTTCTCAGTGACATTCAGCCAGCCAGGTATCCTGCCTGCAGTAGATGGAATGTGGCAATGGAACGCTGGCTGCGCGTGTCATAATAGGCTCTGAGCCTTTATATACCTGTGCACAGCAGCAGCCACCTTCAGTCTGCTGCTGGACAGCCAGCAGCAGCAGCAGCAGGAGAGGTATGTAATCAGGAGCCCTCCTGCTAAGGGTAGACAGCTGCTCGTTCCACCCCACCCCCCGCCTTAATTGGTTCTCCTCCCTTCCAATGGTGTTGAGGCGGGTGGGAACAGCAGGGGGTGAAGGTGCTGTGTTTAAAGAGGTGGAGTTATGCAGATCTAAAACGCGTGGATTGCAGCAGCAGCAAGCCGAAAAGTGCAGGCATGTAAGGGATCTAGAGGTTGACAACATGTCTTCTTAACGGGAGTCCAGGAGCTCATCTCCACAAATGGACTTTTCAGGATCCTTGGGTGGCTCCGTAGTTTGAAACCAATTCTGGTTATCGCTTCTCGGCCTTTTGGCTAAGATCAAGTGTAGTATCTGTTCTTATCAGTTTAATATCTGATACGTCCCCTATCTGGGGACCATATATTAAATGGATTTTTAGAACAGGGAGATGGAAAAAGAGCTTGCTCTGTCCACTCCACGCATTGACCTGGTATTGCAGTATCTCCAGGACCGGTGCACCCCTTCTTTAATGCAGTTTCTAAAATCAGAAAGAATTGAATTCAATGTTTTTTGTTCATTTTGCTTGTTTGTCGGATTTTGGGATGGACTCTTTGGCTTTGCTTTTCTTCTCCTCATTGGATTTTTCATGTTCAAAGTTGCAGAAGCCAGATTACAAGCTCATTTTGGTTCAACTTCAGCAACTGTGCATTGCATTGCCATGTAATGTGATGCAATGCTATCTTTCTAGCTCTCCCTTTTTACTTCCTTTTGGATAAACAGACATATTAGGCAAGCATTTTGGAGCTTTCACCTAAATAACTACAGGTGGTGAGATAAGCTGCACAATATAATTGACCTTTCAGTATATTGTTGCACACACACCATCTATTTAGCAAATGCCCTTGTTATCAACAGCAGCCTTTTAAACTCACCTGAGCTAACAGGTATGTGCGCTGGTTACTCTGCTGCGCTTAAAATTTCTTTTTTGGTTTGCTACAATGCCTTTTCTGAAACGTTGTCTCCTTCTGCTGGAACACTGACTTCTTTCATTTAATGCCTGCAGACTATAAAAGAGAACCCAACCCAAAAAGTTTGGTTGATTAGTCTGTGGCATTCTGTTAAACTGTTGCTTATGGCGGTCTCTGTGAGCTTCTCAGCGACATTCAGCCAGCCAGGTATCCTGCCTGCAGTAGATGGAATGTGGCAATGGAACGCTGGCTGCGCGTGTCATAATAGGCTCTGAGCCTTTATATACCTGTGCACAGCAGCAGCCACCTTCAGTCTGCTGCTGGACAGCCAGCAGCAGCAGCAGCAGGAGAGGTATGTAATCAGGAGCCCTCCTGCTAAGGGTAGACAGCTGCTCGTTCCACCCCACCCCCCGCCTTAATTGGTTCTCCTCCCTTCCAACGGTGTTGAGGCGGGTGGGAACAGCAGGGGGTGAAGGTGCTGTGTTTAAAGAGGTGGAGTTATGCAGATCTAAAACGCGTGGATTGCAGCAGCAGCAAGCCGAAAAGTGCAGGCATGTAAGGGATCTAGAGGTTGACAACATGTCTTCTTAACGGGAGTCCAGGAGCTCATCTCCACAAATGGACTTTTCAGGATCCTTGGGTGGCTCCGTAGTTTGAAACCAATTCTGGTTATCGCTTCTCGGCCTTTTGGCTAAGATCAAGTGTAGTATCTTTTGAAAAGGCAGTTTTGTCCTTGGGCTGCCCTAGTAAATTGATGCATTTTACACACTGGTTTGGTGCACTTGTTAGTACGCCAGGTGGCTCATAGAGTTATCTGATGGAAAACATGGCCCTCCAGGATCGAAGTCACTAATCTGGGTAAGTGTGAGGGCTTTGGAGCAATGTGCCCCAGGAGTAGGCGCCCTGGTGGGAGTTCAAGCTTACTGGGACTGGGAACCCCAGAAAGACTTGGCTTCGTAGCACGCCGCACCTTTGCCAATCATACTTTCTGAGCAACCCCCCCCTATTCCTGGCCTCCGGGCTAGGAAGGGGAATTTTTATAAACCCGGTCGGAGGTCCGGTCAGCTTTGGGCTGAGAAACCAACACAGGCTCCAGCTCCACTAGGGTGGCAGCCTAGATGGAAGCTGGGAGCACGAAAACGGCTCTTCTCCGGCTTCGGCTAGGGAGAGCATCGGAGATCCCTGACCCTCGCTGTGGCCTTCTGGCTCGGAGGGATGGGGATGGTTTATTGGGGACCCTCTCCTCCGGGAAGGGTCCACATGAATCCTCGCCTCGTGCGCTGTTTTGGTGTGACTTCGGTCACATTTTTCAGTGCCTTGGATGCAGCTTCAATCAAAAAATCTGTTCTTATCAGTTTAATATCTGATACGTCACCTATCTGGGGACCATATATTAAATGGATTTTTAGAACAGGGAGATGGAAAAAGAGCTTGCTCTGTCCACTCCACGCATTGACCTGGTATTGCAGTATCTCCAGGACCGGTGCACCCCTTCTTTAATGCAGTTTCTAAAATCAGAAAGAATTGAATTCAATGTTTTTTGTTCATTTTGCTTGTTTGTCGGATTTTGGGATGGACTCTTTGGCTTTGCTTTTCTTCTCCTCATTGGATTTTTCATGTTCAAAGTTGCAGAAGCCAGATTACAAGCTCATTTTGGTTCAACTTCAGCAACTGTGCATTGCATTGCCATGTAATGTGATGCAATGCTATCTTTCTAGCTCTCCCTTTTTACTTCCTTTTGGATAAACAGACATATTAGGCAAGCATTTTGGAGCTTTCACCTAAATAACTACAGGTGGTGAGATAAGCTGCACAATATAATTGACCTTTCAGTATATTGTTGCACACACACCATCTATTTAGCAAATGCCCTTGTTATCAACAGCAGCCTTTTAAACTCACCTGAGCTAACAGGCATGTGCGCTGGTTACTCTGCTGCGCTTAAAATTTCTTTTTTGGTTTGCTACAATGCCTTTTCTGAAACGTTGTCTCCTTCTGCTGGAACACTGACTTCTTTCATTTAATGCCTGCAGACTATAAAAGAGAACCCAACCCAAAAAGTTTGGTTGATTAGTCTGTGGCATTCTGTTAAACTGTTGCTTATGGCGGTCTCTGTGAGCTTCTCAGCGACATTCAGCCAGCCAGGTATCCTGCCTGCAGTAGATGGAATGTGGCAATGGAACGCTGGCTGCGCGTGTCATAATAGGCTCTGAGCCTTTATATACCTGTGCACAGCAGCAGCCACCTTCAGTCTGCTGCTGGACAGCCAGCAGCAGCAGCAGCAGCAGGAGAGGTATGTAATCAGGAGCCCTCCTGCTAAGGGTAGACAGCTGCTCGTTCCACCCCACCCCCCGCCTTAATTGGTTCTCCTCCCTTCCAACGGTGTTGAGGCGGGTGGGAACAGCAGGGGGTGAAGGTGCTGTGTTTAAAGAGGTGGAGTTATGCAGATCTAAAACGCGTGGATTGCAGCAGCAGCAAGCCGAAAAGTGCAGGCATGTAAGGGATCTAGAGGTTGACAACATGTCTTCTTAACGGGAGTCCAGGAGCTCATCTCCACAAATGGACTTTTCAGGATCCTTGGGTGGCTCCGTAGTTTGAAACCAATTCTGGTTATCGCTTCTCGGCCTTTTGGCTAAGATCAAGTGTAGTATCTGTTCTTATCAGTTTAATATCTGATACGTCCCCTATCTGGGGACCATATATTAAATGGATTTTTAGAACAGGGAGATGGAAAAAGAGCTTGCTCTGTCCACTCCACGCATTGACCTGGTATTGCAGTATCTCCAGGACCGGTGCACCCCTTCTTTAATGCAGTTTCTAAAATCAGAAAGAATTGAATTCAATGTTTTTTGTTCATTTTGCTTGTTTGTCGGATTTTGGGATGGACTCTTTGGCTTTGCTTTTCTTCTCCTCATTGGATTTTTCATGTTCAAAGTTGCAGAAGCCAGATTACAAGCTCATTTTGGTTCAACTTCAGCAACTGTGCATTGCATTGCCATGTAATGTGATGCAATGCTATCTTTCTAGCTCTCCCTTTTTACTTCCTTTTGGATAAACAGACATATTAGGCAAGCATTTTGGAGCTTTCACCTAAATAACTACAGGTGGTGAGATAAGCTGCACAATATAATTGACCTTTCAGTATATTGTTGCACACACACCATCTATTTAGCAAATGCCCTTGTTATCAACAGCAGCCTTTTAAACTCACCTGAGCTAACAGGTATGTGCGCTGGTTACTCTGCTGCGCTTAAAATTTCTTTTTTGGTTTGCTACAATGCCTTTTCTGAAACGTTGTCTCCTTCTGCTGGAACACTGACTTCTTTCATTTAATGCCTGCAGACTATAAAAGAGAACCCAACCCAAAAAGTTTGGTTGATTAGTCTGTGGCATTCTGTTAAACTGTTGCTTATGGCGGTCTCTGTGAGCTTCTCAGCGACATTCAGCCAGCCAGGTATCCTGCCTGCAGTAGATGGAATGTGGCAATGGAACGCTGGCTGCGCGTGTCATAATAGGCTCTGAGCCTTTATATACCTGTGCACAGCAGCAGCCACCTTCAGTCTGCTGCTGGACAGCCAGCAGCAGCAGCAGCAGGAGAGGTATGTAATCAGGAGCCCTCCTGCTAAGGGTAGACAGCTGCTCGTTCCACCCCACCCCCCGCCTTAATTGGTTCTCCTCCCTTCCAACGGTGTTGAGGCGGGTGGGAACAGCAGGGGGTGAAGGTGCTGTGTTTAAAGAGGTGGAGTTATGCAGATCTAAAACGCGTGGATTGCAGCAGCAGCAAGCCGAAAAGTGCAGGCATGTAAGGGATCTAGAGGTTGACAACATGTCTTCTTAACGGGAGTCCAGGAGCTCATCTCCACAAATGGACTTTTCAGGATCCTTGGGTGGCTCCGTAGTTTGAAACCAATTCTGGTTATCGCTTCTCGGCCTTTTGGCTAAGATCAAGTGTAGTATCTTTTGAAAAGGCAGTTTTGTCCTTGGGCTGCCCTAGTAAATTGATGCATTTTACACACTGGTTTGGTGCACTTGTTAGTACGCCAGGTGGCTCATAGAGTTATCTGATGGAAAACATGGCCCTCCAGGATCGAAGTCACTAATCTGGGTAAGTGTGAGGGCTTTGGAGCAATGTGCCCCAGGAGTAGGCGCCCTGGTGGGAGTTCAAGCTTACTGGGACTGGGAACCCCAGAAAGACTTGGCTTCGTAGCACGCCGCACCTTTGCCAATCATACTTTCTGAGCAACCCCCCCCTATTCCTGGCCTCCGGGCTAGGAAGGGGAATTTTTATAAACCCGGTCGGAGGTCCGGTCAGCTTTGGGCTGAGAAACCAACACAGGCTCCAGCTCCACTAGGGTGGCAGCCTAGATGGAAGCTGGGAGCACGAAAACGGCTCTTCTCCGGCTTCGGCTAGGGAGAGCATCGGAGATCCCTGACCCTCGCTGTGGCCTTCTGGCTCGGAGGGATGGGGATGGTTTATTGGGGACCCTCTCCTCCGGGAAGGGTCCACATGAATCCTCGCCTCGTGCGCTGTTTTGGTGTGACTTCGGTCACATTTTTCAGTGCCTTGGATGCAGCTTCAATCAAAAAATCTGTTCTTATCAGTTTAATATCTGATACGTCCCCTATCTGGGGACCATATATTAAATGGATTTTTAGAACAGGGAGATGGAAAAAGAGCTTGCTCTGTCCACTCCACGCATTGACCTGGTATTGCAGTATCTCCAGGACCGGTGCACCCCTTCTTTAATGCAGTTTCTAAAATCAGAAAGAATTGAATTCAATGTTTTTTGTTCATTTTGCTTGTTTGTCGGATTTTGGGATGGACTCTTTGGCTTTGCTTTTCTTCTCCTCATTGGATTTTTCATGTTCAAAGTTGCAGAAGCCAGATTACAAGCTCATTTTGGTTCAACTTCAGCAACTGTGCATTGCATTGCCATGTAATGTGATGCAATGCTATCTTTCTAGCTCTCCCTTTTTACTTCCTTTTGGATAAACAGACATATTAGGCAAGCATTTTGGAGCTTTCACCTAAATAACTACAGGTGGTGAGATAAGCTGCACAATATAATTGACCTTTCAGTATATTGTTGCACACACACCATCTATTTAGCAAATGCCCTTGTTATCAACAGCAGCCTTTTAAACTCACCTGAGCTAACAGGCATGTGCGCTGGTTACTCTGCTGCGCTTAAAATTTCTTTTTTGGTTTGCTACAATGCCTTTTCTGAAACGTTGTCTCCTTCTGCTGGAACACTGACTTCTTTCATTTAATGCCTGCAGACTATAAAAGAGAACCCAACCCAAAAAGTTTGGTTGATTAGTCTGTGGCATTCTGTTAAACTGTTGCTTATGGCGGTCTCTGTGAGCTTCTCAGCGACATTCAGCCAGCCAGGTATCCTGCCTGCAGTAGATGGAATGTGGCAATGGAACGCTGGCTGCGCGTGTTGACGCGCCCCCTGGGACATATTCCTATTTGAGGGGAATACCCGGCACCGGATCAGATGGGGGGTTGTAGTCTCCGAGCGGCTGTGACCCGGCCCGTGCCCAGGGCGTCAAGCTCAGTGTTATGTGGCAGTCCTACAGATGTTATTAAGAGTTCTTTTGTGTCGACTACGCCACCCGTTGTGATGCGGTCACTGTGGCCGCCGCTGCAGCAGGGTCCGCTGAGGCTGATGGTGGATGCGCAGCTTGGTGGGATAACCCCCAACGGGAGGGGTATAGCCTCAGAGGGGACAGGCGCAGAGGATGGGGGTTGTGGTGGTGTAGTGCAGACGGCAGTGAAGACAGAGTCGAGTTGTGCAGTTAAGGGTGTTTACTTACTGCAGATGTTGTACTGGTCACTCCAGCTGCTAGTGACCACCCGAGCCGTGCTGCGTCCACCAGGTCCTGGATCCAGCCAACCCCCAAACAAGTCCGGAGCGTGGCCCTGAGCTCTCTTTCTGTCCCGTTCTCTGGCCGTCCCCACCAGTAATCCACCTAGGTCCAGCTCCCTCGGGCCTTCTGTTGGGACACCCTTGGCCCTGGGTTCCCTGACCCTTCATGTGGTGTGCCTTCGGGTTGGATGTGATGGGTGACCGTGGCAGACGCTGCCCACGGTCTCCGGTCTCTGGCTGGGGAATGTTTTTACCCCCACCAGCTTGGGTTCCGGTACCCTGATGCCGACTCTTCACCCGGTGCTTTTAGTTGGGATCTCAGAGTCCTTCTCTTCTGTGCTCTGGGTCTCTCTCTTTTCTCCTCTCTCACTCTGGGTCTTTGTCTTTCTTCTCTCCTCTGCTCCTGACTTGTTCTCTGCAGCTGACTGACTCTCTGCATCTGATCCTCTGCATCTGACTTGTTCTCTGCAGCTGACTGACTCTCTGCATCTGATCCTCTGCATCTGACCCTGTTCTTAGTTGGTGCCCACCTTATATACACCCTCTATGTGTGAGCTCAGGTGACCAGCACCCAATGAGCTCCTAACTTTACCCAGGCTGCTCCCCCTATCTGCCCCTACACTACTTGGGATGTACCACCTCCCTCCCACTCCAGCCAGGAACAGACTCGGTCGTACCTGCACATTTCTAAGTGGGAGTACCGTCGGTCTGTTCCCCGGAAATGGGATGTGTGTAGTGCATGCAGCCTACCGAGCTCAGTTCCACTCTCCATCCTTGCCCGGGAGTGGAATATCACACCTCTGGGTTGAGGTGCAATACTCCTGTAGCAGCCGAATCCTCAGGGTGCTACACGTGTCATAATAGGCTCTGAGCCTTTATATACCTGTGCACAGCAGCAGCCACCTTCAGTCTGCTGCTGGACAGCCAGCAGCAGCAGCAGCAGCAGGAGAGGTATGTAATCAGGAGCCCTCCTGCTAAGGGTAGACAGCTGCTCGTTCCACCCCACCCCCCGCCTTAATTGGTTCTCCTCCCTTCCAACGGTGTTGAGGCGGGTGGGAACAGCAGGGGGTGAAGGTGCTGTGTTTAAAGAGGTGGAGTTATGCAGATCTAAAACGCGTGGATTGCAGCAGCAGCAAGCCGAAAAGTGCAGGCATGTAAGGGATCTAGAGGTTGACAACATGTCTTCTTAACGGGAGTCCAGGAGCTCATCTCCACAAATGGACTTTTCAGGATCCTTGGGTGGCTCCGTAGTTTGAAACCAATTCTGGTTATCGCTTCTCGGCCTTTTGGCTAAGATCAAGTGTAGTATCTGTTCTTATCAGTTTAATATCTGATACGTCCCCTATCTGGGGACCATATATTAAATGGATTTTTAGAACAGGGAGATGGAAAAAGAGCTTGCTCTGTCCACTCCACGCATTGACCTGGTATTGCAGTATCTCCAGGACCGGTGCACCCCTTCTTTAATGCAGTTTCTAAAATCAGAAAGAATTGAATTCAATGTTTTTTGTTCATTTTGCTTGTTTGTCGGATTTTGGGATGGACTCTTTGGCTTTGCTTTTCTTCTCCTCATTGGATTTTTCATGTTCAAAGTTGCAGAAGCCAGAAGATTACAAGCTCATTTTGGTTCAACTTCAGCAACTGTGCATTGCATTGCCATGTAATGTGATGCAATGCTATCTTTCTAGCTCTCCCTTTTTACTTCCTTTTGGATAAACAGACATATTAGGCAAGCATTTTGGAGCTTTCACCTAAATAACTACAGGTGGTGAGATAAGCTGCACAATATAATTGACCTTTCAGTATATTGTTGCACACACACCATCTATTTAGCAAATGCCCTTGTTATCAACAGCAGCCTTTTAAACTCACCTGAGCTAACAGGTATGTGCGCTGGTTACTCTGCTGCGCTTAAAATTTCTTTTTTGGTTTGCTACAATGCCTTTTCTGAAACGTTGTCTCCTTCTGCTGGAACACTGACCTCTTTCATTTAATGCCTGCAGACTATAAAAGAGAACCCAACCCAAAAAGTTTGGTTGATTAGTCTGTGGCATTCTGTTAAACTGTTGCTTATGGCGGTCTCTGTGAGCTTCTCAGCGACATTCAGCCAGCCAGGTATCCTGCCTGCAGTAGATGGAATGTGGCAATGGAACGCTGGCTGCGCGTGTCATAATAGGCTCTGAGCCTTTATATACCTGTGCACAGCAGCAGCCACCTTCAGTCTGCTGCTGGACAGCCAGCAGCAGCAGCAGCAGGAGAGGTATGTAATCAGGAGCCCTCCTGCTAAGGGTAGACAGCTGCTCGTTCCACCCCACCCCCCGCCTTAATTGGTTCTCCTCCCTTCCAACGGTGTTGAGGCGGGTGGGAACAGCAGGGGGTGAAGGTGCTGTGTTTAAAGAGGTGGAGTTATGCAGATCTAAAACGCGTGGATTGCAGCAGCAGCAAGCCGAAAAGTGCAGGCATGTAAGGGATCTAGAGGTTGACAACATGTCTTCTTAACGGGAGTCCAGGAGCTCATCTCCACAAATGGACTTTTCAGGATCCTTGGGTGGCTCCGTAGTTTGAAACCAATTCTGGTTATCGCTTCTCGGCCTTTTGGCTAAGATCAAGTGTAGTATCTGTTCTTATCAGTTTAATATCTGATACGTCCCCTATCTGGGGACCATATATTAAATGGATTTTTAGAACAGGGAGATGGAAAAAGAGCTTGCTCTGTCCACTCCACGCATTGACCTGGTATTGCAGTATCTCCAGGACCGGTGCACCCCTTCTTTAATGCAGTTTCTAAAATCAGAAAGAATTGAATTCAATGTTTTTTGTTCATTTTGCTTGTTTGTCGGATTTTGGGATGGACTCTTTGGCTTTGCTTTTCTTCTCCTCATTGGATTTTTCATGTTCAAAGTTGCAGAAGCCAGATTACAAGCTCATTTTGGTTCAACTTCAGCAACTGTGCATTGCATTGCCATGTAATGTGATGCAATGCTATCTTTCTAGCTCTCCCTTTTTACTTCCTTTTGGATAAACAGACATATTAGGCAAGCATTTTGGAGCTTTCACCTAAATAACTACAGGTGGTGAGATAAGCTGCACAATATAATTGACCTTTCAGTATATTGTTGCACACACACCATCTATTTAGCAAATGCCCTTGTTATCAACAGCAGCCTTTTAAACTCACCTGAGCTAACAGGTATGTGCGCTGGTTACTCTGCTGCGCTTAAAATTTCTTTTTTGGTTTGCTACAATGCCTTTTCTGAAACGTTGTCTCCTTCTGCTGGAACACTGACTTCTTTCATTTAATGCCTGCAGACTATAAAAGAGAACCCAACCCAAAAAGTTTGGTTGATTAGTCTGTGGCATTCTGTTAAACTGTTGCTTATGGCGGTCTCTGTGAGCTTCTCAGCGACATTCAGCCAGTCAGGTATCCTGCCTGCAGTAGATGGAATGTGACAATGGAACGCTGGCTGCGCGTGTCATAATAGGCTCTGAGCCTTTATATACCTGTGCACAGCAGCAGCCACCTTCAGTCTGCTGCTGGACAGCCAGCAGCAGCAGCAGCAGGAGAGGTATGTAATCAGGAGCCCTCCTGCTAAGGGTAGACAGCTGCTCGTTCCACCCCACCCCCCGCCTTAATTGGTTCTCCTCCCTTCCAACGGTGTTGAGGCGGGTGGGAACAGCAGGGGGTGAAGGTGCTGTGTTTAAAGAGGTGGAGTTATGCAGATCTAAAACGCGTGGATTGCAGCAGCAGCAAGCCGAAAAGTGCAGGCATGTAAGGGATCTAGAGGTTGACAACATGTCTTCTTAACGGGAGTCCAGGAGCTCATCTCCACAAATGGACTTTTCAGGATCCTTGGGTGGCTCCGTAGTTTGAAACCAATTCTGGTTATCGCTTCTCGGCCTTTTGGCTAAGATCAAGTGTAGTATCTGTTCTTATCAGTTTAATATCTGATACGTCCCCTATCTGGGGACCATATATTAAATGGATTTTTAGAACAGGGAGATGGAAAAAGAGCTTGCTCTGTCCACTCCACGCATTGACCTGGTCTTGCAGTATCTCCAGGACCGGTGCACCCCTTCTTTAATGCAGTTTCTAAAATCAGAAAGAATTGAATTCAATGTTTTTTGTTCATTTTGCTTGTTTGTCGGATTTTGGGATGGACTCTTTGGCTTTGCTTTTCTTCTCCTCATTGGATTTTTCATGTTCAAAGTTGCAGAAGCCAGATTACAAGCTCATTTTGGTTCAACTTCAGCAACTGTGCATTGCATTGCCATGTAATGTGATGCAATGCTATCTTTCTAGCTCTCCCTTTTTACTTCCTTTTGGATAAACAGACATATTAGGCAAGCATTTTGGAGCTTTCACCTAAATAACTACAGGTGGTGAGATAAGCTGCACAATATAATTGACCTTTCAGTATATTGTTGCACACACACCATCTATTTAGCAAATGCCCTTGTTATCAACAGCAGCCTTTTAAACTCACCTGAGCTAACAGGTATGTGCGCTGGTTACTCTGCTGCGCTTAAAATTTCTTTTTTGGTTTGCTACAATGCCTTTTCTGAAACGTTGTCTCCTTCTGCTGGAACACTGACTTCTTTCATTTAATGCCTGCAGACTATAAAAGAGAACCCAACCCAAAAAGTTTGGTTGATTAGTCTGTGGCATTCTGTTAAACTGTTGCTTATGGCGGTCTCTGTGAGCTTCTCAGCGACATTCAGCCAGCCAGGTATCCTGCCTGCAGTAGATGGAATGTGGCAATGGAACGCTGGCTGCGCGTGTCATAATAGGCTCTGAGCCTTTATATACCTGTGCACAGCAGCAGCCACCTTCAGTCTGCTGCTGGACAGCCAGCAGCAGCAGCAGCAGCAGAAGAGGTATGTAATCAGGAGCCCTCCTGCTAAGGGTAGACAGCTGCTCGTTCCACCCCACCCCCCGCCTTAATTGGTTCTCCTCCCTTCCAACGGTGTTGAGGCGGGTGGGAACAGCAGGGGGTGAAGGTGCTGTGTTTAAAGAGGTGGAGTTATGCAGATCTAAAACGCGTGGATTGCAGCAGCAGCAAGCCGAAAAGTGCAGGCATGTAAGGGATCTAGAGGTTGACAACATGTCTTCTTAACGGGAGTCCAGGAGCTCATCTCCACAAATGGACTTTTCAGGATCCTTGGGTGGCTCCGTAGTTTGAAACCAATTCTGGTTATCGCTTCTCGGCCTTTTGGCTAAGATCAAGTGTAGTATCTGTTCTTATCAGTTTAATATCTGATACGTCCCCTATCTGAGGACCATATATTAAATGGATTTTTAGAACAGGGAGATGGAAAAAGAGCTTGCTCTGTCCACTCCACGCATTGACCTGGTATTGCAGTATCTCCAGGACCGGTGCACCCCTTCTTTAATGCAGTTTCTAAAATCAGAAAGAATTGAATTCAATGTTTTTTGTTCATTTTGCTTGTTTGTCGGATTTTGGGATGGACTCTTTGGCTTTGCTTTTCTTCTCCTCATTGGATTTTTCATGTTCAAAGTTGCAGAAGCCAGATTACAAGCTCATTTTGGTTCAACTTCAGCAACTGTGCATTGCATTGCCATGTAATGTGATGCAATGCTATCTTTCTAGCTCTCCCTTTTTACTTCCTTTTGGATAAACAGACATATTAGGCAAGCATTTTGGAGCTTTCACCTAAATAACTACAGGTGGTGAGATAAGCTGCACAATATAATTGACCTTTCAGTATATTGTTGCACACACACCATCTATTTAGCAAATGCCCTTGTTATCAACAGCAGCCTTTTAAACTCACCTGAGCTAACAGGTATGTGCGCTGGTTACTCTGCTGCGCTTAAAATTTCTTTTTTGGTTTGCTACAATGCCTTTTCTGAAACGTTGTCTCCTTCTGCTGGAACACTGACTTCTTTCATTTAATGCCTGCAGACTATAAAAGAGAACCCAACCCAAAAAGTTTGGTTGATTAGTCTGTGGCATTCTGTTAAACTGTTGCTTATGGCGGTCTCTGTGAGCTTCTCAGCGACATTCAGCCAGCCAGGTATCCTGCCTGCAGTAGATGGAATGTGGCAATGGAACGCTGGCTGCGCGTGTCATAATAGGCTCTGAGCCTTTATATACCTGTGCACAGCAGCAGCCACCTTCAGTCTGCTGCTGGACAGCCAGCAGCAGCAGCAGCAGCAGGAGAGGTATGTAATCAGGAGCCCTCCTGCTAAGGGTAGACAGCTGCTCGTTCCACCCCACCCCCCGCCTTAATTGGTTCTCCTCCCTTCCAACGGTGTTGAGGCGGGTGGGAACAGCAGGGGGTGAAGGTGCTGTGTTTAAAGAGGTGGAGTTATGCAGATCTAAAACGCGTGGATTGCAGCAGCAGCAAGCCGAAAAGTGCAGGCATGTAAGGGATCTAGAGGTTGACAACATGTCTTCTTAACGGGAGTCCAGGAGCTCATCTCCACAAATGGACTTTTCAGGATCCTTGGGTGGCTCCGTAGTTTGAAACCAATTCTGGTTATCGCTTCTCGGCCTTTTGGCTAAGATCAAGTGTAGTATCTGTTCTTATCAGTTTAATATCTGATACGTCCCCTATCTGGGGACCATATATTAAATGGATTTTTAGAACAGGGAGATGGAAAAAGAGCTTGCTCTGTCCACTCCACGCATTGACCTGGTATTGCAGTATCTCCAGGACCGGTGCACCCCTTCTTTAATGCAGTTTCTAAAATCAGAAAGAATTGAATTCAATGTTTTTTGTTCATTTTGCTTGTTTGTCGGATTTTGGGATGGACTCTTTGGCTTTGCTTTTCTTCTCCTCATTGGATTTTTCATGTTCAAAGTTGCAGAAGCCAGATTACAAGCTCATTTTGGTTCAACTTCAGCAACTGTGCATTGCATTGCCATGTAATGTGATGCAATGCTATCTTTCTAGCTCTCCCTTTTTACTTCCTTTTGGATAAACAGACATATTAGGCAAGCATTTTGGAGCTTTCACCTAAATAACTACAGGTGGTGAGATAAGCTGCACAATATAATTGACCTTTCAGTATATTGTTGCACACACACCATCTATTTAGCAAATGCCCTTGTTATCAACAGCAGCCTTTTAAACTCACCTGAGCTAACAGGTATGTGCGCTGGTTACTCTGCTGCGCTTAAAATTTCTTTTTTGGTTTGCTACAATGCCTTTTCTGAAACGTTGTCTCCTTCTGCTGGAACACTGACTTCTTTCATTTAATGCCTGCAGACTATAAAAGAGAACCCAACCCAAAAAGTTTGGTTGATTAGTCTGTGGCATTCTGTTAAACTGTTGCTTATGGCGGTCTCTGTGAGCTTCTCAGCGACATTCAGCCAGCCAGGTATCCTGCCTGCAGTAGATGGAATGTGGCAATGGAACGCTGGCTGCGCGTGTCATAATAGGCTCTGAGCCTTTATATACCTGTGCACAGCAGCAGCCACCTTCAGTCTGCTGCTGGACAGCCAGCAGCAGCAGCAGCAGGAGAGGTATGTAATCAGGAGCCCTCCTGCTAAGGGTAGACAGCTGCTCGTTCCACCCCACCCCCCGCCTTAATTGGTTCTCCTCCCTTCCAACGGTGTTGAGGCGGGTGGGAACAGCAGGGGGTGAAGGTGCTGTGTTTAAAGAGGTGGAGTTATGCAGATCTAAAACGCGTGGATTGCAGCAGCAGCAAGCCGAAAAGTGCAGGCATGTAAGGGATCTAGAGGTTGACAACATGTCTTCTTAACGGGAGTCCAGGAGCTCATCTCCACAAATGGACTTTTCAGGATCCTTGGGTGGCTCCGTAGTTTGAAACCAATTCTGGTTATCGCTTCTCGGCCTTTTGGCTAAGATCAAGTGTAGTATCTGTTCTTATCAGTTTAATATCTGATACGTCCCCTATCTGGGGACCATATATTAAATGGATTTTTAGAACAGGGAGATGGAAAAAGAGCTTGCTCTGTCCACTCCACGCATTGACCTGGTATTGCAGTATCTCCAGGACCGGTGCACCCCTTCTTTAATGCAGTTTCTAAAATCAGAAAGAATTGAATTCAATGTTTTTTGTTCATTTTGCTTGTTTGTCGGATTTTGGGATGGACTCTTTGGCTTTGCTTTTCTTCTCCTCATTGGATTTTTCATGTTCAAAGTTGCAGAAGCCAGATTACAAGCTCATTTTGGTTCAACTTCAGCAACTGTGCATTGCATTGCCATGTAATGTGATGCAATGCTATCTTTCTAGCTCTCCCTTTTTACTTCCTTTTGGATAAACAGACATATTAGGCAAGCATTTTGGAGCTTTCACCTAAATAACTACAGGTGGTGAGATAAGCTGCACAATATAATTGACCTTTCAGTATATTGTTGCACACACACCATCTATTTAGCAAATGCCCTTGTTATCAACAGCAGCCTTTTAAACTCACCTGAGCTAACAGGTATGTGCGCTGGTTACTCTGCTGCGCTTAAAATTTCTTTTTTGGTTTGCTACAATGCCTTTTCTGAAACGTTGTCTCCTTCTGCTGGAACACTGACTTCTTTCATTTAATGCCTGCAGACTATAAAAGAGAACCCAACCCAAAAAGTTTGGTTGATTAGTCTGTGGCATTCTGTTAAACTGTTGCTTATGGCGGTCTCTGTGAGCTTCTCAGCGACATTCAGCCAGCCAGGTATCCTGCCTGCAGTAGATGGAATGTGGCAATGGAACGCTGGCTGCGCATGTCATAATAGGCTCTGAGCCTTTATATACCTGTGCACAGCAGCAGCCACCTTCAGTGTGCTGCTGGACAGCCAGCAGCAGCAGCAGCAGGAGAGGTATGTAATCAGGAGCCCTCCTGCTAAGGGTAGACAGCTGCTCGTTCCACCCCACCCCCCGCCTTAATTGGTTCTCCTCCTTTCCAACGGTGTTGAGGCGGGTGGGAACAGCAGGGGGTGAAGGTGCTGTGTTTAAAGAGGTGGAGTTATGCAGATCTAAAACGCGTGGATTGCAGCAGCAGCAAGCCGAAAAGTGCAGGCATGTAAGGGATCTAGAGGTTGACAACATGTCTTCTTAACGGGAGTCCAGGAGCTCATCTCCACAAATGGACTTTTCAGGATCCTTGGGTGGCTCCGTAGTTTGAAACCAATTCTGGTTATCGCTTCTCGGCCTTTTGGCTAAGATCAAGTGTAGTATCTGTTCTTATCAGTTTAATATCTGATACGTCCCCTATCTGGGGACCATATATTAAATGGATTTTTAGAACAGGGAGATGGAAAAAGAGCTTGCTCTGTCCACTCCACGCATTGACCTGGTATTGCAGTATCTCCAGGACCGGTGCACCCCTTCTTTAATGCAGTTTCTAAAATCAGAAAGAATTGAATTCAATGTTTTTTGTTCATTTTGCTTGTTTGTCGGATTTTGGGATGGACTCTTTGGCTTTGCTTTTCTTCTCCTCATTGGATTTTTCATGTTCAAAGTTGCAGAAGCCAGATTACAAGCTCATTTTGGTTCAACTTCAGCAACTGTGCATTGCATTGCCATGTAATGTGATGCAATGCTATCTTTCTAGCTCTCCCTTTTTACTTCCTTTTGGATAAACAGACATATTAGGCAAGCATTTTGGAGCTTTCACCTAAATAACTACAGGTGGTGAGATAAGCTGCACAATATAATTGACCTTTCAGTATATTGTTGCACACACACCATCTATTTAGCAAATGCCCTTGTTATCAACAGCAGCCTTTTAAA
Source organism: Phyllobates terribilis (assembly GCF_046119375.1). Taxonomy (NCBI): domain Eukaryota; kingdom Metazoa; phylum Chordata; class Amphibia; order Anura; family Dendrobatidae; genus Phyllobates; species Phyllobates terribilis. The sequence goes on along the minus strand of NW_027363784.1, from coordinate 166,045 downwards.
CTCACCTGAGCTAACAGGTATGTGCGCTGGTTACTCTGCTGCGCTTAAAATTTCTTTTTTGGTTTGCTACAATGCCTTTTCTGAAACGTTGTCTCCTTCTGCTGGAACACTGACTTCTTTCATTTAATGCCTGCAGACTATAAAAGAGAACCCAACCCAAAAAGTTTGGTTGATTAGTCTGTGGCATTCTGTTAAACTGTTGCTTATGGCGGTCTCTGTGAGCTTCTCAGCGACATTCAGCCAGCCAGGTATCCTGCCTGCAGTAGATGGAATGTGACAATGGAACGCTGGCTGCGCGTGTCATAATAGGCTCTGAGCCTTTATATACCTGTGCACAGCAGCAGCCACCTTCAGTCTGCTGCTGGACAGCCAGCAGCAGCAGCAGCAGCAGGAGAGGTATGTAATCAGGAGCCCTCCTGCTAAGGGTAGACAGCTGCTCGTTCCACCCCACCCCCCGCCTTAATTGGTTCTCCTCCCTTCCAACGGTGTTGAGGCGGGTGGGAACAGCAGGGGGTGAAGGTGCTGTGTTTAAAGAGGTGGAGTTATGCAGATCTAAAACGCGTGGATTGCAGCAGCAGCAAGCCGAAAAGTGCAGGCATGTAAGGGATCTAGAGGTTGACAACATGTCTTCTTAACGGGAGTCCAGGAGCTCATCTCCACAAATGGACTTTTCAGGATCCTTGGGTGGCTCTGTAGTTTGAAACCAATTCTGGTTATCGCTTCTCGGCCTTTTGGCTAAGATCAAGTGTAGTATCTGTTCTTATCAGTTTAATATCTGATACGTCCCCTATCTGGGGACCATATATTAAATGGATTTTTAGAACAGGGAGATGGAAAAAGAGCTTGCTCTGTCCACTCCACGCATTGACCTGGTATTGCAGTATCTCCAGGACCGGTGCACCCCTTCTTTAATGCAGTTTCTAAAATCAGAAAGAATTGAATTCAATGTTTTTTGTTCATTTTGCTTGTTTGTCGGATTTTGGGATGGACTCTTTGGCTTTGCTTTTCTTCTCCTCATTGGATTTTTCATGTTCAAAGTTGCAGAAGCCAGATTACAAGCTCATTTTGGTTCAACTTCAGCAACTGTGCATTGCATTGCCATGTAATGTGATGCAATGCTATCTTTCTAGCTCTCCCTTTTTACTTCCTTTTGGATAAACAGACATATTAGGCAAGCATTTTGGAGCTTTCACCTAAATAACTACAGGTGGTGAGATAAGCTGCACAATATAATTGACCTTTCAGTATATTGTTGCACACACACCATCTATTTAGCAAATGCCCTTGTTATCAACAGCAGCCTTTTAAACTCACCTGAGCTAACAGGTATGTGCGCTGGTTACTCTGCTGCGCTTAAAATTTCTTTTTTGGTTTGCTACAATGCCTTTTCTGAAACGTTGTCTCCTTCTGCTGGAACACTGACTTCTTTCATTTAATGCCTGCAGACTATAAAAGAGAACCCAACCCAAAAAGTTTGGTTGATTAGTCTGTGGCATTCTGTTAAACTGTTGCTTATGGCGGTCTCTGTGAGCTTCTCAGCGACATTCAGCCAGCCAGGTATCCTGCCTGCAGTAGATGGAATGTGGCAATGGAACGCTGGCTGCGCGTGTCATAATAGGCTCTGAGCCTTTATATACCTGTGCACAGCAGCAGCCACCTTCAGTCTGCTGCTGGACAGCCAGCAGCAGCAGCAGCAGGAGAGGTATGTAATCAGGAGCCCTCCTGCTAAGGGTAGACAGCTGCTCGTTCCACCCCACCCCCCGCCTTAATTGGTTCTCCTCCCTTCCAACGGTGTTGAGGCGGGTGGGAACAGCAGGGGGTGAAGGTGCTGTGTTTAAAGAGGTGGAGTTATGCAGATCTAAAACGCGTGGATTGCAGCAGCAGCAAGCCGAAAAGTGCAGGCATGTAAGGGATCTAGAGGTTGACAACATGTCTTCTTAACGGGAGTCCAGGAGCTCATCTCCACAAATGGACTTTTCAGGATCCTTGGGTGGCTCCGTAGTTTGAAACCAATTCTGGTTATCGCTTCTCGGCCTTTTGGCTAAGATCAAGTGTAGTATCTGTTCTTATCAGTTTAATATCTGATACGTCCCCTATCTGGGGACCATATATTAAATGGATTTTTAGAACAGGGAGATGGAAAAAGAGCTTGCTCTGTCCACTCCACGCATTGACCTGGTATTGCAGTATCTCCAGGACCGGTGCACCCCTTCTTTAATGCAGTTTCTAAAATCAGAAAGAATTGAATTCAATGTTTTTTGTTCATTTTGCTTGTTTGTCGGATTTTGGGATGGACTCTTTGGCTTTGCTTTTCTTCTCCTCATTGGATTTTTCATGTTCAAAGTTGCAGAAGCCAGATTACAAGCTCATTTTGGTTCAACTTCAGCAACTGTGCATTGCATTGCCATGTAATGTGATGCAATGCTATCTTTCTAGCTCTCCCTTTTTACTTCCTTTTGGATAAACAGACATATTAGGCAAGCATTTTGGAGCTTTCACCTAAATAACTACAGGTGGTGAGATAAGCTGCACAATATAATTGACCTTTCAGTATATTGTTGCACACACACCATCTATTTAGCAAATGCCCTTGTTATCAACAGCAGCCTTTTAAACTCACCTGAGCTAACAGGTATGTGCGCTGGTTACTCTGCTGCGCTTAAAATTTCTTTTTTGGTTTGCTACAATGCCTTTTCTGAAACGTTGTCTCCTTCTGCTGGAACACTGACTTCTTTCATTTAATGCCTGCAGACTATAAAAGAGAACCCAACCCAAAAAGTTTGGTTGATTAGTCTGTGGCATTCTGTTAAACTGTTGCTTATGGCGGTCTCTGTGAGCTTCTCAGCGACATTCAGCCAGCCAGGTATCCTGCCTGCAGTAGATGGAATGTGGCAATGGAACGCTGGCTGCGCGTGTCATAATAGGCTCTGAGCCTTTATATACCTGTGCACAGCAGCAGCCACCTTCAGTCTGCTGCTGGACAGCCAGCAGCAGCAGCAGCAGGAGAGGTATGTAATCAGGAGCCCTCCTGCTAAGGGTAGACAGCTGCTCGTTCCACCCCACCCCCCGCCTTAATTGGTTCTCCTCCCTTCCAACGGTGTTGAGGCGGGTGGGAACAGCAGGGGGTGAAGGTGCTGTGTTTAAAGAGGTGGAGTTATGCAGATCTAAAACGCGTGGATTGCAGCAGCAGCAAGCCGAAAAGTGCAGGCATGTAAGGGATCTAGAGGTTGACAACATGTCTTCTTAACGGGAGTCCAGGAGCTCATCTCCACAAATGGACTTTTCAGGATCCTTGGGTGGCTCCGTAGTTTGAAACCAATTCTGGTTATCGCTTCTTGGCCTTTTGGCTAAGATCAAGTGTAGTATCTGTTCTTATCAGTTTAATATCTGATACGTCCCCTATCTGGGGACCATATATTAAATGGATTTTTAGAACAGGGAGATGGAAAAAGAGCTTGCTCTGTCCACTCCACGCATTGACCTGGTATTGCAGTATCTCCAGGACCGGTGCACCCCTTCTTTAATGCAGTTTCTAAAATCAGAAAGAATTGAATTCAATGTTTTTTGTTCATTTTGCTTGTTTGTCGGATTTTGGGATGGACTCTTTGGTTTTGCTTTTCTTCTCCTCATTGGATTTTTCATGTTCAAAGTTGCAGAAGCCAGATTACAAGCTCATTTTGGTTCAACTTCAGCAACTGTGCATTGCATTGCCATGTAATGTGATGCAATGCTATCTTTCTAGCTCTCCCTTTTTACTTCCTTTTGGATAAACAGACATATTAGGCAAGCATTTTGGAGCTTTCACCTAAATAACTACAGGTGGTGAGATAAGCTGCACAATATAATTGACCTTTCAGTATATTGTTGCACACACACCATCTATTTAGCAAATGCCCTTGTTATCAACAGCAGCCTTTTAAACTCACCTGAGCTAACAGGTATGTGCGCTGGTTACTCTGCTGCGCTTAAAATTTCTTTTTTGGTTTGCTACAATGCCTTTTCTGAAACGTTGTCTCCTTCTGCTGGAACACTGACTTCTTTCATTTAATGCCTGCAGACTATAAAAGAGAACCCAACCCAAAAAGTTTGGTTGATTAGTCTGTGGCATTCTGTTAAACTGTTGCTTATGGCGGTCTCTGTGAGCTTCTCAGCGACATTCAGCCAGCCAGGTATCCTGCCTGCAGTAGATGGAATGTGGCAATGGAACGCTGGCTGCGCGTGTCATAATAGGCTCTGAGCCTTTATATACCTGTGCACAGCAGCAGCCACCTTCAGTCTGCTGCTGGACAGCCAGCAGCAGCAGCAGCAGGAGAGGTATGTAATCAGGAGCCCTCCTGCTAAGGGTAGACAGCTGCTCGTTCCACCCCACCCCCCGCCTTAATTGGTTCTCCTCCCTTCCAACGGTGTTGAGGCGGGTGGGAACAGCAGGGGGTGAAGGTGCTGTGTTTAAAGAGGTGGAGTTATGCAGATCTAAAACGCGTGGATTGCAGCAGCAGCAAGCCGAAAAGTGCAGGCATGTAAGGGATCTAGAGGTTGACAACATGTCTTCTTAACGGGAGTCCAGGAGCTCATCTCCACAAATGGACTTTTCAGGATCCTTGGGTGGCTCCGTAGTTTGAAACCAATTCTGGTTATCGCTTCTCGGCCTTTTGGCTAAGATCAAGTGTAGTATCTGTTCTTATCAGTTTAATATCTGATACGTCCCCTATCTGGGGACCATATATTAAATGGATTTTTAGAACAGGGAGATGGAAAAAGAGCTTGCTCTGTCCACTCCACGCATTGACCTGGTATTGCAGTATCTCCAGGACCGGTGCACCCCTTCTTTAATGCAGTTTCTAAAATCAGAAAGAATTGAATTCAATGTTTTTTGTTCATTTTGCTTGTTTGTCGGATTTTGGGATGGACTCTTTGGCTTTGCTTTTCTTCTCCTCATTGGATTTTTCATGTTCAAAGTTGCAGAAGCCAGATTACAAGCTCATTTTGGTTCAACTTCAGCAACTGTGCATTGCATTGCCATGTAATGTGATGCAATGCTATCTTTCTAGCTCTCCCTTTTTACTTCCTTTTGGATAAACAGACATATTAGGCAAGCATTTTGGAGCTTTCACCTAAATAACTACAGGTGGTGAGATAAGCTGCACAATATAATTGACCTTTCAGTATATTGCTGCACACACACCATCTATTTAGCAAATGCCCTTGTTATCAACAGCAGCCTTTTAAACTCACCTGAGCTAACAGGTATGTGCGCTGGTTACTCTGCTGCGCTTAAAATTTCTTTTTTGGTTTGCTACAATGCCTTTTCTGAAACGTTGTCTCCTTCTGCTGGAACACTGGCTTCTTTCATTTAATGCCTGCAGACTATAAAAGAGAACCCAACCCAAAAAGTTTGGTTGATTAGTCTGTGGCATTCTGTTAAACTGTTGCTTATGGCGGTCTCTGTGAGCTTCTCAGCGACATTCAGCCAGCCAGGTATCCTGCCTGCAGTAGATGGAATGTGGCAATGGAACGCTGGCTGCGCGTGTCATAATAGGCTCTGAGCCTTTATATACCTGTGCACAGCAGCAGCCACCTTCAGTCTGCTGCTGGACAGCCAGCAGCAGCAGCAGCAGGAGAGGTATGTAATCAGGAGCCCTCCTGCTAAGGGTAGACAGCTGCTCGTTCCACCCCACCCCCCGCCTTAATTGGTTCTCCTCCCTTCCAACGGTGTTGAGGCGGGTGGGAACAGCAGGGGGTGAAGGTGCTGTGTTTAAAGAGGTGGAGTTATGCAGATCTAAAACGCGTGGATTGCAGCAGCAGCAAGCCGAAAAGTGCAGGCATGTAAGGGATCTAGAGGTTGACAACATGTCTTCTTAACGGGAGTCCAGGAGCTCATCTCCACAAATGGACTTTTCAGGATCCTTGGGTGGCTCCGTAGTTTGAAACCAATTCTGGTTATCGCTTCTCGGCCTTTTGGCTAAGATCAAGTGTAGTATCTGTTCTTATCAGTTTAATATCTGATACGTCCCCTATCTGGGGACCATATATTAAATGGATTTTTAGAACAGAGAGATGGAAAAAGAGCTTGCTCTGTCCACTCCACGCATTGACCTGGTATTGCAGTATCTCCAGGACCGGTGCACCCCTTCTTTAATGCAGTTTCTAAAATCAGAAAGAATTGAATTCAATGTTTTTTGTTCATTTTGCTTGTTTGTCGGATTTTGGGATGGACTCTTTGGCTTTGCTTTTCTTCTCCTCATTGGATTTTTCATGTTCAAAGTTGCAGAAGCCAGATTACAAGCTCATTTTGGTTCAACTTCAGCAACTGTGCATTGCATTGCCATGTAATGTGATGCAATGCTATCTTTCTAGCTCTCCCTTTTTACTTCCTTTTGGATAAACAGACATATTAGGCAAGCATTTTGGAGCTTTCACCTAAATAACTACAGGTGGTGAGATAAGCTGCACAATATAATTGACCTTTCAGTATATTGTTGCACACACACCATCTATTTAGCAAATGCCCTTGTTATCAACAGCAGCCTTTTAAACTCACCTGAGCTAACAGGTATGTGCGCTGGTTACTCTGCTGCACTTAAAATTTCTTTTTTGGTTTGCTACAATGCCTTTTCTGAAACGTTGTCTCCTTCTGCTGGAACACTGACTTCTTTCATTTAATGCCTGCAGACTATAAAAGAGAACCCAACCCAAAAAGTTTGGTTGATTAGTCTGTGGCATTCTGTTAAACTGTTGCTTATGGCGGTCTCTGTGAGCTTCTCAGCGACATTCAGCCAGCCAGGTATCCTGCCTGCAGTAGATGGAATGTGGCAATGGAACGCTGGCTGCGCGTGTCATAATAGGCTCTGAGCCTTTATATACCTGTGCACAGCAGCAGCCACCTTCAGTCTGCTGCTGGACAGCCAGCAGCAGCAGCAGCAGGAGAGGTATGTAATCAGGAGCCCTCCTGCTAAGGGTAGACAGCTGCTCGTTCCACCCCACCCCCCGCCTTAATTGGTTCTCCTCCCTTCCAACGGTGTTGAGGCGGGTGGGAACAGCAGGGGGTGAAGGTGCTGTGTTTAAAGAGGTGGAGTTATGCAGATCTAAAACGCGTGGATTGCAGCAGCAGCAAGCCGAAAAGTGCAGGCATGTAAGGGATCTAGAGGTTGACAACATGTCTTCTTAACGGGAGTCCAGGAGCTCATCTCCACAAATGGACTTTTCAGGATCCTTGGGTGGCTCCGTAGTTTGAAACCAATTCTGGTTATCGCTTCTCGGCCTTTTGGCTAAGATCAAGTGTAGTATCTGTTCTTATCAGTTTAATATCTGATACGTCCCCTATCTGGGGACCATATATTAAATGGATTTTTAGAACAGGGAGATGGAAAAAGAGCTTGCTCTGTCCACTCCACGCATTGACCTGGTATTGCAGTATCTCCAGGACCGGTGCACCCCTTCTTTAATGCAGTTTCTAAAATCAGAAAGAATTGAATTCAATGTTTTTTGTTCATTTTGCTTGTTTGTCGGATTTTGGGATGGACTCTTTGGCTTTGCTTTTCTTCTCCTCATTGGATTTTTCATGTTCAAAGTTGCAGAAGCCAGATTACAAGCTCATTTTGGTTCAACTTCAGCAACTGTGCATTGCATTGCCATGTAATGTGATGCAATGCTATCTTTCTAGCTCTCCCTTTTTACTTCCTTTTGGATAAACAGACATATTAGGCAAGCATTTTGGAGCTTTCACCTAAATAACTACAGGTGGTGAGATAAGCTGCACAATATAATTGACCTTTCAGTATATTGTTGCACACACACCATCTATTTAGCAAATGCCCTTGTTATCAACAGCAGCCTTTTAAACTCACCTGAGCTAACAGGTATGTGCGCTGGTTACTCTGCTGCGCTTAAAATTTCTTTTTTGGTTTGCTACAATGCCTTTTCTGAAACGTTGTCTCCTTCTGCTGGAACACTGACTTCTTTCATTTAATGCCTGCAGACTATAAAAGAGAACCCAACCCAAAAAGTTTGGTTGATTAGTCTGTGGCATTCTGTTAAACTGTTGCTTATGGCGGTCTCTGTGTGCTTCTCAGCGACATTCAGCCAGCCAGGTATCCTGCCTGCAGTAGATGGAATGTGGCAATGGAACGCTGGCTGCGCGTGTCATAATAGGCTCTGAGCCTTTATATACCTGTGCACAGCAGCAGCCACCTTCAGTCTGCTGCTGGACAGCCAGCAGCAGCAGCAGCAGGAGAGGTATGTAATCAGGAGCCCTCCTGCTAAGGGTAGACAGCTGCTCGTTCCACCCCACCCCCCGCCTTAATTGGTTCTCCTCCCTTCCAACGGTGTTGAGGCGGGTGGGAACAGCAGGGGGTGAAGGTGCTGTGTTTAAAGAGGTGGAGTTATGCAGATCTAAAACGCGTGGATTGCAGCAGCAGCAAGCCGAAAAGTGCAGGCATGTAAGGGATCTAGAGGTTGACAACATGTCTTCTTAACGGGAGTCCAGGAGCTCATCTCCACAAATGGACTTTTCAGGATCCTTGGGTGGCTCCGTAGTTTGAAACCAATTCTGGTTATCGCTTCTCGGCCTTTTGGCTAAGATCAAGTGTAGTATCTGTTCTTATCAGTTTAATATCTGATACGTCCCCTATCTGGGGACCATATATTAAATGGATTTTTAGAACAGAGAGATGGAAAAAGAGCTTGCTCTGTCCACTCCACGCATTGACCTGGTATTGCAGTATCTCCAGGACCGGTGCACCCCTTCTTTAATGCAGTTTCTAAAATCAGAAAGAATTGAATTCAATGTTTTTTGTTCATTTTGCTTGTTTGTCGGATTTTGGGATGGACTCTTTGGCTTTGCTTTTCTTCTCCTCATTGGATTTTTCATGTTCAAAGTTGCAGAAGCCAGATTACAAGCTCATTTTGGTTCAACTTCAGCAACTGTGCATTGCATTGCCATGTAATGTGATGCAATGCTATCTTTCTAGCTCTCCCTTTTTACTTCCTTTTGGATAAACAGACATATTAGGCAAGCATTTTGGAGCTTTCACCTAAATAACTACAGGTGGTGAGATAAGCTGCACAATATAATTGACCTTTCAGTATATTGTTGCACACACACCATCTATTTAGCAAATGCCCTTGTTATCAACAGCAGCCTTTTAAACTCACCTGAGCTAACAGGTATGTGCGCTGGTTACTCTGCTGCGCTTAAAATTTCTTTTTTGGTTTGCTACAATGCCTTTTCTGAAACGTTGTCTCCTTCTGCTGGAACACTGACTTCTTTCATTTAATGCCTGCAGACTATAAAAGAGAACCCAACCCAAAAAGTTTGGTTGATTAGTCTGTGGCATTCTGTTAAACTGTTGCTTATGGCGGTCTCTGTGAGCTTCTCAGCGACATTCAGCCAGCCAGGTATCCTGCCTGCAGTAGATGGAATGTGGCAATGGAACGCTGGCTGCGCGTGTCATAATAGGCTCTGAGCCTTTATATACCTGTGCACAGCAGCAGCCACCTTCAGTCTGCTGCTGGACAGCCAGCAGCAGCAGCAGCAGGAGAGGTATGTAATCAGGAGCCCTCCTGCTAAGGGTAGACAGCTGCTCGTTCCACCCCACCCCCCGCCTTAATTGGTTCTCCTCCCTTCCAACGGTGTTGAGGCGGGTGGAAACAGCAGGGGGTGAAGGTGCTGTGTTTAAAGAGGTGGAGTTATGCAGATCTAAAACGCGTGGATTGCAGCAGCAGCAAGCCGAAAAGTGCAGGCATGTAAGGGATCTAGAGGTTGACAACATGTCTTCTTAACGGGAGTCCAGGAGCTCATCTCCACAAATGGACTTTTCAGGATCCTTGGGTGGCTCCGTAGTTTGAAACCAATTCTGGTTATCGCTTCTCGGCCTTTTGGCTAAGATCAAGTGTAGTATCTGTTCTTATCAGTTTAATATCTGATACGTCCCCTATCTGGGGACCATATATTAAATGGATTTTTAGAACAGGGAGATGGAAAAAGAGCTTGCTCTGTCCACTCCACGCATTGACCTGGTATTGCAGTATCTCCAGGACCGGTGCACCCCTTCTTTAATGCAGTTTCTAAAATCAGAAAGAATTGAATTCAATGTTTTTTGTTCATTTTGCTTGTTTGTCGGATTTTGGGATGGACTCTTTGGCTTTGCTTTTCTTCTCCTCATTGGATTTTTCATGTTCAAAGTTGCAGAAGCCAGATTACAAGCTCATTTTGGTTCAACTTCAGCAACTGTGCATTGCATTGCCATGTAATGTGATGCAATGCTATCTTTCTAGCTCTCCCTTTTTACTTCCTTTTGGATAAACAGACATATTAGGCAAGCATTTTGGAGCTTTCACCTAAATAACTACAGGTGGTGAGATAAGCTGCACAATATAATTGACCTTTCAGTATATTGTTGCACACACACCATCTATTTAGCAAATGCCCTTGTTATCAACAGCAGCCTTTTAAACTCACCTGAGCTAACAGGTATGTGCGCTGGTTACTCTGCTGCGCTTAAAATTTCTTTTTTGGTTTGCTACAATGCCTTTTCTGAAACGTTGTCTCCTTCTGCTGGAACACTGACTTCTTTCATTTAATGCCTGCAGACTATAAAAGAGAACCCAACCCAAAAAGTTTGGTTGATTAGTCTGTGGCATTCTGTTAAACTGTTGCTTATGGCGGTCTCTGTGAGCTTCTCAGCGACATTCAGCCAGCCAGGTATCCTGCCTGCAGTAGATGGAATGTGGCAATGGAACGCTGGCTGCGCGTGTCATAATAGGCTCTGAGCCTTTATATACCTGTGCACAGCAGCAGCCACCTTCAGTCTGCTGCTGGACAGCCTGCAGCAGCAGCAGCAGCAGGAGAGGTATGTAATCAGGAGCCCTCCTGCTAAGGGTAGACAGCTGCTCGTTCCACCCCACCCCCCGCCTTAATTGGTTCTCCTCCCTTCCAACGGTGTTGAGGCGGGTGGGAACAGCAGGGGGTGAAGGTGCTGTGTTTAAAGAGGTGGAGTTATGCAGATCTAAAACGCGTGGATTGCAGCAGCAGCAAGCTGAAAAGTGCAGGCATGTAAGGGATCTAGAGGTTGACAACATGTCTTCTTAACGGGAGTCCAGGAGCTCATCTCCACAAATGGACTTTTCAGGATCCTTGGGTGGCTCCGTAGTTTGAAACCAATTCTGGTTATCGCTTCTCGGCCTTTTGGCTAAGATCAAGTGTAGTATCTGTTCTTATCAGTTTAATATCTGATACGTCCCCTATCTGGGGACCATATATTAAATGGATTTTTAGAACAGGGAGATGGAAAAAGAGCTTGCTCTGTCCACTCCACGCATTGACCTGGTATTGCAGTATCTCCAGGACCGGTGCACCCCTTCTTTAATGCAGTTTCTAAAATCAGAAAGAATTGAATTCAATGTTTTTTGTTCATTTTGCTTGTTTGTCGGATTTTGGGATGGACTCTTTGGCTTTGCTTTTCTTCTCCTCATTGGATTTTTCATGTTCAAAGTTGCAGAAGCCAGATTACAAGCTCATTTTGGTTCAACTTCAGCAACTGTGCATTGCATTGCCATGTAATGTGATGCAATGCTATCTTTCTAGCTCTCCCTTTTTACTTCCTTTTGGATAAACAGACATATTAGGCAAGCATTTTGGAGCTTTCACCTAAATAACTACAGGTGGTGAGATAAGCTGCACAATATAATTGACCTTTCAGTATATTGTTGCACACACACCATCTATTTAGCAAATGCCCTTGTTATCAACAGCAGCCTTTTAAACTCACCTGAGCTAACAGGTATGTGCGCTGGTTACTCTGCTGCGCTTAAAATTTCTTTTTTGGTTTGCTACAATGCCTTTTCTGAAACGTTGTCTCCTTCTGCTGGAACACTGACTTCTTTCATTTAATGCCTGCAGACTATAAAAGAGAACCCAACCCAAAAAGTTTGGTTGATTAGTCTGTGGCATTCTGTTAAACTGTTGCTTATGGCGGTCTCTGTGAGCTTCTCAGCGACATTCAGCCAGCCAGGTATCCTGCCTGCAGTAGATGGAATGTGGCAATGGAACGCTGGCTGCGCGTGTCATAATAGGCTCTGAGCCTTTATATACCTGTGCACAGCAGCAGCCACCTTCAGTCTGCTGCTGGACAGCCAGCAGCAGCAGCAGCAGGAGAGGTATGTAATCAGGAGCCCTCCTGCTAAGGGTAGACAGCTGCTCGTTCCACCCCACCCCCCGCCTTAATTGGTTCTCCTCCCTTCCAACGGTGTTGAGGCGGGTGGGAACAGCAGGGGGTGAAGGTGCTGTGTTTAAAGAGGTAGAGTTATGCAGATCTAAAACGCGTGGATTGCAGCAGCAGCAAGCCGAAAAGTGCAGGCATGTAAGGGATCTAGAGGTTGACAACATGTCTTCTTAACGGGAGTCCAGGAGCTCATCTCCACAAATGGACTTTTCAGGATCCTTGGGTGGCTCCGTAGTTTGAAACCAATTCTGGTTATCGCTTCTCGGCCTTTTGGCTAAGATCAAGTGTAGTATCTGTTCTTATCAGTTTAATATCTGATACGTCCCCTATCTGGGGACCATATATTAAATGGATTTTTAGAACAGGGAGATGGAAAAAGAGCTTGCTCTGTCCACTCCACGCATTGACCTGGTATTGCAGTATCTCCAGGACCGGTGCACCCCTTCTTTAATGCAGTTTCTAAAATCAGAAAGAATTGAATTCAATGTTTTTTGTTCATTTTGCTTGTTTGTCGGATTTTGGGATGGACTCTTTGGCTTTGCTTTTCTTCTCCTCATTGGATTTTTCATGTTCAAAGTTGCAGAAGCCAGATTACAAGCTCATTTTGGTTCAACTTCAGCAACTGTGCATTGCATTGCCATGTAATGTGATGCAATGCTATCTTTCTAGCTCTCCCTTTTTACTTCCTTTTGGATAAACAGACATATTAGGCAAGCATTTTGGAGCTTTCACCTAAATAACTACAGGTGGTGAGATAAGCTGCACAATATAATTGACCTTTCAGTATATTGTTGCACACACACCATCTATTTAGCAAATGCCCTTGTTATCAACAGCAGCCTTTTAAACTCACCTGAGCTAACAGGTATGTGCGCTGGTTACTCTGCTGCGCTTAAAATTTCTTTTTTGGTTTGCTACAATGCCTTTTCTGAAACGTTGTCTCCTTCTGCTGGAACACTGACTTCTTTCATTTAATGCCTGCAGACTATAAAAGAGAACCCAACCCAAAAAGTTTGGTTGATTAGTCTGTGGCATTCTGTTAAACTGTTGCTTATGGCGGTCTCTGTGAGCTTCTCAGCGACATTCAGCCAGCCAGGTATCCTGCCTGCAGTAGATGGAATGTGGCAATGGAACGCTGGCTGCGCGTGTCATAATAGGCTCTGAGCCTTTATATACCTGTGCACAGCAGCAGCCACCTTCAGTCTGCTGCTGGACAGCCAGCAGCAGCAGCAGCAGGAGAGGTATGTAATCAGGAGCCCTCCTGCTAAGGGTAGACAGCTGCTCGTTCCACCCCACCCCCCGCCTTAATTGGTTCTCCTCCCTTCCAACGGTGTTGAGGCGGGTGGGAACAGCAGGGGGTGAAGGTGCTGTGTTTAAAGAGGTGGAGTTATGCAGATCTAAAACGCGTGGATTGCAGCAGCAGCAAGCCGAAAAGTGCAGGCATGTAAGGGATCTAGAGGTTGACAACATGTCTTCTTAACGGGAGTCCAGGAGCTCATCTCCACAAATGGACTTTTCAGGATCCTTGGGTGGCTCCGTAGTTTGAAACCAATTCTGGTTATCGCTTCTCGGCCTTTTGGCTAAGATCAAGTGTAGTATCTGTTCTTATCAGTTTAATATCTGATACGTCCCCTATCTGGGGACCATATATTAAATGGATTTTTAGAACAGGGAGATGGAAAAAGAGCTTGCTCTGTCCACTCCACGCATTGACCTGGTATTGCAGTATCTCCAGGACCGGTGCACCCCTTCTTTAATGCAGTTTCTAAAATCAGAAAGAATTGAATTCAATGTTTTTTGTTCATTTTGCTTGTTTGTCGGATTTTGGGATGGACTCTTTGGCTTTGCTTTTCTTCTCCTCATTGGATTTTTCATGTTCAAAGTTGCAGAAGCCAGATTACAAGCTCATTTTGGTTCAACTTCAGCAACTGTGCATTGCATTGCCATGTAATGTGATGCAATGCTATCTTTCTAGCTCTCCCTTTTTACTTCCTTTTGGATAAACAGACATATTAGGCAAGCATTTTGGAGCTTTCACCTAAATAACTACAGGTGGTGAGATAAGCTGCACAATATAATTGACCTTTCAGTATATTGTTGCACACACACCATCTATTTAGCAAATGCCCTTGTTATCAACAGCAGCCTTTTAAACTCACCTGAGCTAACAGGTATGTGCGCTGGTTACTCTGCTGCGCTTAAAATTTCTTTTTTGGTTTGCTACAATGCCTTTTCTGAAACGTTGTCTCCTTCTGCTGGAACACTGACTTCTTTCATTTAATGCCTGCAGACTATAAAAGAGAACCCAACCCAAAAAGTTTGGTTGATTAGTCTGTGGCATTCTGTTAAACTGTTGCTTATGGCGGTCTCTGTGAGCTTCTCAGCGACATTCAGCCAGCCAGGTATCCTGCCTGCAGTAGATGGAATGTGGCAATGGAACGCTGGCTGCGCGTGTCATAATAGGCTCTGAGCCTTTATATACCTGTGCACAGCAGCAGCCACCTTCAGTCTGCTGCTGGACAGCCAGCAGCAGCAGCAGCAGGAGAGGTATGTAATCAGGAGCCCTCCTGCTAAGGGTAGACAGCTGCTCGTTCCACCCCACCCCCCGCCTTAATTGGTTCTCCTCCCTTCCAACGGTGTTGAGGCGGGTGGGAACAGCAGGGGGTGAAGGTGCTGTGTTTAAAGAGGTGGAGTTATGCAGATCTAAAACGCGTGGATTGCAGCAGCAGCAAGCCGAAAAGTGCAGGCATGTAAGGGATCTAGAGGTTGACAACATGTCTTCTTAACGGGAGTCCAGGAGCTCATCTCCACAAATGGACTTTTCAGGATCCTTGGGTGGCTCCGTAGTTTGAAACCAATTCTGGTTATCGCTTCTCGGCCTTTTGGCTAAGATCAAGTGTAGTATCTGTTCTTATCAGTTTAATATCTGATACGTCCCCTATCTGGGGACCATATATTAAATGGATTTTTAGAACAGGGAGATGGAAAAAGAGCTTGCTCTGTCCACTCCACGCATTGACCTGGTATTGCAGTATCTCCAGGACCGGTGCACCCCTTCTTTAATGCAGTTTCTAAAATCAGAAAGAATTGAATTCAATGTTTTTTGTTCATTTTGCTTGTTTGTCGGATTTTGGGATGGACTCTTTGGCTTTGCTTTTCTTCTCCTCATTGGATTTTTCATGTTCAAAGTTGCAGAAGCCAGATTACAAGCTCATTTTGGTTCAACTTCAGCAACTGTGCATTGCATTGCCATGTAATGTGATGCAATGCTATCTTTCTAGCTCTCCCTTTTTACTTCCTTTTGGATAAACAGACATATTAGGCAAGCATTTTGGAGCTTTCACCTAAATAACTACAGGTGGTGAGATAAGCTGCACAATATAATTGACCTTTCAGTATATTGTTGCACACACACCATCTATTTAGCAAATGCCCTTGTTATCAACAGCAGCCTTTTAAACTCACCTGAGCTAACAGGTATGTGCGCTGGTTACTCTGCTGCGCTTAAAATTTCTTTTTTGGTTTGCTACAATGCCTTTTCTGAAACGTTGTCTCCTTCTGCTGGAACACTGACTTCTTTCATTTAATGCCTGCAGACTATAAAAGAGAACCCAACCCAAAAAGTTTGGTTGATTAGTCTGTGGCATTCTGTTAAACTGTTGCTTATGGCGGTCTCTGTGAGCTTCTCAGCGACATTCAGCCAGCCAGGTATCCTGCCTGCAGTAGATGGAATGTGGCAATGGAACGCTGGCTGCGCGTGTCATAATAGGCTCTGAGCCTTTATATACCTGTGCACAGCAGCAGCCACCTTCAGTCTGCTGCTGGACAGCCAGCAGCAGCAGCAGCAGGAGAGGTATGTAATCAGGAGCCCTCCTGCTAAGGGTAGACAGCTGCTCGTTCCACCCCACCCCCCGCCTTAATTGGTTCTCCTCCCTTCCAACGGTGTTGAGGTGGGTGGGAACAGCAGGGGGTGAAGGTGCTGTGTTTAAAGAGGTGGAGTTATGCAGATCTAAAACGCGTGGATTGCAGCAGCAGCAAGCCGAAAAGTGCAGGCATGTAAGGGATCTAGAGGTTGACAACATGTCTTCTTAACGGGAGTCCAGGAGCTCATCTCCACAAATGGACTTTTCAGGATCCTTGGGTGGCTCCGTAGTTTGAAACCAATTCTGGTTATCGCTTCTCGGCCTTTTGGCTAAGATCAAGTGTAGTATCTTTCGAAAAGGCGGTTTTGGATGTTGGCCGCCCTAGTAGATTGATACATTATGCACACTGGGGTTTAGGCGCTTGTTAGTACGCCAGGTGGCTAATATAGTCATCTGGTGGAAAGCATGGCCCCCCAGGATCGACGCCATTGGGCCGGGGAAGATCGAAAGCCCGAAGTGTGAAGTGCCCAAGGAGTGGTGACCCTGGGGTGCCTTAACTCACTGGGATTGGGAACCCCACTTGAGTTTATGGCACATTTGCACAAGCACTTCAAATTTTCTTTCTTCGCACACACCCTTATTCCGGGCCTTCTGGCCTTAGGATGGGGAATTTTTCAATTCCCGGTCGGAGGTCCGGGCAGTATTATACTGTGAAACCTTCACTATTTATTTAATTTCTTTGTCACTGTGTGTCCACTTATTCACGTGTGTCACGTCCTACTAGGATTTTGTCGGGATGCGGTTCCCTTACGGGTTCCTCTCTTGGCAGGTCTAGGGGGGGAGTGTGTGGCCATCAGGTTCCGCTCCCCCCTGAACCCCCCTGGCTCTCCTCTTTCGGGAGGAGAGCGTTGTTGGCTCCCCTCTTCCGGGAGGGGAGCACAGTCTTTGGCTCCCAGTGCCTTGCTCGGGTGAGAACTCGGGCAGGTGCTGGGGGTAAGATTGGGTCGCCTCTGGCTTCGGCTGGAGGAGGCTTTTTGTCCCTGTTTCTCGCTGTGGCCTTTTGGCTCGGAGGGACAGGGAATGGTTTGGGGGACCCTTCTCCTTTTGGAGAGGGTTTCAAGAAGACCAGCATCCTAGTGCACTTTTTTTGTGGCACTTGTCACTTTTTTAAGCGCACTCGGGTGTTGTACACGAATTCGGGCTTTCAAAAAAAAGAAAAAAAAAAAAAAAAAAAATCTGTTCTTATCAGTTTAATATCTGATACGTCCCCTATCTGGGGACCATATATTAAATGGATTTTTAGAACAGGGAGATGGAAAAAGAGCTTGCTCTGTCCACTCCACGCATTGACCTGGTATTGCAGTATCTCCAGGACCGGTGCACCCCTTCTTTAATGCAGTTTCTAAAATCAGAAAGAATTGAATTCAATGTTTTTTGTTCATTTTGCTTGTTTGTCGGATTTTGGGATGGACTCTTTGGCTTTGCTTTTCTTCTCCTCATTGGATTTTTCATGTTCAAAGTTGCAGAAGCCAGATTACAAGCTCATTTTGGTTCAACTTCAGCAACTGTGCATTGCATTGCCATGTAATGTGATGCAATGCTATCTTTCTAGCTCTCCCTTTTTACTTCCTTTTGGATAAACAGACATATTAGGCAAGCATTTTGGAGCTTTCACCTAAATAACTACAGGTGGTGAGATAAGCTGCACAATATAATTGACCTTTCAGTATATTGTTGCACACACACCATCTATTTAGCAAATGCCCTTGTTATCAACAGCAGCCTTTTAAACTCACCTGAGCTAACAGGTATGTGCGCTGGTTACTCTGCTGCGCTTAAAATTTCTTTTTTGGTTTGCTACAATGCCTTTTCTGAAACGTTGTCTCCTTCTGCTGGAACACTGACTTCTTTCATTTAATGCCTGCAGACTATAAAAGAGAACCCAACCCAAAAAGTTTGGTTGATTAGTCTGTGGCATTCTGTTAAACTGTTGCTTATGGCGGTCTCTGTGAGCTTCTCAGCGACATTCAGCCAGCCAGGTATCCTGCCTGCAGTAGATGGAATGTGGCAATGGAACGCTGGCTGCGCGTGTCATAATAGGCTCTGAGCCTTTATATACCTGTGCACAGCAGCAGCCACCTTCAGTCTGCTGCTGGACAGCCAGCAGCAGCAGCAGCAGGAGAGGTATGTAATCAGGAGCCCTCCTGCTAAGGGTAGACAGCTGCTCGTTCCACCCCACCCCCCGCCTTAATTGGTTCTCCTCCCTTCCAACGGTGTTGAGGCGGGTGGGAACAGCAGGGGGTGAAGGTGCTGTGTTTAAAGAGGTGGAGTTATGCAGATCTAAAACGCGTGGATTGCAGCAGCAGCAAGCCGAAAAGTGCAGGCATGTAAGGGATCTAGAGGTTGACAACATGTCTTCTTAACGGGAGTCCAGGAGCTCATCTCCACAAATGGACTTTTCAGGATCCTTGGGTGGCTCCGTAGTTTGAAACCAATTCTGGTTATCGCTTCTCGGCCTTTTGGCTAAGATCAAGTGCAGTGATCTAGCGGTTTCTGCCTTGGTCTTGGCTGGGAGGCGCTTGGGGTACCCGGCTCCTTGGCCTGGGGGGATCGCTACACTTATCGGTGGAGCCAAACCCCCCTGCTGCTATTAGGGAGTCGGATTAGTCTCTGGGCAACGAGAGGCGATCACCTTGTCACCACACATAGATGTGGGGGGCAACTGTCGCCACACATAGCTGTGGTGGCAACATTTGGAGGATTAAAAGGAAAAAACGGAAGGAAAACGGATCGTTGAGATGGAGTTTTGGAAAAAGAAGAGATGCTTACGTTTTTTTGTGAAACGGGAGACGGAAGAAACTTTTTTGGAAGAAAAATGGATTCTGGAAATTTTGAGGAAATATGAAGTTTTGGAGAAGGATATCTACTGTATGCAAGAAATAAAGCAAGGTAAAGTTTGTGATGTGACTCTAGTTTCTGAGGAAAAGTGCATTCATTTTTTCAAAGGCTGGAGTGAAGAGGATTCTGGGAAAATTGGAGTAAGTGCATCATTCATGGGGAAACCGAAGAGTGTGATAATTTACATGGACAATCCGTTTGTGGAAATAGAGGAGATAATGGTTTTTTTGGAATCTAAATGTAAGATGGTAAAGTTTCAGAAATTATACAGGAACAAAGTTGGTATTTGGAACGGAAAGAGACGTTTTTTGGTGTGGACAACAGGAGAAGAAAATTTGCATAATGGGAGGATTATGGTAAACGGGAGTTCTGGGTATTGTTACATGGAAAGCAGCAAAGGAACTTTTGAAAAGAACTTTGGAGGACAAAAGGAAGATATTGGTGATAAAATGAAGAAGGAAGTTGATGCCATAATTATAGAGGAGAATAAGCAGGGAAAAGAAGTTGAAAGTTTAAAGGTGAAATTGAAGAAAAAGGTAACGGTACAGGAAAATTGTGGATCAAGGAAAGTATCTGGTGAAAAGAAAGAAGTAAAAGAGGAAAAGGGTAAAGTGTTGGAGAAGGTGGTGACTTTCAGAGATGATGAGGAAGAGTATGATAGGGAACAGATGCGGTTAGAGCATGAGGAGGAAGAAAAGAAGTTAAGGGGTTTTGTTGGGAGGAAAGTAAAAGAGAAAAAGGGGATATTTAGTTTGGGAAACCGGGTGAAGTAATGTCAGTGGTGATTTGTTTGGAAACTGTTGAAACTGCAAAGGAATTGTTATGTTTAACTTTATATATATTAATACAAATGAAAAAATATAAATATAATATCTAAACACGATGATGGAACTAAAATCTTGAGTTTGGTGATATACGATTTAAGATTATAAAACTTAATTTCTGAGTGTTTGGAAAAAAAAAAAAAAAAAATCTGTTCTTATCAGTTTAATATCTGATACGTCCCCTATCTGGGGACCATATATTAAATGGATTTTTAGAACAGGGAGATGGAAAAAGAGCTTGCTCTGTCCACTCCACGCATTGACCTGGTATTGCAGTATCTCCAGGACCGGTGCACCCCTTCTTTAATGCAGTTTCTAAAATCAGAAAGAATTGAATTCAATGTTTTTTGTTCATTTTGCTTGTTTGTCGGATTTTGGGATGGACTCTTTGGCTTTGCTTTTCTTCTCCTCATTGGATTTTTCATGTTCAAAGTTGCAGAAGCCAGATTACAAGCTCATTTTGGTTCAACTTCAGCAACTGTGCATTGCATTGCCATGTAATGTGATGCAATGCTATCTTTCTAGCTCTCCCTTTTTACTTCCTTTTGGATAAACAGACATATTAGGCAAGCATTTTGGAGCTTTCACCTAAATAACTACAGGTGGTGAGATAAGCTGCACAATATAATTGACCTTTCAGTATATTGTTGCACACACACCATCTATTTAGCAAATGCCCTTGTTATCAACAGCAGCCTTTTAAACTCACCTGAGCTAACAGGTATGTGCGCTGGTTACTCTGCTGCGCTTAAAATTTCTTTTTTGGTTTGCTACAATGCCTTTTCTGAAACGTTGTCTCCTTCTGCTGGAACACTGACTTCTTTCATTTAATGCCTGCAGACTATAAAAGAGAACCCAACCCAAAAAGTTTGGTTGATTAGTCTGTGGCATTCTGTTAAACTGTTGCTTATGGCGGTCTCTGTGAGCTTCTCAGCGACATTCAGCCAGCCAGGTATCCTGCCTGCAGTAGATGGAATGTGGCAATGGAACGCTGGCTGCGCGTGTCATAATAGGCTCTGAGCCTTTATATACCTGTGCACAGCAGCAGCCACCTTCAGTCTGCTGCTGGACAGCCAGCAGCAGCAGCAGCAGGAGAGGTATGTAATCAGGAGCCCTCCTGCTAAGGGTAGACAGCTGCTCGTTCCACCCCACCCCCCGCCTTAATTGGTTCTCCTCCCTTCCAACGGTGTTGAGGCGGGTGGGAACAGCAGGGGGTGAAGGTGCTGTGTTTAAAGAGGTGGAGTTATGCAGATCTAAAACGCGTGGATTGCAGCAGCAGCAAGCCGAAAAGTGCAGGCATGTAAGGGATCTAGAGGTTGACAACATGTCTTCTTAACGGGAGTCCAGGAGCTCATCTCCACAAATGGACTTTTCAGGATCCTTGGGTGGCTCCGTAGTTTGAAACCAATTCTGGTTATCGCTTCTCGGCCTTTTGGCTAAGATCAAGTGTAGTATCTGTTCTTATCAGTTTAATATCTGATACGTCCCCTATCTGGGGACCATATATTAAATGGATTTTTAGAACAGGGAGATGGAAAAAGAGCTTGCTCTGTCCACTCCACGCATTGACCTGGTATTGCAGTATCTCCAGGACCGGTGCACCCCTTCTTTAATGCAGTTTCTAAAATCAGAAAGAATTGAATTCAATGTTTTTTGTTCATTTTGCTTGTTTGTCGGATTTTGGGATGGACTCTTTGGCTTTGCTTTTCTTCTCCTCATTGGATTTTTCATGTTCAAAGTTGCAGAAGCCAGATTACAAGCTCATTTTGGTTCAACTTCAGCAACTGTGCATTGCATTGCCATGTAATGTGATGCAATGCTATCTTTCTAGCTCTCCCTTTTTACTTCCTTTTGGATAAACAGACATATTAGGCAAGCATTTTGGAGCTTTCACCTAAATAACTACAGGTGGTGAGATAAGCTGCACAATATAATTGACCTTTCAGTATATTGTTGCACACACACCATCTATTTAGCAAATGCCCTTGTTATCAACAGCAGCCTTTTAAACTCACCTGAGCTAACAGGTATGTGCGCTGGTTACTCTGCTGCGCTTAAAATTTCTTTTTTGGTTTGCTACAATGCCTTTTCTGAAACGTTGTCTCCTTCTGCTGGAACACTGACTTCTTTCATTTAATGCCTGCAGACTATAAAAGAGAACCCAACCCAAAAAGTTTGGTTGATTAGTCTGTGGCATTCTGTTAAACTGTTGCTTATGGCGGTCTCTGTGAGCTTCTCAGCGACATTCAGCCAGCCAGGTATCCTGCCTGCAGTAGATGGAATGTGGCAATGGAACGCTGGCTGCGCTTGTCAAAATAGGCTCTGAGCCTTTATATACCTGTGCACAGCAGCAGCCACCTTCAGTCTGCTGCTGGACAGCCAGCAGCAGCAGCAGCAGGAGAGGTATGTAATCAGGAGCCCTCCTGCTAAGGGTAGACAGCTGCTCGTTCCACCCCACCCCCCGCCTTAATTGGTTCTCCTCCCTTCCAACGGTGTTGAGGCGGGTGGGAACAGCAGGGGGTGAAGGTGCTGTGTTTAAAGAGGTGGAGTTATGCAGATCTAAAACGCGTGGATTGCAGCAGCAGCAAGCCGAAAAGTGCAGGCATGTAAGGGATCTAGAGGTTGACAACATGTCTTCTTAACGGGAGTCCAGGAGCTCATCTCCACAAATGGACTTTTCAGGATCCTTGGGTGGCTCCGTAGTTTGAAACCAATTCTGGTTATCGCTTCTCGGCCTTTTGGCTAAGATCAAGTGTAGTATCTGTTCTTATCAGTTTAATATCTGATACGTCCCCTATCTGGGGACCATAAATTAAATGGATTTTTAGAACAGGGAGATGGAAAAAGAGCTTGCTCTGTCCACTCCACGCATTGACCTGGTATTGCAGTATCTCCAGGACCGGTGCACCCCTTCTTTAATGCAGTTTCTAAAATCAGAAAGAATTGAATTCAATGTTTTTTGTTCATTTTGCTTGTTTGTCGGATTTTGGGATGGACTCTTTGGCTTTGCTTTTCTTCTCCTCATTGGATTTTTCATGTTCAAAGTTGCAGAAGCCAGATTACAAGCTCATTTTGGTTCAACTTCAGCAACTGTGCATTGCATTGCCATGTAATGTGATGCAATGCTATCTTTCTAGCTCTCCCTTTTTACTTCCTTTTGGATAAACAGACATATTAGGCAAGCATTTTGGAGCTTTCACCTAAATAACTACAGGTGGTGAGATAAGCTGCACAATATAATTGACCTTTCAGTATATTGTTGCACACACACCATCTATTTAGCAAATGCCCTTGTTATCAACAGCAGCCTTTTAAACTCACCTGAGCTAACAGGTATGTGCGCTGGTTACTCTGCTGCGCTTAAAATTTCTTTTTTGGTTTGCTACAATGCCTTTTCTGAAACGTTGTCTCCTTCTGCTGGAACACTGACTTCTTTCATTTAATACCTGCAGACTATAAAAGAGAACCCAACCCAAAAGTTTGGTTGATTAGTCTGTGGCATTCTGTTAAACTGTTGCTTATGGCGGTCTCTGTGAGCTTCTCAGCGACATTCAGCCAGCCAGGTATCCTGCCTGCAGTAGATGGAATGTGGCAATGGAACGCTGGCTGCGCTTGTCAAAATAGGCTCTGAGCCTTTATATACCTGTGCACAGCAGCAGCCACCTTCAGTCTGCTGCTGGACAGCCAGCAGCAGCAGCAGCAGGAGAGGTATGTAATCAGGAGCCCTCCTGCTAAGGGTAGACAGCTGCTCGTTCCACCCCACCCCCCGCCTTAATTGGTTCTCCTCCCTTCCAACGGTGTTGAGGCGGGTGGGAACAGCAGGGGGTGAAGGTGCTGTGTTTAAAGAGGTGGAGTTATGCAGATCTAAAACGCGTGGATTGCAGCAGCAGCAAGCCGAAAAGTGCAGGCATGTAAGGGATCTAGAGGTTGACAACATGTCTTCTTAACAGGAGTCCAGGAGCTCATCTCCACAAATGGACTTTTCAGGATCCTTGGGTGGCTCCGTAGTTTGAAACCAATTCTGGTTATCGCTTCTCGGCCTTTTGGCTAAGATCAAGTGTAGTATCTGTTCTTATCAGTTTAATATCTGATACGTCCCCTATCTGGGGACCATATATTAAATGGATTTTTAGAACAGGGAGATGGAAAAAGAGCTTGCTCTGTCCACTCCACGTATTGACCTGGTATTGCAGTATCTCCAGGACCGGTGCACTCCTTCTTTAATGCAGTTTCTAAAATCAGAAAGAATTGAATTCAATGTTTTTTGTTCATTTTGCTTGTTTGTCGGATTTTGGGATGGACTCTTTGGCTTTGCTTTTCTTCTCCTCATTGGATTTTTCATGTTCAAAGTTGCAGAAGCCAGATTACAAGCTCATTTTGGTTCAACTTCAGCAACTGTGCATTGCATTGCCATGTAATGTGATGCAATGCTATCTTTCTAGCTCTCCCTTTTTACTTCCTTTTGGATAAACAGACATATTAGGCAAGCATTTTGGAGCTTTCACCTAAATAACTACAGGTGGTGAGATAAGCTGCACAATATAATTGACCTTTCAGTATATTGTTGCACAAACACCATCTATTTAGCAAATGCCCTTGTTATCAACAGCAGCCTTTTAAACTCACCTGAGCTAACAGGTATGTGCGCTGGTTACTCTGCTGCGCTTAAAATTTCTTTTTTGGTTTGCTACAATGCCTTTTCTGAAACGTTGTCTCCTTCTGCTGGAACACTGACTTCTTTCATTTAATGCCTGCAGACTATAAAAGAGAACCCAACCCAAAAAGTTTGGTTGATTAGTCTGTGGCATTCTGTTAAACTGTTGCTTATGGCGGTCTCTGTGAGCTTCTCAGCGACATTCAGCCAGCCAGGTATCCTGCCTGCAGTAGATGGAATGTGGCAATGGAACGCTGGCTGCGCGTGTCATAATAGGCTCTGAGCCTTTATATACCTGTGCACAGCAGCAGCCACCTTCAGTCTGCTGCTGGACAGCCAGCAGCAGCAGCAGCAGGAGAGGTATGTAATCAGGAGCCCTCCTGCTAAGGGTAGACAGCTGCTCGTTCCACCCCACCCCCCGCCTTAATTGGTTCTCCTCCCTTCCAACGGTGTTGAGGCGGGTGGGAACAGCAGGGGGTGAAGGTGCTGTGTTTAAAGAGGTGGAGTTATGCAGATCTAAAACGCGTGGATTGCAGCAGCAGCAAGCCGAAAAGTGCAGGCATGTAAGGGATCTAGAGGTTGACAACATGTCTTCTTAACGGGAGTCCAGGAGCTCATCTCCACAAATGGACTTTTCAGGATCCTTGGGTGGCTCCGTAGTTTGAAACCAATTCTGGTTATCGCTTCTCGGCCTTTTGGCTAAGATCAAGTGTAGTATCTGTTCTTATCAGTTTAATATCTGATACGTCCCCTATCTGGGGACCATATATTAAATGGATTTTTAGAACAGGGAGATGGAAAAAGAGCTTGCTCTGTCCACTCCACGCATTGACCTGGTATTGCAGTATCTCCAGGACCGGTGCACCCCTTCTTTAATGCAGTTTCTAAAATCAGAAAGAATTGAATTCAATGTTTTTTGTTCATTTTGCTTGTTTGTCGGATTTTGGGATGGACTCTTTGGCTTTGCTTTTCTTCTCCTCATTGGATTTTTCATGTTCAAAGTTGCAGAAGCCAGATTACAAGCTCATTTTGGTTCAACTTCAGCAACTGTGCATTGCATTGCCATGTAATGTGATGCAATGCTATCTTTCTAGCTCTCCCTTTTTACTTCCTTTTGGATAAACAGACATATTAGGCAAGCATTTTGGAGCTTTCACCTAAATAACTACAGGTGGTGAGATAAGCTGCACAATATAATTGACCTTTCAGTATATTGTTGCACACACACCATCTATTTAGCAAATGCCCTTGTTATCAACAGCAGCCTTTTAAACTCACCTGAGCTAACAGGTATGTGCGCTGGTTACTCTGCTGCGCTTAAAATTTCTTTTTTGGTTTGCTACAATGCCTTTTCTGAAACGTTGTCTCCTTCTGCTGGAACACTGACTTCTTTCATTTAATGCCTGCAGACTATAAAAGAGAACCCAACCCAAAAAGTTTGGTTGATTAGTCTGTGGCATTCTGTTAAACTGTTGCTTATGGCGGTCTCTGTGAGCTTCTCAGCGACATTCAGCCAGCCAGGTATCCTGCCTGCAGTAGATGGAATGTGGCAATGGAACGCTGGCTGCGCGTGTCATAATAGGCTCTGAGCCTTTATATACCTGTGCACAGCAGCAGCCACCTTCAGTCTGCTGCTGGACAGCCAGCAGCAGCAGCAGCAGGAGAGGTATGTAATCAGGAGCCCTCCTGCTAAGGGTAGACAGCTGCTCGTTCCACCCCACCCCCCGCCTTAATTGGTTCTCCTCCCTTCCAACGGTGTTGAGGCGGGTGGGAACAGCAGGGGGTGAAGGTGCTGTGTTTAAAGAGGTGGAGTTATGCAGATCTAAAACGCGTGGATTGCAGCAGCAGCAAGCCGAAAAGTGCAGGCATGTAAGGGATCTAGAGGTTGACAACATGTCTTCTTAACGGGAGTCCAGGAGCTCATCTCCACAAATGGACTTTTCAGGATCCTTGGGTGGCTCTGTAGTTTGAAACCAATTCTGGTTATCGCTTCTCGGCCTTTTGGCTAAGATCAAGTGTAGTATCTGTTCTTATCAGTTTAATATCTGATACGTCCCCTATCTGGGGACCATATATTAAATGGATTTTTAGAACAGGGAGATGGAAAAAGAGCTTGCTCTGTCCACTCCACGCATTGACCTGGTATTGCAGTATCTCCAGGACCGGTGCACCCCTTCTTTAATGCAGTTTCTAAAATCAGAAAGAATTGAATTCAATGTTTTTTGTTCATTTTGCTTGTTTGTCGGATTTTGGGATGGACTCTTTGGCTTTGCTTTTCTTCTCCTCATTGGATTTTTCATGTTCAAAGTTGCAGAAGCCAGATTACAAGCTCATTTTGGTTCAACTTCAGCAACTGTGCATTGCATTGCCATGTAATGTGATGCAATGCTATCTTTCTAGCTCTCCCTTTTTACTTCCTTTTGGATAAACAGACATATTAGGCAAGCATTTTGGAGCTTTCACCTAAATAACTACAGGTGGTGAGATAAGCTGCACAATATAATTGACCTTTCAGTATATTGTTGCACACACACCATCTATTTAGCAAATGCCCTTGTTATCAACAGCAGCCTTTTAAACTAACCTGAGCTAACAGGTATGTGCGCTGGTTACTCTACTGCGCTTAAAATTTCTTTTTTGGTTTGCTACAATGCCTTTTCTGAAACGTTGTCTCCTTCTGCTGGAACACTGACTTCTTTCATTTAATGCCTGCAGACTATAAAAGAGAACCCAACCCAAAAAGTTTGGTTGATTAGTCTGTGGCATTCTGTTAAACTGTTGCTTATGGCGGTCTCTGTGAGCTTCTCAGCGACATTCAGCCAGCCAGGTATCCTGCCTGCAGTAGATGGAATGTGGCAATGGAACGCTGGCTGCGCGTGTCATAATAGGCTCTGAGCCTTTATATACCTGTGCACAGCAGCAGCCACCTTCAGTCTGCTGCTGGACAGCCAGCAGCAGCAGCAGCAGGAGAGGTATGTAATCAGGAGCCCTCCTGCTAAGGGTAGACAGCTGCTCGTTCCACCCCACCCCCCGCCTTAATTGGTTCTCCTCCCTTCCAACGGTGTTGAGGCGGGTGGGAACAGCAGGGGGTGAAGGTGCTGTGTTTAAAGAGGTGGAGTTATGCAGATCTAAAACGCGTGGATTGCAGCAGCAGCAAGCCGAAAAGTGCAGGCATGTAAGGGATCTAGAGGTTGACAACATGTCTTCTTAACGGGAGTCCAGGAGCTCATCTCCACAAATGGACTTTTCAGGATCCTTGGGTGGCTCCGTAGTTTGAAACCAATTCTGGTTATCGCTTCTCGGCCTTTTGGCTAAGATCAAGTGTAGTATCTGTTCTTATCAGTTTAATATCTGATACGTCCCCTATCTGGGGACCATATATTAAATGGATTTTTAGAACAGGGAGATGGAAAAAGAGCTTGCTCTGTCCACTCCACTCATTGACCTGGTATTGCAGTATCTCCAGGACCGGTGCACCCCTTCTTTAATGCAGTTTCTAAAATCAGAAAGAATTGAATTCAATGTTTTTTGTTCATTTTGCTTGTTTGTCGGATTTTGGGATGGACTCTTTGGCTTTGCTTTTCTTCTCCTCATTGGATTTTTCATGTTCAAAGTTGCAGAAGCCAGATTACAAGCAGATTTTGGTTCAACTTCAGCAACTGTGCATTGCATTGCCATGTAATGTGATGCAATGCTATCTTTCTAGCTCTCCCTTTTTACTTCCTTTTGGATAAACAGACATATTAGGCAAGCATTTTGGAGCTTTCACCTAAATAACTACAGGTGGTGAGATAAGCTGCACAATATAATTGACCTTTCAGTATATTGTTGCACACACACCATCTATTTAGCAAATGCCCTTGTTATCAACAGCAGCCTTTTAAACTCACCTGAGCTAACAGGTATGTGCGCTGGTTACTCTGCTGCGCTTAAAATTTCTTTTTTGGTTTGCTACAATGCCTTTTCTGAAACGTTGTCTCCTTCTGCTGGAACACTGACTTCTTTCATTTAATGCCTGCAGACTATAAAAGAGAACCCAACCCAAAAAGTTTGGTTGATTAGTCTGTGGCATTCTGTTAAACTGTTGCTTATGGCGGTCTCTGTGAGCTTCTCAGCGACATTCAGCCAGCCAGGTATCCTGCCTGCAGTAGATGGAATGTGGCAATGGAACGCTGGCTGCGCGTGTCATAATAGGCTCTGAGCCTTTATATACCTGTGCACAGCAGCAGCCACCTTCAGTCTGCTGCTGGACAGCCAGCAGCAGCAGCAGGAGAGGTATGTAATCAGGAGCCCTCCTGCTAAGGGTAGACAGCTGCTCGTTCCACCCCACCCCCCGCCTTAATTGGTTCTCCTCCCTTCCAACGGTGTTGAGGCGGGTGGGAACAGCAGGGGGTGAAGGTGCTGTGTTTAAAGAGGTGGAGTTATGCAGATCTAAAACGCGTGGATTGCAGCAGCAGCAAGCCGAAAAGTGCAGGCATGTAAGGGATCTAGAGGTTGACAACATGTCTTCTTAACGGGAGTCCAGGAGCTCATCTCCACAAATGGACTTTTCAGGATCCTTGGGTGGCTCCGTAGTTTGAAACCAATTCTGGTTATCGCTTCTCGGCCTTTTGGCTAAGATCAAGTGTAGTATCTGTTCTTATCAGTTTAATATCTGATACGTCCCCTATCTGGGGACCATATATTAAATGGATTTTTAGAACAGGGAGATGGAAAAAGAGCTTGCTCTGTCCACTCCACTCATTGACCTGGTATTGCAGTATCTCCAGGACCGGTGCACCCCTTCTTTAATGCAGTTTCTAAAATCAGAAAGAATTGAATTCAATGTTTTTTGTTCATTTTGCTTGTTTGTCGGATTTTGGGATGGACTCTTTGGCTTTGCTTTTCTTCTCCTCATTGGATTTTTCATGTTCAAAGTTGCAGAAGCCAGATTACAAGCTCATTTTGGTTCAACTTCAGCAACTGTGCATTGCATTGCCATGTAATGTGATGCAATGCTATCTTTCTAGCTCTCCCTTTTTACTTCCTTTTGGATAAACAGACATATTAGGCAAGCACTTTGGAGCTTTCACCTAAATAACTACAGGTGGTGAGATAAGCTGCACAATATAATTGACCTTTCAGTATATTGTTGCACACACACCATCTATTTAGCAAATGCCCTTGTTATCAACAGCAGCCTTTTAAACTCACCTGAGCTAACAGGTATGTGCGCTGGTTACTCTGCTGCGCTTAAAATTTCTTTTTTGGTTTGCTACAATGCCTTTTCTGAAACGTTGTCTCCTTCTGCTGGAACACTGACTTCTTTCATTTAATGCCTGCAGACTATAAAAGAGAACCCAACCCAAAAAGTTTGGTTGATTAGTCTGTGGCATTCTGTTAAACTGTTGCTTATGGCGGTCTCTGTGAGCTTCTCAGCGACATTCAGCCAGCCAGGTATCCTGCCTGCAGTAGATGGAATGTGGCAATGGAACGCTGGCTGCGCGTGTCATAATAGGCTCTGAGCCTTTATATACCTGTGCACAGCAGCAGCCACCTTCAGTCTGCTGCTGGACAGCCAGCAGCAGCAGCAGCAGGAGAGGTATGTAATCAGGAGCCCTCCTGCTAAGGGTAGACAGCTGCTCGTTCCACCCCACCCCCCGCCTTAATTGGTTCTCCTCCCTTCCAACGGTGTTGAGGCGGGTGGGAACAGCAGGGGGTGAAGGTGCTGTGTTTAAAGAGGTGGAGTTATGCAGATCTAAAACGCGTGGATTGCAGCAGCAGCAAGCCGAAAAGTGCAGGCATGTAAGGGATCTAGAGGTTGACAACATGTCTTCTTAACGGGAGTCCAGGAGCTCATCTCCACAAATGGACTTTTCAGGATCCTTGGGTGGCTCCGTAGTTTGAAACCAATTCTGGTTATCGCTTCTCGGCCTTTTGGCTAAGATCAAGTGTAGTATCTGTTCTTATCAGTTTAATATCTGATACGTCCCCTATCTGGGGACCATATATTAAATGGATTTTTAGAACAGGGAGATGGAAAAAGAGCTTGCTCTGTCCACTCCACGCATTGACCTGGTATTGCAGTATCTCCAGGACCGGTGCACCCCTTCTTTAATGCAGTTTCTAAAATCAGAAAGAATTGAATTCAATGTTTTTTGTTCATTTTGCTTGTTTGTCGGATTTGGGATGGACTCTTTGGCTTTGCTTTTCTTCTCCTCATTGGATTTTTCATGTTCAAAGTTGCAGAAGCCAGATTACAAGCTCATTTTGGTTCAACTTCAGCAACTGTGCATTGCATTGCCATGTAATGTGATGCAATGCTATCTTTCTAGCTCTCCCTTTTTACTTCCTTTTGGATAAACAGACATATTAGGCAAGCATTTTGGAGCTTTCACCTAAATAACTACAGGTGGTGAGATAAGCTGCACAATATAATTGACCTTTCAGTATATTGTTGCACACACACCATCTATTTAGCAAATGCCCTTGTTATCAACAGCAGCCTTTTAAACTCACCTGAGCTAACAGGTATGTGCGCTGGTTACTCTGCTGCGCTTAAAATTTCTTTTTTGGTTTGCTACAATGCCTTTTCTGAAACGTTGTCTCCTTCTGCTGGAACACTGACTTCTTTCATTTAATGTCTGCAGACTATAAAAGAGAACCCAACCCAAAAAGTTTGGTTGATTAGTCTGTGGCATTCTGTTAAACTGTTGCTTATGGCGGTCTCTGTGAGCTTCTCAGCGACATTCAGCCAGCCAGGTATCCTGCCTGCAGTAGATGGAATGTGGCAATGGAACGCTGGCTGCGCGTGTCATAATAGGCTCTGAGCCTTTATATACCTGTGCACAGCAGCAGCCACCTTCAGTCTGCTGCTGGACAGCCAGCAGCAGCAGCAGCAGGAGAGGTATGTAATCAGGAGCCCTCCTGCTAAGGGTAGACAGCTGCTCGTTCCACCCCACCCCCCGCCTTAATTGGTTCTCCTCCCTTCCAACGGTGTTGAGGCGGGTGGGAACAGCAGGGGGTGAAGGTGCTGTGTTTAAAGAGGTGGAGTTATGCAGATCTAAAACGCGTGGATTGCAGCAGCAGCAAGCCGAAAAGTGCAGGCATGTAAGGGATCTAGAGGTTGACAACATGTCTTCTTAACGGGAGTCCAGGAGCTCATCTCCACAAATGGACTTTTCAGGATCCTTGGGTGGCTCCGTAGTTTGAAACCAATTCTGGTTATCGCTTCTCGGCCTTTTGGCTAAGATCAAGTGTAGTATCTGTTCTTATCAGTTTAATATCTGATACGTCCCCTATCTGGGGACCATATATTAAATGGATTTTTAGAACAGGGAGATGGAAAAAGAGCTTGCTCTGTCCACTCCACGCATTGACCTGGTATTGCAGTATCTCCAGGACCGGTGCACCCCTTCTTTAATGCAGTTTCTAAAATCAGAAAGAATTGAATTCAATGTTTTTTGTTCATTTTGCTTGTTTGTCGGATTTTGGGATGGACTCTTTGGCTTTGCTTTTCTTCTCCTCATTGGATTTTTCATGTTCAAAGTTGCAGAAGCCAGATTACAAGCTCATTTTGGTTCAACTTCAGCAACTGTGCATTGCATTGCCATGTAATGTGATGCAATGCTATCTTTCTAGCTCTCCCTTTTTACTTCCTTTTGGATAAACAGACATATTAGGCAAGCATTTTGGAGCTTTCACCTAAATAACTACAGGTGGTGAGATAAGCTGCACAATATAATTGACCTTTCAGTATATTGTTGCACACACACCATCTATTTAGCAAATGCCCTTGTTATCAACAGCAGCCTTTTAAACTCACCTGAGCTAACAGGTATGTGCGCTGGTTACTCTGCTGCGCTTAAAATTTCTTTTTTGGTTTGCTACAATGCCTTTTCTGAAACGTTGTCTCCTTCTGCTGGAACACTGACTTCTTTCATTTAATGCCTGCAGACTATAAAAGAGAACCCAACCCAAAAAGTTTGGTTGATTAGTCTGTGGCATTCTGTTAAACTGTTGCTTATGGCGGTCTCTGTGAGCTTCTCAGCGACATTCAGCCAGCCAGGTATCCTGCCTGCAGTAGATGGAAT
The DNA here is from genome assembly GCF_046119375.1 of Phyllobates terribilis. Classification (NCBI taxonomy): domain Eukaryota; kingdom Metazoa; phylum Chordata; class Amphibia; order Anura; family Dendrobatidae; genus Phyllobates; species Phyllobates terribilis. The sequence goes on along the minus strand of NW_027363784.1, from coordinate 133,516 downwards.
GTGGCAATGGAACGCTGGCTGCGCGTGTCATAATAGGCTCTGAGCCTTTATATACCTGTGCACAGCAGCAGCCACCTTCAGTCTGCTGCTGGACAGCCAGCAGCAGCAGCAGCAGGAGAGGTATGTAATCAGGAGCCCTCCTGCTAAGGGTAGACAGCTGCTCGTTCCACCCCACCCCCCGCCTTAATTGGTTCTCCTCCCTTCCAACGGTGTTGAGGCGGGTGGGAACAGCAGGGGGTGAAGGTGCTGTGTTTAAAGAGGTGGAGTTATGCAGATCTAAAACGCGTGGATTGCAGCAGCAGCAAGCCGAAAAGTGCAGGCATGTAAGGGATCTAGAGGTTGACAACATGTCTTCTTAACGGGAGTCCAGGAGCTCATCTCCACAAATGGACTTTTCAGGATCCTTGGGTGGCTCCGTAGTTTGAAACCAATTCTGGTTATCGCTTCTCGGCCTTTTGGCTAAGATCAAGTGTAGTATCTGTTCTTATCAGTTTAATATCTGATACGTCCCCTATCTGGGGACCATATATTAAATGGATTTTTAGAACAGGGAGATGGAAAAAGAGCTTGCTCTGTCCACTCCACGCATTGACCTGGTATTGCAGTATCTCCAGGACCGGTGCACCCCTTCTTTAATGCAGTTTCTAAAATCAGAAAGAATTGAATTCAATGTTTTTTGTTCATTTTGCTTGTTTGTCGGATTTTGGGATGGACTCTTTGGCTTTGCTTTTCTTCTCCTCATTGGATTTTTCATGTTCAAAGTTGCAGAAGCCAGATTACAAGCTCATTTTGGTTCAACTTCAGCAACTGTGCATTGCATTGCCATGTAATGTGATGCAATGCTATCTTTCTAGCTCTCCCTTTTTACTTCCTTTTGGATAAACAGACATATTAGGCAAGCATTTTGGAGCTTTCACCTAAATAACTACAGGTGGTGAGATAAGCTGCACAATATAATTGACCTTTCAGTATATTGTTGCACACACACCATCTATTTAGCAAATGCCCTTGTTATCAACAGCAGCCTTTTAAACTCACCTGAGCTAACAGGTATGTGCGCTGGTTACTCTGCTGCGCTTAAAATTTCTTTTTTGGTTTGCTACAATGCCTTTTCTGAAACGTTGTCTCCTTCTGCTGGAACACTGACTTCTTTCATTTAATGCCTGCAGACTATAAAAGAGAACCCAACCCAAAAAGTTTGGTTGATTAGTCTGTGGCATTCTGTTAAACTGTTGCTTATGGCGGTCTCTGTGAGCTTCTCAGCGACATTCAGCCAGCCAGGTATCCTGCCTGCAGTAGATGGAATGTGGCAATGGAACGCTGGCTGCGCGTGTCATAATAGGCTCTGAGCCTTTATATACCTGTGCACAGCAGCAGCCACCTTCAGTCTGCTGCTGGACAGCCAGCAGCAGCAGCAGCAGGAGAGGTATGTAATCAGGAGCCCTCCTGCTAAGGGTAGACAGCTGCTCGTTCCACCCCACCCCCCGCCTTAATTGGTTCTCCTCCCTTCCAACGGTGTTGAGGCGGGTGGGAACAGCAGGGGGTGAAGGTGCTGTGTTTAAAGAGGTGGAGTTATGCAGATCTAAAACGCGTGGATTGCAGCAGCAGCAAGCCGAAAAGTGCAGGCATGTAAGGGATCTAGAGGTTGACAACATGTCTTCTTAACGGGAGTCCAGGAGCTCATCTCCACAAATGGACTTTTCAGGATCCTTGGGTGGCTCCGTAGTTTGAAACCAATTCTGGTTATCGCTTCTCGGCCTTTTGGCTAAGATCAAGTGTAGTATCTGTTCTTATCAGTTTAATATCTGATACGTCCCCTATCTGGGGACCATATATTAAATGGATTTTTAGAACAGGGAGATGGAAAAAGAGCTTGCTCTGTCCACTCCACGCATTGACCTGGTATTGCATTATCTCCAGGACCGGTGCACCCCTTCTTTAATGCAGTTTCTAAAATCAGAAAGAATTGAATTCAATGTTTTTTGTTCATTTTGCTTGTTTGTCGGATTTTGGGATGGACTCTTTGGCTTTGCTTTTCTTCTCCTCATTGGATTTTTCATGTTCAAAGTTGCAGAAGCCAGATTACAAGCTCATTTTGGTTCAACTTCAGCAACTGTGCATTGCATTGCCATGTAATGTGATGCAATGCTATCTTTCTAGCTCTCCCTTTTTACTTCCTTTTGGATAAACAGACATATTAGGCAAGCATTTTGGAGCTTTCACCTAAATAACTACAGGTGGTGAGATAAGCTGCACAATATAATTGACCTTTCAGTATATTGTTGCACACACACCATCTATTTAGCAAATGCCCTTGTTATCAACAGCAGCCTTTTAAACTCACCTGAGCTAACAGGTATGTGCGCTGGTTACTCTGCTGCGCTTAAAATTTCTTTTTTGGTTTGCTACAATGCCTTTTCTGAAACGTTGTCTCCTTCTGCTGGAACACTGACTTCTTTCATTTAATGCCTGCAGACTATAAAAGAGAACCCAATCCAAAAAGTTTGGTTGATTAGTCTGCGGCATTCTGTTAAACTGTTGCTTATGGCGATCTCTGTGAGCTTCTCAGCGACATTCAGCCAGCCAGGTATCCTGCCTGCAGTAGATGGAATGTGGCAATGGAACGCTGGCTGCGCGTGTCATAATAGGCTCTGAGCCTTTATATACCTGTGCACAGCAGCAGCCACCTTCAGTCTGCTGCTGGACAGCCAGCAGCAGCAGCAGCAGGAGAGGTATGTAATCAGGAGCCCTCCTGCTAAGGGTAGACAGCTGCTCGTTCCACCCCACCCCCCGCCTTAATTGGTTCTCCTCCCTTCCAACGGTGTTGAGGCGGGTGGGAACAGCAGGGGGTGAAGGTGCTGTGTTTAAAGAGGTGGAGTTATGCAGATCTAAAACGCGTGGATTGCAGCAGCAGCAAGCCGAAAAGTGCAGGCATGTAAGGGATCTAGAGGTTGACAACATGTCTTCTTAACGGGAGTCCAGGAGCTCATCTCCACAAATGGACTTTTCAGGATCCTTGGGTGGCTCCGTAGTTTGAAACCAATTCTGGTTATCGCTTCTCGGCCTTTTGGCTAAGATCAAGTGTAGTATCTGTTCTTATCAGTTTAATATCTGATACGTCCCCTATCTGGGGACCATATATTAAATGGATTTTTAGAACAGGGAGATGGAAAAAGAGCTTGCTCTGTCCACTCCACGCATTGACCTGGTATTGCAGTATCTCCAGGACCGGTGCACCCCTTCTTTAATGCAGTTTCTAAAATCAGAAAGAATTGAATTCAATGTTTTTTGTTCATTTTGCTTGTTTGTCGGATTTTGGGATGGACTCTTTGGCTTTGCTTTTCTTCTCCTCATTGGATTTTTCATGTTCAAAGTTGCAGAAGCCAGATTACAAGCTCATTTTGGTTCAACTTCAGCAACTGTGCATTGCATTGCCATGTAATGTGATGCAATGCTATCTTTCTAGCTCTCCCTTTTTACTTCCTTTTGGATAAACAGACATATTAGGCAAGCATTTTGGAGCTTTCACCTAAATAACTACAGGTGGTGAGATAAGCTGCACAATATAATTGACCTTTCAGTATATTGTTGCACACACACCATCTATTTAGCAAATGCCCTTGTTATCAACAGCAGCCTTTTAAACTCACCTGAGCTAACAGGTATGTGCGCTGGTTACTCTGCTGCGCTTAAAATTTCTTTTTTGGTTTGCTACAATGCCTTTTCTGAAACGTTGTCTCCTTCTGCTGGAACACTGACTTCTTTCATTTAATGCCTGCAGACTATAAAAGAGAACCCAACCCAAAAAGTTTGGTTGATTAGTCTGTGGCATTCTGTTAAACTGTTGCTTATGGCGGTCTCTGTGAGCTTCTCAGCGACATTCAGCCAGCCAGGTATCCTGCCTGCAGTAGATGGAATGTGGCAATGGAACGCTGGCTGCGCGTGTCATAATAGGCTCTGAGCCTTTATATACCTGTGCACAGCAGCAGCCACCTTCAGTCTGCTGCTGGACAGCCAGCAGCAGCAGCAGCAGGAGAGGTATGTAATCAGGAGCCCTCCTGCTAAGGGTAGATAGACAGCTGCTCGTTCCACCCCACCCCCCGCCTTAATTGGTTCTCCTCCCTTCCAACGGTGTTGAGGCGGGTGGGAACAGCAGGGGGTGAAGGTGCTGTGTTTAAAGAGGTGGAGTTATGCAGATCTAAAACGCGTGGATTGCAGCAGCAGCAAGCCGAAAAGTGCAGGCATGTAAGGGATCTAGAGGTTGACAACATGTCTTCTTAACGGGAGTCCAGGAGCTCATCTCCACAAATGGACTTTTCAGGATCCTTGGGTGGCTCCGTAGTTTGAAACCAATTCTGGTTATCGCTTCTCGGCCTTTTGGCTAAGATCAAGTGTAGTATCTGTTCTTATCAGTTTAATATCTGATACGTCCCCTATCTGGGGACCATATATTAAATGGATTTTTAGAACAGGGAGATGGAAAAAGAGCTTGCTCTGTCCACTCCACGCATTGACCTGGTATTGCAGTATCTCCAGGACCGGTGCACCCCTTCTTTAATGCAGTTTCTAAAATCAGAAAGAATTGAATTCAATGTTTTTTGTTCATTTTGCTTGTTTGTCGGATTTTGGGATGGACTCTTTGGCTTTGCTTTTCTTCTCCTCATTGGATTTTTCATGTTCAAAGTTGCAGAAGCCAGATTACAAGCTCATTTTGGTTCAACTTCAGCAACTGTGCATTGCATTGCCATGTAATGTGATGCAATGCTATCTTTCTAGCTCTCCCTTTTTACTTCCTTTTGGATAAACAGACATATTAGGCAAGCATTTTGGAGCTTTCACCTAAATAACTACAGGTGGTGAGATAAGCTGCACAATATAATTGACCTTTCAGTATATTGTTGCACACACACCATCTATTTAGCAAATGCCCTTGTTATCAACAGCAGCCTTTTAAACTCACCTGAGCTAACAGGTATGTGCGCTGGTTACTCTGCTGCGCTTAAAATTTCTTTTTTGGTTTGCTACAATGCCTTTTCTGAAACGTTGTCTCCTTCTGCTGGAACACTGACTTCTTTCATTTAATGCCTGCAGACTATAAAAGAGAACCCAACCCAAAAAGTTTGGTTGATTAGTCTGTGGCATTCTGTTAAACTGTTGCTTATGGCGGTCTCTGTGAGCTTCTCAGCGACATTCAGCCAGCCAGGTATCCTGCCTGCAGTAGATGGAATGTGGCAATGGAACGCTGGCTGCGCGTGTCATAATAGGCTCTGAGCCTTTATATACCTGTGCACAGCAGCAGCCACCTTCAGTCTGCTGCTGGACAGCCAGCAGCAGCAGCAGCAGGAGAGGTATGTAATCAGGAGCCCTCCTGCTAAGGGTAGACAGCTGCTCGTTCCACCCCACCCCCCGCCTTAATTGGTTCTCCTCCCTTCCAACGGTGTTGAGGCGGGTGGGAACAGCAGGGGGTGAAGGTGCTGTGTTTAAAGAGGTGGAGTTATGCAGATCTAAAACGCGTGGATTGCAGCAGCAGCAAGCCGAAAAGTGCAGGCATGTAAGGGATCTAGAGGTTGACAACATGTCTTCTTAACGGGAGTCCAGGAGCTCATCTCCACAAATGGACTTTTCAGGATCCTTGGGTGGCTCCGTAGTTTGAAACCAATTCTGGTTATCGCTTCTCGGCCTTTTGGCTAAGATCAAGTGTAGTATCTGTTCTTATCAGTTTAATATCTGATACGTCCCCTATCTGGGGACCATATATTAAATGGATTTTTAGAACAGGGAGATGGAAAAAGAGCTTGCTCTGTCCACTCCACGCATTGACCTGGTATTGCAGTATCTCCAGGACCGGTGCACCCCTTCTTTAATGCAGTTTCTAAAATCAGAAAGAATTGAATTCAATGTTTTTTGTTCATTTTGCTTGTTTGTCGGATTTTGGGATGGACTCTTTGGCTTTGCTTTTCTTCTCCTCATTGGATTTTTCATGTTCAAAGTTGCAGAAGCCAGATTACAAGCTCATTTTGGTTCAACTTCAGCAACTGTGCATTGCATTGCCATGTAATGTGATGCAATGCTATCTTTCTAGCTCTCCCTTTTTACTTCCTTTTGGATAAACAGACATATTAGGCAAGCATTTTGGAGCTTTCACCTAAATAACTACTGGTGGTGAGATAAGCTGCACAATATAATTGACCTTTCAGTATATTGTTGCACACACACCATCTATTTAGCAAATGCCCTTGTTATCAACAGCAGCCTTTTAAACTCACCTGAGCTAACAGGTATGTGCGCTGGTTACTCTGCTGCGCTTAAAATTTCTTTTTTGGTTTGCTACAATGCCTTTTCTGAAACGTTGTCTCCTTCTGCTGGAACACTGACTTCTTTCATTTAATGCCTGCAGACTATAAAAGAGAACCCAACCCAAAAAGTTTGGTTGATTAGTCTGTGGCATTCTGTTAAACTGTTGCTTATGGCGGTCTCTGTGAGCTTCTCAGCGATATTCAGCCAGCCAGGTATCCTGCCTGCAGTAGATGGAATGTGGCAATGGAACGCTGGCTGCGCGTGTCATAATAGGCTCTGAGCCTTTATATACCTGTGCACAGCAGCAGCCACCTTCAGTCTGCTGCTGGACAGCCAGCAGCAGCAGCAGCAGGAGAGGTATGTAATCAGGAGCCCTCCTGCTAAGGGTAGACAGCTGCTCGTTCCACCCCACCCCCCGCCTTAATTGGTTCTCCTCCCTTCCAACGGTGTTGAGGCGGGTGGGAACAGCAGGGGGTGAAGGTGCTGTGTTTAAAGAGGTGGAGTTATGCAGATCTAAAACGCGTGGATTGCAGCAGCAGCAAGCCGAAAAGTGCAGGCATGTAAGGGATCTAGAGGTTGACAACATGTCTTCTTAACGGGAGTCCAGGAGCTCATCTCCACAAATGGACTTTTCAGGATCCTTGGGTGGCTCCGTAGTTTGAAACCAATTCTGGTTATCGCTTCTCGGCCTTTTGGCTAAGATCAAGTGTAGTATCTGTTCTTATCAGTTTAATATCTGATACGTCCCCTATCTGGGGACCATATATTAAATGGATTTTTAGAACAGGGAGATGGAAAAAGAGCTTGCTCTGTCCACTCCACGCATTGACCTGGTATTGCAGTATCTCCAGGACCGGTGCACCCCTTCTTTAATGCAGTTTCTAAAATCAGAAAGAATTGAATTCAATGTTTTTTGTTCATTTTGCTTGTTTGTCGGATTTTGGGATGGACTCTTTGGCTTTGCTTTTCTTCTCCTCATTGGATTTTTCATGTTCAAAGTTGCAGAAGCCAGATTACAAGCTCATTTTGGTTCAACTTCAGCAACTGTGCATTGCATTGCCATGTAATGTGATGCAATGCTATCTTTCTAGCTCTCCCTTTTTACTTCCTTTTGGATAAACAGACATATTAGGCAAGCATTTTGGAGCTTTCACCTAAATAACTACAGGTGGTGAGATAAGCTGCACAATATAATTGACCTTTCAGTATATTGTTGCACACACACCATCTATTTAGCAAATGCCCTTGTTATCAACAGCAGCCTTTTAAACTCACCTGAGCTAACAGGTATGTGCGCTGGTTACTCTGCTGCGCTTAAAATTTCTTTTTTGGTTTGCTACAATGCCTTTTCTGAAACGTTGTCTCCTTCTGCTGGAACACTGACTTCTTTCATTTAATGCCTGCAGACTATAAAAGAGAACCCAACCCAAAAAGTTTGGTTGATTAGTCTGTGGCATTCTGTTAAACTGTTGCTTATGGCGGTCTCTGTGAGCTTCTCAGCGACATTCAGCCAGCCAGGTATCCTGCCTGCAGTAGATGGAATGTGGCAATGGAACGCTGGCTGCGCGTGTCATAATAGGCTCTGAGCCTTTATATACCTGTGCACAGCAGCAGCCACCTTCAGTCTGCTGCTGGACAGCCAGCAGCAGCAGCAGCAGGAGAGGTATGTAATCAGGAGCCCTCCTGCTAAGGGTAGACAGCTGCTCGTTCCACCCCACCCCCCGCCTTAATTGGTTCTCCTCCCTTCCAACGGTGTTGAGGCGGGTGGGAACAGCAGGGGGTGAAGGTGCTGTGTTTAAAGAGGTGGAGTTATGCAGATCTAAAACGCGTGGATTGCAGCAGCAGCAAGCCGAAAAGTGCAGGCATGTAAGGGATCTAGAGGTTGACAACATGTCTTCTTAACGGGAGTCCAGGAGCTCATCTCCACAAATGGACTTTTCAGGATCCTTGGGTGGCTCCGTAGTTTGAAACCAATTCTGGTTATCGCTTCTCGGCCTTTTGGCTAAGATCAAGTGTAGTATCTGTTCTTATCAGTTTAATATCTGATACGTCCCCTATCTGGGGACCATATATTAAATGGATTTTTAGAACAGGGAGATGGAAAAAGAGCTTGCTCTGTCCACTCCACGCATTGACCTGGTATTGCAGTATCTCCAGGACCGGTGCACCCCTTCTTTAATGCAGTTTCTAAAATCAGAAAGAATTGAATTCAATGTTTTTTGTTCATTTTGCTTGTTTGTCGGATTTTGGGATGGACTCTTTGGCTTTGCTTTTCTTCTCCTCATTGGATTTTTCATGTTCAAAGTTGCAGAAGCCAGATTACAAGCTCATTTTGGTTCAACTTCAGCAACTGTGCATTGCATTGCCATGTAATGTGATGCAATGCTATCTTTCTAGCTCTCCCTTTTTACTTCCTTTTGGATAAACAGACATATTAGGCAAGCATTTTGGAGCTTTCACCTAAATAACTACAGGTGGTGAGATAAGCTGCACAATATAATTGACCTTTCAGTATATTGTTGCACACACACCATCTATTTAGCAAATGCCCTTGTTATCAACAGCAGCCTTTTAAACTCACCTGAGCTAACAGGTATGTGCGCTGGTTACTCTGCTGCGCTTAAAATTTCTTTTTTGGTTTGCTACAATGCCTTTTCTGAAACGTTGTCTCCTTCTGCTGGAACACTGACTTCTTTCATTTAATGCCTGCAGACTATAAAAGAGAACCCAACCCAAAAAGTTTGGTTGATTAGTCTGTGGCATTCTGTTAAACTGTTGCTTATGGCGGTCTCTGTGAGCTTCTCAGCGACATTCAGCCAGCCAGGTATCCTGCCTGCAGTAGATGGAATGTGGCAATGGAACGCTGGCTGCGCGTGTCATAATAGGCTCTGAGCCTTTATATACCTGTGCACAGCAGCAGCCACCTTCAGTCTGCTGCTGGACAGCCAGCAGCAGCAGCAGCAGGAGAGGTATGTAATCAGGAGCCCTCCTGCTAAGGGTAGACAGCTGCTCGTTCCACCCCACCCCCGCCTTAATTGGTTCTCCTCCCTTCCAACGGTGTTGAGGCGGGTGGGAACAGCAGGGGGTGAAGGTGCTGTGTTTAAAGAGGTGGAGTTATGCAGATCTAAAACGCGTGGATTGCAGCAGCAGCAAGCCGAAAAGTGCAGGCATGTAAGGGATCTAGAGGTTGACAACATGTCTTCTTAACGGGAGTCCAGGAGCTCATCTCCACAAATGGACTTTTCAGGATCCTTGGGTGGCTCCGTAGTTTGAAACCAATTCTGGTTATCGCTTCTCGGCCTTTTGGCTAAGATCAAGTGCAGTGATCTAGCGGCTGCTGCCTTGGTCTTGGCTGAGAGGTGCTCGGGGTACCCGGCTCCTTGGCCTGGGGGGATCGCTCTGTTTTTCAGCAGGGCTTCACCTCCCTGCTGCTATTAGGGAGTCGGATTAGTCCCCGGGCAACGGGAGGCGATCATCTACCTGGCACTTCGGTGTTGAAGGTTTCTATTGAGAAGAGGAGAACCTGTTTGTGAAGAAGATGTCTGCAGCATCACATGAAGGAGAGGAAGATAATGTGCTTGAATTCGCTAAGGTGCAGAATTCTATTCGTTTGGTTGTTCAGGAGAACTTTCGAGATCAAAAGGATTTTAGGTATGTGATGAGTCAAGTTCTTGTGGATCTTTTTGGTTTGAAGACAGAAGAAGTGTTGGCGATAATGGACTACCCCAGGAGGGGTGTTTATGATATAGTTTTTGTTGACAAAGTTTTTTTTGAAGGATATCTAAGGAAAATGACTGCAAGCCAGGATAAAAGAATGGAGGGGATAAGTGTAATGCCACACTTCCCCGTTAGAGATAAATGGATCATTGTTAAAATGTACTCTCCATTGGTGGACGAAGAGGATGTTCTTACATTTTTGGAGTTTTTTTGTTTGTCAGTAACACCAAAAGGGAAGATTTATAATGAATTTGGTTTTTGGACTTCGAAGTGGAAATTTTTGGTCCGTTTCAAAGAAGATGAGCAGGGGACTGTGTTGCTTCCCCCAGCTAGGTTTAAGTTGGGTAATATAAATGGTGATATTTTTTTCAGTGGTATACCCACTTTTTGTCGAGTTTGTCGTCAATACGGGCATGGAAAGGAAAATTGTTCGGGTGGTGTATGTGGTTTTTGCAAAAAAGGTGATCATGAGTCAAAGGATTGTAAAGATCGGAGGAAGTGCAACTTGTGTCAGGAAGATACGCATGTTTTTAAGAATTGCCCAAAGAGGAAAAGAAATAAAGAGAAGGAGGTAGTGGTTAAAAAGGTTTTGGTAGAGAGAAAGGAGGAAAGTGTAGAAAAGGTGTTGGTGGTAAAGGGAAAAGAAAGCAAACCTGTAGGAGTGCAGAGGGAGATGGAGAAAACAAGAGTAGATTGGGGGGATAGGGTAGAGAGTGAAATGGGAGGTGTAAGTCAGGGAACTGGCCGTGGTAAGGTTAAAAAGCAAGAAAAGAGAAAGGAACAGGAAGTGGAGGTGGCAATGGAAGAAAATATAGTTGTTTTTCAACAACCTATGTTTATAAAGAATGCAGAATATTTTAACCGGTTGTACCGTAAGTTGTATGATGAGAAACGTTTGGACTATCTTATAGAGAATGTTAGGAAAGAACTAATAAGAGATAAAAATGTTTTTTGTGTGAAATATAGAATACCAGATGGTGTATCGAAACAAGTTTTTTCAGCATCAAGGGTTGAAGATTTGTCCCTTAAGGTTCTGAGTTGGGTTGGGGTTCATGCTTTTGATAACGGTTACAAGTATTTTACTTGATGTTATTACTGTTGTTAATACAGTTATAATTTAATTTTTATTTTTTTGGTATCCATTCAGGTTCTGAAACATTTCTTTCTTTGTAAGTATTGTTGTATTTTTGTAATTTTTTTTTCTGACATTAAAAGTACCAAAACCTGATGATGATTTAAGTTGGAGTCCACGTCTTGTCTCCCTTTGGGGAGAAGAGGACTGTGGAGTGGACTTTAATTTTAACCTGAATAGGTTTTAAAAAAAAAAAAAAAAAAATCTGTTCTTATCAGTTTAATATCTGATACGTCCCCTATCTGGGGACCATATATTAAATGGATTTTTAGAACAGGGAGATGGAAAAAGAGCTTGCTCTGTCCACTCCACGCATTGACCTGGTATTGCAGTATCTCCAGGACCGGTGCACCCCTTCTTTAATGCAGTTTCTAAAATCAGAAAGAATTGAATTCAATGTTTTTTGTTCATTTTGCTTGTTTGTCGGATTTTGGGATGGACTCTTTGGCTTTGCTTTTCTTCTCCTCATTGGATTTTTCATGTTCAAAGTTGCAGAAGCCAGATTACAAGCTCATTTTGGTTCAACTTCAGCAACTGTGCATTGCATTGCCATGTAATGTGATGCAATGCTATCTTTCTAGCTCTCCCTTTTTACTTCCTTTTGGATAAACAGACATATTAGGCAAGCATTTTGGAGCTTTCACCTAAATAACTACAGGTGGTGAGATAAGCTGCACAATATAATTGACCTTTCAGTATATTGTTGCACACACACCATCTATTTAGCAAATGCCCTTGTTATCAACAGCAGCCTTTTAAACTCACCTGAGCTAACAGGTATGTGCGCTGGTTACTCTGCTGCGCTTAAAATTTCTTTTTTGGTTTGCTACAATGCCTTTTCTGAAACGTTGTCTCCTTCTGCTGGAACACTGACTTCTTTCATTTAATGCCTGCAGACTATAAAAGAGAACCCAACCCAAAAAGTTTGGTTGATTAGTCTGTGGCATTCTGTTAAACTGTTGCTTATGGCGGTCTCTGTGAGCTTCTCAGCGACATTCAGCCAGCCAGGTATCCTGCCTGCAGTAGATGGAATGTGGCAATGGAACGCTGGCTGCGCGTGTCATAATAGGCTCTGAGCCTTTATATACCTGTGCACAGCAGCAGCCACCTTCAGTCTGCTGCTGGACAGCCAGCAGCAGCAGCAGCAGGAGAGGTATGTAATCAGGAGCCCTCCTGCTAAGGGTAGACAGCTGCTCGTTCCACCCCACCCCCCGCCTTAATTGGTTCTCCTCCCTTCCAACGGTGTTGAGGCGGGTGGGAACAGCAGGGGGTGAAGGTGCTGTGTTTAAAGAGGTGGAGTTATGCAGATCTAAAACGCGTGGATTGCAGCAGCAGCAAGCCGAAAAGTGCAGGCATGTAAGGGATCTAGAGGTTGACAACATGTCTTCTTAACGGGAGTCCAGGAGCTCATCTCCACAAATGGACTTTTCAGGATCCTTGGGTGGCTCCGTAGTTTGAAACCAATTCTGGTTATCGCTTCTCGGCCTTTTGGCTAAGATCAAGTGTAGTATCTGTTCTTATCAGTTTAATATCTGATACGTCCCCTATCTGGGGACCATATATTAAATGGATTTTTAGAACAGGGAGATGGAAAAAGAGCTTGCTCTGTCCACTCCACGCATTGACCTGGTATTGCAGTATCTCCAGGACCGGTGCACCCCTTCTTTAATGCAGTTTCTAAAATCAGAAAGAATTGAATTCAATGTTTTTTGTTCATTTTGCTTGTTTGTTGGATTTTGGGATGGACTCTTTGGCTTTGCTTTTCTTCTCCTCATTGGATTTTTCATGTTCAAAGTTGCAGAAGCCAGATTACAAGCTCATTTTGGTTCAACTTCAGCAACTGTGCATTGCATTGCCATGTAATGTGATGCAATGCTATCTTTCTAGCTCTCCCTTTTTACTTCCTTTTGGATAAACAGACATATTAGGCAAGCATTTTGGAGCTTTCACCTAAATAACTACAGGTGGTGAGATAAGCTGCACAATATAATTGACCTTTCAGTATATTGTTGCACACACACCATCTATTTAGCAAATGCCCTTGTTATCAACAGCAGCCTTTTAAACTCACCTGAGCTAACAGGTATGTGCGCTGGTTACTCTGCTGCGCTTAAAATTTCTTTTTTGGTTTGCTACAATGCCTTTTCTGAAACGTTGTCTCCTTCTGCTGGAACACTGACTTCTTTCATTTAATGCCTGCAGACTATAAAAGAGAACCCAACCCAAAAAGTTTGGTTGATTAGTCTGTGGCATTCTGTTAAACTGTTGCTTATGGCGGTCTCTGTGAGCTTCTCAGCGACATTCAGCCAGCCAGGTATCCTGCCTGCAGTAGATGGAATGTGGCAATGGAACGCTGGCTGCGCGTGTCATAATAGGCTCTGAGCCTTTATATACCTGTGCACAGCAGCAGCCACCTTCAGTCTGCTGCTGGACAGCCAGCAGCAGCAGCAGCAGGAGAGGTATGTAATCAGGAGCCCTCCTGCTAAGGGTAGACAGCTGCTCGTTCCACCCCACCCCCCGCCTTAATTGGTTCTCCTCCCTTCCAACGGTGTTGAGGCGGGTGGGAACAGCAGGGGGTGAAGGTGCTGTGTTTAAAGAGGTGGAGTTATGCAGATCTAAAACGCGTGGATTGCAGCAGCAGCAAGCCGAAAAGTGCAGGCATGTAAGGGATCTAGAGGTTGACAACATGTCTTCTTAACGGGAGTCCAGGAGCTCATCTCCACAAATGGACTTTTCAGGATCCTTGGGTGGCTCCGTAGTTTGAAACCAATTCTGGTTATCGCTTCTCGGCCTTTTGGCTAAGATCAAGTGTAGTATCTGTTCTTATCAGTTTAATATCTGATACGTCCCCTATCTGGGGACCATATATTAAATGGATTTTTAGAACAGGGAGATGGAAAAAGAGCTTGCTCTGTCCACTCCACGCATTGACCTGGTATTGCAGTATCTCCAGGACCGGTGCACCCCTTCTTTAATGCAGTTTCTAAAATCAGAAAGAATTGAATTCAATGTTTTTTGTTCATTTTGCTTGTTTGTTGGATTTTGGGATGGACTCTTTGGCTTTGCTTTTCTTCTCCTCATTGGATTTTTCATGTTCAAAGTTGCAGAAGCCAGATTACAAGCTCATTTTGGTTCAACTTCAGCAACTGTGCATTGCATTGCCATGTAATGTGATGCAATGCTATCTTTCTAGCTCTCCCTTTTTACTTCCTTTTGGATAAACAGACATATTAGGCAAGCATTTTGGAGCTTTCACCTAAATAACTACAGGTGGTGAGATAAGCTGCACAATATAATTGACCTTTCAGTATATTGTTGCACACACACCATCTATTTAGCAAATGCCCTTGTTATCAACAGCAGCCTTTTAAACTCACCTGAGCTAACAGGTATGTGCGCTGGTTACTCTGCTGCGCTTAAAATTTCTTTTTTGGTTTGCTACAATGCCTTTTCTGAAACGTTGTCTCCTTCTGCTGGAACACTGACTTCTTTCATTTAATGCCTGCAGACTATAAAAGAGAACCCAACCCAAAAAGTTTGGTTGATTAGTCTGTGGCATTCTGTTAAACTGTTGCTTATGGCGGTCTCTGTGAGCTTCTCAGCGACATTCAGCCAGCCAGGTATCCTGCCTGCAGTAGATGGAATGTGGCAATGGAACGCTGGCTGCGCGTGTCATAATAGGCTCTGAGCCTTTATATACCTGTGCACAGCAGCAGCCACCTTCAGTCTGCTGCTGGACAGCCAGCAGCAGCAGCAGCAGGAGAGGTATGTAATCAGGAGCCCTCCTGCTAAGGGTAGACAGCTGCTCGTTTCACCCCACCCCCCGCCTTAATTGGTTCTCCTCCCTTCCAACGGTGTTGAGGCGGGTGGGAACAGCAGGGGGTGAAGGTGCTGTGTTTAAAGAGGTGGAGTTATGCAGATCTAAAACGCGTGGATTGCAGCAGCAGCAAGCCGAAAAGTGCAGGCATGTAAGGGATCTAGAGGTTGACAACATGTCTTCTTAACGGGAGTCCAGGAGCTCATCTCCACAAATGGACTTTTCAGGATCCTTGGGTGGCTCCGTAGTTTGAAACCAATTCTGGTTATCGCTTCTCGGCCTTTTGGCTAAGATCAAGTGTAGTATCTGTTCTTATCAGTTTAATATCTGATACGTCCCCTATCTGGGGACCATATATTAAATGGATTTTTAGAACAGGGAGATGGAAAAAGAGCTTGCTCTGTCCACTCCACGCATTGACCTGGTATTGCAGTATCTCCAGGACCGGTGCACCCCTTCTTTAATGCAGTTTCTAAAATCAGAAAGAATTGAATTCAATGTTTTTTGTTCATTTTGCTTGTTTGTTGGATTTTGGGATGGACTCTTTGGCTTTGCTTTTCTTCTCCTCATTGGATTTTTCATGTTCAAAGTTGCAAAAGCCAGATTACAAGCTCATTTTGGTTCAACTTCAGCAACTGTGCATTGCATTGCCATGTAATGTGATGCAATGCTATCTTTCTAGCTCTCCCTTTTTACTTCCTTTTGGATAAACAGACATATTAGGCAAGCATTTTGGAGCTTTCACCTAAATAACTACAGGTGGTGAGATAAGCTGCACAATATAATTGACCTTTCAGTATATTGTTGCACACACACCATCTATTTAGCAAATGCCCTTGTTATCAACAGCAGCCTTTTAAACTCACCTGAGCTAACAGGTATGTGCGCTGGTTACTCTGCTGCGCTTAAAATTTCTTTTTTGGTTTGCTACAATGCCTTTTCTGAAACGTTGTCTCCTTCTGCTGGAACACTGACTTCTTTCATTTAATGCCTGCAGACTATAAAAGAGAACCCAACCCAAAAAGTTTGGTTGATTAGTCTGTGGCATTCTGTTAAACTGTTGCTTATGGCGGTCTCTGTGAGCTTCTCAGCGACATTCAGCCAGCCAGGTATCCTGCCTGCAGTAGATGGAATGTGGCAATGGAACGCTGGCTGCGCGTGTCATAATAGGCTCTGAGCCTTTATATACCTGTGCACAGCAGCAGCCACCTTCAGTCTGCTGCTGGACAGCCAGCAGCAGCAGGAGAGGTATGTAATCAGGAGCCCTCCTGCTAAGGGTAGACAGCTGCTCGTTCCACCCCACCCCCCGCCTTAATTGGTTCTCCTCCCTTCCAACGGTGTTGAGGCGGGTGGGAACAGCAGGGGGTGAAGGTGCTGTGTTTAAAGAGGTGGAGTTATGCAGATCTAAAACGCGTGGATTGCAGCAGCAGCAAGCCGAAAAGTGCAGGCATGTAAGGGATCTAGAGGTTGACAACATGTCTTCTTAACGGGAGTCCAGGAGCTCATCTCCACAAATGGACTTTTCAGGATCCTTGGGTGGCTCCGTAGTTTGAAACCAATTCTGGTTATCGCTTCTCGGCCTTTTGGCTAAGATCAAGTGTAGTATCTGTTCTTATCAGTTTAATATCTGATACGTCCCCTATCTGGGGACCATATATTAAATGGATTTTTAGAACAGGGAGATGGAAAAAGAGCTTGCTCTGTCCACTCCACGCATTGACCTGGTATTGCAGTATCTCCAGGACCGGTGCACCCCTTCTTTAATGCAGTTTCTAAAATCAGAAAGAATTGAATTCAATGTTTTTTGTTCATTTTGCTTGTTTGTCGGATTTTGGGATGGACTCTTTGGCTTTGCTTTTCTTCTCCTCATTGGATTTTTCATGTTCAAAGTTGCAGAAGCCAGATTACAAGCTCATTTTGGTTCAACTTCAGCAACTGTGCATTGCATTGCCATGTAATGTGATGCAATGCTATCTTTCTAGCTCTCCCTTTTTACTTCCTTTTGGATAAACAGACATATTAGGCAAGCATTTTGGAGCTTTCACCTAAATAACTACAGGTGGTGAGATAAGCTGCACAATATAATTGACCTTTCAGTATATTGTTGCACACACACCATCTATTTAGCAAATGCCCTTGTTATCAACAGCAGCCTTTTAAACTCACCTGAGCTAACAGGTATGTGCGCTGGTTACTCTGCTGCGCTTAAAATTTCTTTTTTGGTTTGCTACAATGCCTTTTCTGAAACGTTGTCTCCTTCTGCTGGAACACTGACTTCTTTCATTTAATGCCTGCAGACTATAAAAGAGAACCCAACCCAAAAAGTTTGGTTGATTAGTCTGTGGCATTCTGTTAAACTGTTGCTTATGGCGGTCTCTGTGAGCTTCTCAGCGACATTCAGCCAGCCAGGTATCCTGCCTGCAGTAGATGGAATGTGGCAATGGAACGCTGGCTGCGCGTGTCATAATAGGCTCTGAGCCTTTATATACCTGTGCACAGCAGCAGCCACCTTCAGTCTGCTGCTGGACAGCCAGCAGCAGCAGCAGCAGGAGAGGTATGTAATCAGGAGCCCTCCTGCTAAGGGTAGACAGCTGCTCGTTCCACCCCACCCCCCGCCTTAATTGGTTCTCCTCCCTTCCAACGGTGTTGAGGCGGGTGGGAACAGCAGGGGGTGAAGGTGCTGTGTTTAAAGAGGTGGAGTTATGCAGATCTAAAACGCGTGGATTGCAGCAGCAGCAAGCCGAAAAGTGCAGGCATGTAAGGGATCTAGAGGTTGACAACATGTCTTCTTAACGGGAGTCCAGGAGCTCATCTCCACAAATGGACTTTTCAGGATCCTTGGGTGGCTCCGTAGTTTGAAACCAATTCTGGTTATCGCTTCTCGGCCTTTTGGCTAAGATCAAGTGTAGTATCTGTTCTTATCAGTTTAATATCTGATACGTCCCCTATCTGGGGACCATATATTAAATGGATTTTTAGAACAGGGAGATGGAAAAAGAGCTTGCTCTGTCCACTCCACGCATTGACCTGGTATTGCAGTATCTCCAGGACCGGTGCACCCCTTCTTTAATGCAGTTTCTAAAATCAGAAAGAATTGAATTCAATGTTTTTTGTTCATTTTGCTTGTTTGTTGGATTTTGGGATGGACTCTTTGGCTTTGCTTTTCTTCTCCTCATTGGATTTTTCATGTTCAAAGTTGCAGAAGCCAGATTACAAGCTCATTTTGGTTCAACTTCAGCAACTGTGCATTGCATTGCCATGTAATGTGATGCAATGCTATCTTTCTAGCTCTCCCTTTTTACTTCCTTTTGGATAAACAGACATATTAGGCAAGCATTTTGGAGCTTTCACCTAAATAACTACAGGTGGTGAGATAAGCTGCACAATATAATTGACCTTTCAGTATATTGTTGCACACACACCATCTATTTAGCAAATGCCCTTGTTATCAACAGCAGCCTTTTAAACTCACCTGAGCTAACAGGTATGTGCGCTGGTTACTCTGCTGCGCTTAAAATTTCTTTTTTGGTTTGCTACAATGCCTTTTCTGAAACGTTGTCTCCTTCTGCTGGAACACTGACTTCTTTCATTTAATGCCTGCAGACTATAAAAGAGAACCCAACCCAAAAAGTTTGGTTGATTAGTCTGTGGCATTCTGTTAAACTGTTGCTTATGGCGGTCTCTGTGAGCTTCTCAGCGACATTCAGCCAGCCAGGTATCCTGCCTGCAGTAGATGGAATGTGGCAATGGAACGCTGGCTGCGTGTGTCATAATAGGCTCTGAGCCTTTATATACCTGTGCACAGCAGCAGCCACCTTCAGTCTGCTGCTGGACAGCCAGCAGCAGCAGCAGCAGCAGGAGAGGTATGTAATCAGGAGCCCTCCTGCTAAGGGTAGACAGCTGCTCGTTCCACCCCACCCCCCGCCTTAATTGGTTCTCCTCCCTTCCAACGGTGTTGAGGCGGGTGGGAACAGCAGGGGGTGAAGGTGCTGTGTTTAAAGAGGTGGAGTTATGCAGATCTAAAACGCGTGGATTGCAGCAGCAGCAAGCCGAAAAGTGCAGGCATGTAAGGGATCTAGAGGTTGACAACATGTCTTCTTAACGGGAGTCCAGGAGCTCATCTCCACAAATGGACTTTTCAGGATCCTTGGGTGGCTCCGTAGTTTGAAACCAATTCTGGTTATCGCTTCTCGGCCTTTTGGCTAAGATCAAGTGTAGTATCTGTTCTTATCAGTTTAATATCTGATACGTCCCCTATCTGGGGACCATATATTAAATGGATTTTTAGAACAGGGAGATGGAAAAAGAGCTTGCTCTGTCCACTCCACGCATTGACCTGGTATTGCAGTATCTCCAGGACCGGTGCACCCCTTCTTTAATGCAGTTTCTAAAATCAGAAAGAATTGAATTCAATGTTTTTTGTTCATTTTGCTTGTTTGTCGGATTTTGGGATGGACTCTTTGGCTTTGCTTTTCTTCTCCTCATTGGATTTTTCATGTTCAAAGTTGCAGAAGCCAGATTACAAGCTCATTTTGGTTCAACTTCAGCAACTGTGCATTGCATTGCCATGTAATGTGATGCAATGCTATCTTTCTAGCTCTCCCTTTTTACTTCCTTTTGGATAAACAGACATATTAGGCAAGCATTTTGGAGCTTTCACCTAAATAACTACAGGTGGTGAGATAAGCTGCACAATATAATTGACCTTTCAGTATATTGTTGCACACACACCATCTATTTAGCAAATGCCCTTGTTATCAACAGCAGCCTTTTAAACTCACCTGAGCTAACAGGTATGTGCGCTGGTTACTCTGCTGCGCTTAAAATTTCTTTTTTGGTTTGCTACAATGCCTTTTCTGAAACGTTGTCTCCTTCTGCTGGAACACTGACTTCTTTCATTTAATGCCTGCAGACTATAAAAGAGAACCCAACCCAAAAAGTTTGGTTGATTAGTCTGTGGCATTCTGTTAAACTGTTGCTTATGGCGGTCTCTGTGAGCTTCTCAGCGACATTCAGCCAGCCAGGTATCCTGCCTGCAGTAGATGGAATGTGGCAATGGAACGCTGGCTGCGCGTGTCATAATAGGCTCTGAGCCTTTATATACCTGTGCACAGCAGCAGCCACCTTCAGTCTGCTGCTGGACAGCCAGCAGCAGCAGCAGCAGCAGGAGAGGTATGTAATCAGGAGCCCTCCTGCTAAGGGTAGACAGCTGCTCGTTCCACCCCACCCCCCGCCTTAATTGGTTCTCCTCCCTTCCAACGGTGTTGAGGCGGGTGGGAACAGCAGGGGGTGAAGGTGCTGTGTTTAAAGAGGTGGAGTTATGCAGATCTAAAACGCGTGGATTGCAGCAGCAGCAAGCCGAAAAGTGCAGGCATGTAAGGGATCTAGAGGTTGACAACATGTCTTCTTAACGGGAGTCCAGGAGCTCATCTCCACAAATGGACTTTTCAGGATCCTTGGGTGGCTCCGTAGTTTGAAACCAATTCTGGTTATCGCTTCTCGGCCTTTTGGCTAAGATCAAGTGTAGTATCTGTTCTTATCAGTTTAATATCTGATACGTCCCCTATCTGGGGACCATATATTAAATGGATTTTTAGAACAGGGAGATGGAAAAAGAGCTTGCTCTGTCCACTCCACGCATTGACCTGGTATTGCAGTATCTCCAGGACCGGTGCACCCCTTCTTTAATGCAGTTTCTAAAATCAGAAAGAATTGAATTCAATGTTTTTTGTTCATTTTGCTTGTTTGTCGGATTTTGGGATGGACTCTTTGGCTTTGCTTTTCTTCTCCTCATTGGATTTTTCATGTTCAAAGTTGCAGAAGCCAGATTACAAGCTCATTTTGGTTCAACTTCAGCAACTGTGCATTGCATTGCCATGTAATGTGATGCAATGCTATCTTTCTAGCTCTCCCTTTTTACTTCCTTTTGGATAAACAGACATATTAGGCAAGCATTTTGGAGCTTTCACCTAAATAACTACAGGTGGTGAGATAAGCTGCACAATATAATTGACCTTTCAGTATATTGTTGCACACACACCATCTATTTAGCAAATGCCCTTGTTATCAACAGCAGCCTTTTAAACTCACCTGAGCTAACAGGTATGTGCGCTGGTTACTCTGCTGCGCTTAAAATTTCTTTTTTGGTTTGCTACAATGCCTTTTCTGAAACGTTGTCTCCTTCTGCTGGAACACTGACTTCTTTCATTTAATGCCTGCAGACTATAAAAGAGAACCCAACCCAAAAAGTTTGGTTGATTAGTCTGTGGCATTCTGTTAAACTGTTGCTTATGGCGGTCTCTGTGAGCTTCTCAGCGACATTCAGCCAGCCAGGTATCCTGCCTGCAGTAGATGGAATGTGGCAATGGAACGCTGGCTGCGCGTGTCATAATAGGCTCTGAGCCTTTATATACCTGTGCACAGCAGCAGCCACCTTCAGTCTGCTGCTGGACAGCCAGCAGCAGCAGCAGCAGGAGAGGTATGTAATCAGGAGCCCTCCTGCTAAGGGTAGACAGCTGCTCGTTCCACCCCACCCCCCGCCTTAATTGGTTCTCCTCCCTTCCAACGGTGTTGAGGCGGGTGGGAACAGCAGGGGGTGAAGGTGCTGTGTTTAAAGAGGTGGAGTTATGCAGATCTAAAACGCGTGGATTGCAGCAGCAGCAAGCCGAAAAGTGCAGGCATGTAAGGGATCTAGAGGTTGACAACATGTCTTCTTAACGGGAGTCCAGGAGCTCATCTCCACAAATGGACTTTTCAGGATCCTTGGGTGGCTCCGTAGTTTGAAACCAATTCTGGTTATCGCTTCTCGGCCTTTTGGCTAAGATCAGGTGTAGTATATTTCGAAAAGGCGGTTTTGGATGTTGACCGCCCTAGTAGATTGATACATTATGCACACTGGGGTTTAGGCGCTTGTTAGTATGCCAGGTGGCTAATATAGCCATCTGGTGGAAAGCATGGCCCCCCAGGATCGACGCCATTGGGCCGGGGAAGATCGAAAGCCCGAAGTGTGAAGTGCCCCAGGAGTGGTGACCCTGGGGTGCCTTAACTCACTGGGATTGGGAACCCCACTTGAGTTTATGGCACATTTGCACAAGCACTTCAAATTTTCTTTCTTCGCACACACCCTTATTCCGGGCCTTCTGGCCTTAGGATGGGGAATTTTTCAATTCCCGGTCGAAGGTCCGGGCAGTATTATACTGTGAAACCTTCACTATTTATTTAATTTCTTTGTCACTGTGTGTCCACTTATTCACGTGTGTCACGTCCTACTAGGACTTTGTCGGGATGCGGTTCCCTTACGGGTTCCTCTCTTGGCAGGTCTAGGGGGGGAGTGTGTGGCCATCAGGTTCCGCTCCCCCCTGAACCCCCCCTGGCTCTCCTCTTTTGGGAGGAGAGCTTTGTTGGCTCCCCTCTTCCGGGAGGGGAGCACAGTCTTTGGCTCCCAGTGCCTTGCTCGGGTGAGAACTCGGGCAGGTGCTGGGGGTAAGATTGGGTCGCCTCTGGCTTCGGCTGGAGGTGGCTTTTTGTCCCTGTTCCTCGCTGTGGCCTTTTGGCTCGGAGGGACGGGGAATGGTTTGGGGGACCCTTCTCCTTTTGGAGAGGGTTTCAAGAAGACCAGCATCCTAGTGCACTTTTTTTGTGGCACTTGTCACTTTTTTAAGCGCACTCGGGTTTTGTACACGAATTCGGGCTTTCGATAAAATAAAAAAATCTGTTCTTATCAGTTTAATATCTGATACGTCCCCTATCTGGGGACCATATATTAAATGGATTTTTAGAACAGGGAGATGGAAAAAGAGCTTGCTCTGTCCACTCCACGCATTGACCTGGTATTGCAGTATCTCCAGGACCGGTGCACCCCTTCTTTAATGCAGTTTCTAAAATCAGAAAGAATTGAATTCAATGTTTTTTGTTCATTTTGCTTGTTTGTCGGATTTTGGGATGGACTCTTTGGCTTTGCTTTTCTTCTCCTCATTGGATTTTTCATGTTCAAAGTTGCAGAAGCCAGATTACAAGCTCATTTTGGTTCAACTTCAGCAACTGTGCATTGCATTGCCATGTAATGTGATGCAATGCTATCTTTCTAGCTCTCCCTTTTTACTTCCTTTTGGATAAACAGACATATTAGGCAAGCATTTTGGAGCTTTCACCTAAATAACTACAGGTGGTGAGATAAGCTGCACAATATAATTGACCTTTCAGTATATTGTTGCACACACACCATCTATTTAGCAAATGCCCTTGTTATCAACAGCAGCCTTTTAAACTCACCTTTTAAACAGGTATGTGCGCTGGTTACTCTGCTGCGCTTAAAATTTCTTTTTTGGTTTGCTACAATGCCTTTTCTGAAACGTTGTCTCCTTCTGCTGGAACACTGACTTCTTTCATTTAATGCCTGCAGACTATAAAAGAGAACCCAACCCAAAAAGTTTGGTTGATTAGTCTGTGGCATTCTGTTAAACTGTTGCTTATGGCGGTCTCTGTGAGCTTCTCAGCGACATTCAGCCAGCCAGGTATCCTGCCTGCAGTAGATGGAATGTGGCAATGGAACGCTGGCTGCGCGTGTCATAATAGGCTCTGAGCCTTTATATACCTGTGCACAGCAGCAGCCACCTTCAGTCTGCTGCTGGACAGCCAGCAGCAGCAGCAGCAGGAGAGGTATGTAATCAGGAGCCCTCCTGCTAAGGGTAGACAGCTGCTCGTTCCACCCCACCCCCCGCCTTAATTGGTTCTCCTCCCTTCCAACGGTGTTGAGGCGGGTGGGAACAGCAGGGGGTGAAGGTGCTGTGTTTAAAGAGGTGGAGTTATGCAGATCTAAAACGCGTGGATTGCAGCAGCAGCAAGCCGAAAAGTGCAGGCATGTAAGGGATCTAGAGGTTGACAACATGTCTTCTTAACGGGAGTCCAGGAGCTCATCTCCACAAATGGACTTTTCAGGATCCTTGGGTGGCTCCGTAGTTTGAAACCAATTCTGGTTATCGCTTCTCGGCCTTTTGGCTAAGATCAAGTGCAGTGATCTAGTGGCTGCTGCCTTGGTCTTGGCTGAGAGGTGCTCGGGGTACCCGGCTCCTTGGCCTGGGGGGATCGCTCTGTTTTTCAGCAGGGCTTCACCTCCCTGCTGCTATTAGGGAGTCGGATTAGTCCCCGGGCAACGGGAGGCGATCATCTACCTGGCACTTCGGTGTTGAAGGTTTCTATTGAGAAGAGGAGAACCTGTTTGTGAAGAAGATGTCTGCAGCATCACATGAAGGAGAGGAAGATCATGTGCCTGAATTCGCTAAGGTGCAGAATTCTATTCGTTTGGTTGTTCAGGAGAACTTTCGAGATCAAAAGGATTTTAGGTATGTGATGAGTTAAGTTCTTGTGGATCTTTTTGGTTTGAAGACAGAAGAAGTGTTGGCGATAATGGACTACCCCAGGAGGGGTGTTTATGATATAGTTTTTGTTGACAAAGTTTTTTTTGAAGGATATCTAAGGAAAATGACTGCAAGCCAGGATAAAAGAATGGAGGGGATAAGTGTAATGCCACACTTCCCCGTTAGAGATAAATGGATCATTGTTAAAATGTACTCTCCATTGGTGGACGAAGAGGATGTTCTTACATTTTTGGAGTTTTTTTGTTTGTCAGTAACACCAAAAGGGAAGATTTATAATGAATTTGGTTTTTGGACTTCGAAGTGGAAATTTTTGGTCCGTTTCAAAGAAGATGAGCAGGGGACTGTGTTGCTTCCCCCAGCTAGGTTTAAGTTGGGTAATATAAATGGTGATATTTTTTTCAGTGGTATACCCACTTTTTGTCGAGTTTGTCGTCAATACAGGCATGGAAAGGAAAATTGTTCGGGTGGTGTATGTGGTTTTTGCAAAAAAGGTGATCATGAGTCAAAGGATTGTAAAGATCGGAGGAAGTGCAACTTGTGTCAGGAAGATACGCATGTTTTTAAGAATTGCCCAAAGAGGAAAAGAAATAAAGAGAAGGAGGTAGTGGTTAAAAAGGTTTTGGTAGAGAGAAAGGAGGAAAGTGTAGAAAAGGTGTTGGTGGTAAAGGGAAAAGAAAGCAAACCTGTAGGAGTGCAGAGGGAGATGGAGAAAACAAGAGTAGATTGGGGGGATAGGGTAGAGAGTGAAATGGGAGGTGTAAGTCAGGGAACTGGCCGTGGTAAGGTTAAAAAGCAAGAAAAGAGAAAGGAACAGGAAGTGGAGGTGGCAATGGAAGAAAATATAGTTGTTTTTCAACAACCTATGTTTATAAAGAATGCAGAATATTTTAACCGGTTGTACCGTAAGTTGTATGATGAGAAACGTTTGGACTATCTTATAGAGAATGTTAGGAAAGAACTAATAAGAGATAAAAATGTTTTTTGTGTGAAATATAGAATACCAGATGGTGTATCGAAACAAGTTTTTTCAGCATCAAGGGTTGAAGATTTGTCCCTTAAGGTTCTGAGTTGGGTTGGGGTTCATGCTTTTGATAATGGTTACAAGTATTTTACTTGATGTTATTACTGTTGTTAATACAGTTATAATTTAATTTTTATTTTTTTGGTATCCATTCAGGTTCTGAAACATTTCTTTCTTTGTAAGTATTGTTGTATTTTTGTATTTTTTTTTTCTGACATTAAAAGTACCAAAACCTGATGATGATTTAAGTTGGAGTCCACGTCTTTTCTCCCTTTGGGGAGAAGAGGACTGTGGAGTGGACTTTAATTTTAACCTGAATAGGTTTTTAAAAAAAAAAAAAAAAAAAAAAAAATCTGTTCTTATCAGTTTAATATCTGATACGTCCCCTATCTGGGGACCATATATTAAATGGATTTTTAGAACAGGGAGATGGAAAAAGAGCTTGCTCTGTCCACTCCACGCATTGACCTGGTATTGCAGTATCTCCAGGACCGGTGCACCCCTTCTTTAATGCAGTTTCTAAAATCAGAAAGAATTGAATTCAATGTTTTTTGTTCATTTTGCTTGTTTGTCGGATTTTGGGATGGACTCTTTGGCTTTGCTTTTCTTCTCCTCATTGGATTTTTCATGTTCAAAGTTGCAGAAGCCAGATTACAAGCTCATTTTGGTTCAACTTCAGCAACTGTGCATTGCATTGCCATGTAATGTGATGCAATGCTATCTTTCTAGCTCTCCCTTTTTACTTCCTTTTGGATAAACAGACATATTAGGCAAGCATTTTGGAGCTTTCACCTAAATAACTACAGGTGGTGAGATAAGCTGCACAATATAATTGACCTTTCAGTATATTGTTGCACACACACCATCTATTTAGCAAATGCCCTTGTTATCAACAGCAGCCTTTTAAACTCACCTGAGCTAACAGGTATGTGCGCTGGTTACTCTGCTGCGCTTAAAATTTCTTTTTTGGTTTGCTACAATGCCTTTTCTGAAACGTTGTCTCCTTCTGCTGGAACACTGACTTCTTTCATTTAATGCCTGCAGACTATAAAAGAGAACCCAACCCAAAAAGTTTGGTTGATTAGTCTGTGGCATTCTGTTAAACTGTTGCTTATGGCGGTCTCTGTGAGCTTCTCAGCGACATTCAGCCAGCCAGGTATCCTGCCTGCAGTAGATGGAATGTGGCAATGGAACGCTGGCTGCGCGTGTCATAATAGGCTCTGAGCCTTTATATACCTGTGCACAGCAGCAGCCACCTTCAGTCTGCTGCTGGACAGCCAGCAGCAGCAGCAGCAGGAGAGGTATGTAATCAGGAGCCCTCCTGCTAAGGGTAGACAGCTGCTCGTTCCACCCCACCCCCCGCCTTAATTGGTTCTCCTCCCTTCCAACGGTGTTGAGGCGGGTGGGAACAGCAGGGGGTGAAGGTGCTGTGTTTAAAGAGGTGGAGTTATGCAGATCTAAAACGCGTGGATTGCAGCAGCAGCAAGCCGAAAAGTGCAGGCATGTAAGGGATCTAGAGGTTGACAACATGTCTTCTTAACGGGAGTCCAGGAGCTCATCTCCACAAATGGACTTTTCAGGATCCTTGGGTGGCTCCGTAGTTTGAAACCAATTCTGGTTATCGCTTCTCGGCCTTTTGGCTAAGATCAAGTGTAGTATCTGTTCTTATCAGTTTAATATCTGATACGTCCCCTATCTGGGGACCATATATTAAATGGATTTTTAGAACAGGGAGATGGAAAAAGAGCTTGCTCTGTCCACTCCACGCATTGACCTGGTATTGCAGTATCTCCAGGAGCGGTGCACCCCTTCTTTAATGCAGTTTCTAAAATCAGAAAGAATTGAATTCAATGTTTTTTGTTCATTTTGCTTGTTTGTCGGATTTTGGGATGGACTCTTTGGCTTTGCTTTTCTTCTCCTCATTGGATTTTTCATGTTCAAAGTTGCAGAAGCCAGATTACAAGCTCATTTTGGTTCAACTTCAACAACTGTGCATTGCATTGCCATGTAATGTGATGCAATGCTATCTTTCTAGCTCTCCCTTTTTACTTCCTTTTGGATAAACAGACATATTAGGCAAGCATTTTGGAGCTTTCACCTAAATAACTACAGGTGGTGAGATAAGCTGCACAATATAATTGACCTTTCAGTATATTGTTGCACACACACCATCTATTTAGCAAATGCCCTTGTTATCAACAGCAGCCTTTTAAACTCACCTGAGCTAACAGGTATGTGCGCTGGTTACTCTGCTGCGCTTAAAATTTCTTTTTTGGTTTGCTACAATGCCTTTTCTGAAACGTTGTCTCCTTCTGCTGGAACACTGACTTCTTTCATTTAATGCCTGCAGACTATAAAAGAGAACCCAACCCAAAAAGTTTGGTTGATTAGTCTGTGGCATTCTGTTAAACTGTTGCTTATGGCGGTCTCTGTGAGCTTCTCAGCGACATTCAGCCAGCCAGGTATCCTGCCTGCAGTAGATGGAATGTGGCAATGGAACGCTGGCTGCGCGTGTCATAATAGGCTCTGAGCCTTTATATACCTGTGCACAGCAGCAGCCACCTTCAGTCTGCTGCTGGACAGCCAGCAGCAGCAGCAGCAGGAGAGGTATGTAATCAGGAGCCCTCCTGCTAAGGGTAGACAGCTGCTCGTTCCACCCCACCCCCCGCCTTAATTGGTTCTCCTCCCTTCCAACGGTGTTGAGGCGGGTGGGAACAGCAGGGGGTGAAGGTGCTGTGTTTAAAGAGGTGGAGTTATGCAGATCTAAAACGCGTGGATTGCAGCAGCAGCAAGCCGAAAAGTGCAGGCATGTAAGGGATCTAGAGGTTGACAACATGTCTTCTTAACGGGAGTCCAGGAGCTCATCTCCACAAATGGACTTTTCAGGATCCTTGGGTGGCTCCGTAGTTTGAAACCAATTCTGGTTATCGCTTCTCGGCCTTTTGGCTAAGATCAAGTGTAGTATCTGTTCTTATCAGTTTAATATCTGATACGTCCCCTATCTGGGGACCATATATTAAATGGATTTTTAGAACAGAGAGATGGAAAAAGAGCTTGCTCTGTCCACTCCACGCATTGACCTGGTATTGCAGTATCTCCAGGACCGGTGCACCCCTTCTTTAATGCAGTTTCTAAAATCAGAAAGAATTGAATTCAATGTTTTTTGTTCATTTTGCTTGTTTGTCGGATTTTGGGATGGACTCTTTGGCTTTGCTTTTCTTCTCCTCATTGGATTTTTCATGTTCAAAGTTGCAGAAGCCAGATTACAAGCTCATTTTGGTTCAACTTCAGCAACTGTGCATTGCATTGCCATGTAATGTGATGCAATGCTATCTTTCTAGCTCTCCCTTTTTACTTCCTTTTGGATAAACAGACATATTAGGCAAGCATTTTGGAGCTTTCACCTAAATAACTACAGGTGGTGAGATAAGCTGCACAATATAATTGACCTTTCAGTATATTGTTGCACACACACCATCTATTTAGCAAATGCCCTTGTTATCAACAGCAGCCTTTTAAACTCACCTGAGCTAACAGGTATGTGCGCTGGTTACTCTGCTGCGCTTAAAATTTCTTTTTTGGTTTGCTACAATGCCTTTTCTGAAACGTTGTCTCCTTCTGCTGGAACACTGACTTCTTTCATTTAATGCCTGCAGACTATAAAAGAGAACCCAACCCAAAAAGTTTGGTTGATTAGTCTGTGGCATTCTGTTAAACTGTTGCTTATGGCGGTCTCTGTGAGCTTCTCAGCGACATTCAGCCAGCCAGGTATCCTGCCTGCAGTAGATGGAATGTGGCAATGGAACGCTGGCTGCGCGTGTCATAATAGGCTCTGAGCCTTTATATACCTGTGCACAGCAGCAGCCACCTTCAGTCTGCTGCTGGACAGCCAGCAGCAGCAGCAGCAGCAGGAGAGGTATGTAATCAGGAGCCCTCCTGCTAAGGGTAGACAGCTGCTCGTTCCACCCCACCCCCCGCCTTAATTGGTTCTCCTCCCTTCCAACGGTGTTGAGGCGGGTGGGAACAGCAGGGGGTGAAGGTGCTGTGTTTAAAGAGGTGGAGTTATGCAGATCTAAAACGCGTGGATTGCAGCAGCAGCAAGCCGAAAAGTGCAGGCATGTAAGGGATCTAGAGGTTGACAACATGTCTTCTTAACGGGAGTCCAGGAGCTCATCTCCACAAATGGACTTTTCAGGATCCTTGGGTGGCTCCGTAGTTTGAAACCAATTCTGGTTATCGCTTCTCGGCCTTTTGGCTAAGATCAAGTGTAGTATCTGTTCTTATCAGTTTAATATCTGATACGTCCCCTATCTGGGGACCATATATTAAATGGATTTTTAGAACAGGGAGATGGAAAAAGAGCTTGCTCTGTCCACTCCACGCATTGACCTGGTATTGCAGTATCTCCAGGACCGGTGCACCCCTTCTTTAATGCAGTTTCTAAAATCAGAAAGAATTGAATTCAATGTTTTTTGTTCATTTTGCTTGTTTGTCGGATTTTGGGATGGACTCTTTGGCTTTGCTTTTCTTCTCCTCATTGGATTTTTCATGTTCAAAGTTGCAGAAGCCAGATTACAAGCTCATTTTGGTTCAACTTCAGCAACTGTGCATTGCATTGCCATGTAATGTGATGCAATGCTATCTTTCTAGCTCTCCCTTTTTACTTCCTTTTGGATAAACAGACATATTAGGCAAGCATTTTGGAGCTTTCACCTAAATAACTACAGGTGGTGAGATAAGCTGCACAATATAATTGACCTTTCAGTATATTGTTGCACACACACCATCAATTTAGCAAATGCCCTTGTTATCAACAGCAGCCTTTTAAACTCACCTGAGCTAACAGGTATGTGCGCTGGTTACTCTGCTGCGCTTAAAATTTCTTTTTTGGTTTGCTACAATGCCTTTTCTGAAACGTTGTCTCCTTCTGCTGGAACACTGACTTCTTTCATTTAATGCCTGCAGACTATAAAAGAGAACCCAACCCAAAAAGTTTGGTTGATTAGTCTGTGGCATTCTGTTAAACTGTTGCTTATGGCGGTCTCTGTGAGCTTCTCAGCGACATTCAGCCAGCCAGGTATCCTGCCTGCAGTAGATGGAATGTGGCAATGGAACGCTGGCTGCGCGTGTCATAATAGGCTCTGAGCCTTTATATACCTGTGCACAGCAGCAGCCACCTTCAGTCTGCTGCTGGACAGCCAGCAGCAGCAGCAGCAGGAGAGGTATGTAATCAGGAGCCCTCCTGCTAAGGGTAGACAGCTGCTCGTTCCACCCCACACCCCGCCTTAATTGGTTCTCCTCCCTTCCAACGGTGTTGAGGCGGGTGGGAACAGCAGGGGGTGAAGGTGCTGTGTTTAAAGAGGTGGAGTTATGCAGATCTAAAACGCGTGGATTGCAGCAGCAGCAAGCCGAAAAGTGCAGGCATGTAAGGGATCTAGAGGTTGACAACATGTCTTCTTAACGGGAGTCAAGGAGCTCATCTCCACAAATGGACTTTTCAGGATCCTTGGGTGGCTCCGTAGTTTGAAACCAATTCTGGTTATCGCTTCTCGGCCTTTTGGCTAAGATCAAGTGTAGTATCTGTTCTTATCAGTTTAATATCTGATACGTCCCCTATCTGGGGACCATATATTAAATGGATTTTTAGAACAGGGAGATGGAAAAAGAGCTTGCTCTGTCCACTCCACGCATTGACCTGGTATTGCAGTATCTCCAGGACCGGTGCACCCCTTCTTTAATGCAGTTTCTAAAATCAGAAAGAATTGAATTCAATGTTTTTTGTTCATTTTGCTTGTTTGTCGGATTTTGGGATGGACTCTTTGGCTTTGCTTTTCTTCTCCTCATTGGATTTTTCATGTTCAAAGTTGCAGAAGCCAGATTACAAGCTCATTTTGGTTCAACTTCAGCAACTGTGCATTGCATTGCCATGTAATGTGATGCAATGCTATCTTTCTAGCTCTCCCTTTTTACTTCCTTTTGGATAAACAGACATATTAGGCAAGCATTTTGGAGCTTTCACCTAAATAACTACAGGTGGTGAGATAAGCTGCACAATATAATTGACCTTTCAGTATATTGTTGCACACACACCATCAATTTAGCAAATGCCCTTGTTATCAACAGCAGCCTTTTAAACTCACCTGAGCTAACAGGTATGTGCGCTGGTTACTCTGCTGCGCTTAAAATTTCTTTTTTGGTTTGCTACAATGCCTTTTCTGAAACGTTGTCTCCTTCTGCTGGAACACTGACTTCTTTCATTTAATGCCTGCAGACTATAAAAGAGAACCCAACCCAAAAAGTTTGGTTGATTAGTCTGTGGCATTCTGTTAAACTGTTGCTTATGGCGGTCTCTGTGAGCTTCTCAGCGACATTCAGCCAGCCAGGTATCCTGCCTGCAGTAGATGGAATGTGGCAATGGAACGCTGGCTGCGCGTGTCATAATAGGCTCTGAGCCTTTATATACCTGTGCACAGCAGCAGCCACCTTCAGTCTGCTGCTGGACAGCCAGCAGCAGCAGCAGCAGGAGAGGTATGTAATCAGGAGCCCTCCTGCTAACGGTAGACAGCTGCTCGTTCCACCCCACACCCCGCCTTAATTGGTTCTCCTCCCTTCCAACGGTGTTGAGGCGGGTGGGAACAGCAGGGGGTGAAGGTGCTGTGTTTAAAGAGGTGGAGTTATGCAGATCTAAAACGCGTGGATTGCAGCAGCAGCAAGCCGAAAAGTGCAGGCATGTAAGGGATCTAGAGGTTGACAACATGTCTTCTTAACGGGAGTCCAGGAGCTCATCTCCACAAATGGACTTTTCAGGATCCTTGGGTGGCTCCGTAGTTTGAAACCAATTCTGGTTATCGCTTCTCGGCCTTTTGGCTAAGATCAAGTGTAGTATCTGTTCTTATCAGTTTAATATCTGATACGTCCCCTATCTGGGGACCATATATTAAATGGATTTTTAGAACAGGGAGATGGAAAAAGAGCTTGCTCTGTCCACTCCACGCATTGACCTGGTATTGCAGTATCTCCAGGACCGGTGCACCCCTTCTTTAATGCAGTTTCTAAAATCAGAAAGAATTGAATTCAATGTTTTTTGTTCATTTTGCTTGTTTGTCGGATTTTGGGATGGACTCTTTGGCTTTGCTTTTCTTCTCCTCATTGGATTTTTCATGTTCAAAGTTGCAGAAGCCAGATTACAAGCTCATTTTGGTTCAACTTCAGCAACTGTGCATTGCATTGCCATGTAATGTGATGCAATGCTATCTTTCTAGCTCTCCCTTTTTACTTCCTTTTGGATAAACAGACATATTAGGCAAACATTTTGGAGCTTTCACCTAAATAACTACAGGTGGTGAGATAAGCTGCACAATATAATTGACCTTTCAGTATATTGTTGCACACACACCATCTATTTAGCAAATGCCCTTGTTATCAACAGCAGCCTTTTAAACTCACCTGAGCTAACAGGTATGTGCGCTGGTTACTCTGCTGCGCTTAAAATTTCTTTTTTGGTTTGCTACAATGCCTTTTCTGAAACGTTGTCTCCTTCTGCTGGAACACTGACTTCTTTCATTTAATGCCTGCAGACTATAAAAGAGAACCCAACCCAAAAAGTTTGGTTGATTAGTCTGTGGCATTCTGTTAAACTGTTGCTTATGGCGGTCTCTGTGAGCTTCTCAGCGACATTCAGCCAGCCAGGTATCCTGCCTGCAGTAGATGGAATGTGGCAATGGAACGCTGGCTGCGCGTGTCATAATAGGCTCTGAGCCTTTATATACCTGTGCACAGCAGCAGCCACCTTCAGTCTGCTGCTGGACAGCCAGCAGCAGCAGCAGGAGAGGTATGTAATCAGGAGCCCTCCTGCTAAGGGTAGACAGCTGCTCGTTCCACCCCACCCCCCGCCTTAATTGGTTCTCCTCCCTTCCAACGGTGTTGAGGCGGGTGGGAACAGCAGGGGGTGAAGGTGCTGTGTTTAAAGAGGTGGAGTTATGCAGATCTAAAACGCGTGGATTGCAGCAGCAGCAAGCCGAAAAGTGCAGGCATGTAAGGGATCTAGAGGTTGACAACATGTCTTCTTAACGGGAGTCCAGGAGCTCATCTCCACAAATGGACTTTTCAGGATCCTTGGGTGGCTCCGTAGTTTGAAACCAATTCTGGTTATCGCTTCTCGGCCTTTTGGCTAAGATCAAGTGTAGTATCTGTTCTTATCAGTTTAATATCTGATACGTCCCCTATCTGGGGACCATATATTAAATGGATTTTTAGAACAGGGAGATGGAAAAAGAGCTTGCTCTGTCCACTCCACGCATTGACCTGGTATTGCAGTATCTCCAGGACCGGTGCACCCCTTCTTTAATGCAGTTTCTAAAATCAGAAAAAATTGAATTCAATGTTTTTTGTTCATTTTGCTTGTTTGTCGGATTTTGGGATGGACTCTTTGGCTTTGCTTTTCTTCTCCTCATTGGATTTTTCATGTTCAAAGTTGCAGAAGCCAGATTACAAGCTCATTTTGGTTCAACTTCAGCAACTGTGCATTGCATTGCCATGTAATGTGATGCAATGCTATCTTTCTAGCTCTCCCTTTTTACTTCCTTTTGGATAAACAGACATATTAGGCAAGCATTTTGGAGCTTTCACCTAAATAACTACAGGTGGTGAGATAAGCTGCACAATATAATTGACCTTTCAGTATATTGTTGCACACACACCATCTATTTAGCAAATGCCCTTGTTATCAACAGCAGCCTTTTAAACTCACCTGAGCTAACAGGTATGTGCGCTGGTTACTCTGCTGCGCTTAAAATTTCTTTTTTGGTTTGCTACAATGCCTTTTCTGAAACGTTGTCTCCTTCTGCTGGAACACTGACTTCTTTCATTTAATGCCTGCAGACTATAAAAGAGAACCCAACCCAAAAAGTTTGGTTGATTAGTCTGTGGCATTCTGTTAAACTGTTGCTTATGGCGGTCTCTGTGAGCTTCTCAGCGACATTCAGCCAGCCAGGTATCCTGCCTGCAGTAGATGGAATGTGGCAATGGAACGCTGGCTGCGCGTGTCATAATAGGCTCTGAGCCTTTATATACCTGTGCACAGCAGCAGCCACCTTCAGTCTGCTGCTGGACAGCCAGCAGCAGCAGCAGCAGGAGAGGTATGTAATCAGGAGCCCTCCTGCTAAGGGTAGACAGCTGCTCGTTCCACCCCACCCCCCGCCTTAATTGGTTCTCCTCCCTTCCAACGGTGTTGAGGCGGGTGGGAACAGCAGGGGGTGAAGGTGCTGTGTTTAAAGAGGTGGAGTTATGCAGATCTAAAACGCGTGGATTGCAGCAGCAGCAAGCCGAAAAGTGCAGGCATGTAAGGGATCTAGAGGTTGACAACATGTCTTCTTAACGGGAGTCCAGGAGCTCATCTCCACAAATGGACTTTTCAGGATCCTTGGGTGGCTCCGTAGTTTGAAACCAATTCTGGTTATCGCTTCTCGGCCTTTTGGCTAAGATCAAGTGTAGTATCTGTTCTTATCAGTTTAATATCTGATACGTCCCCTATCTGGGGACCATATATTAAATGGATTTTTAGAACAGGGAGATGGAAAAAGAGCTTGCTCTGTCCACTCCACGCATTGACCTGGTATTGCAGTATCTCCAGGACCGGTGCACCCCTTCTTTAATGCAGTTTCTAAAATCAGAAAGAATTGAATTCAATGTTTTTTGTTCATTTTGCTTGTTTGTCGGATTTTGGGATGGACTCTTTGGCTTTGCTTTTCTTCTCCTCATTGGATTTTTCATGTTCAAAGTTGCAGAAGCCAGATTACAAGCTCATTTTGGTTCAACTTCAGCAACTGTGCATTGCATTGCCATGTAATGTGATGCAATGCTATCTTTCTAGCTCTCCCTTTTTACTTCCTTTTGGATAAACAGACATATTAGGCAAGCATTTTGGAGCTTTCACCTAAATAACTACAGGTGGTGAGATAAGCTGCACAATATAATTGACCTTTCAGTATATTGTTGCACACACACCATCTATTTAGCAAATGCCCTTGTTATCAACAGCAGCCTTTTAAACTCACCTGAGCTAACAGGTATGTGCGCTGGTTACTCTGCTGCGCTTAAAATTTCTTTTTTGGTTTGCTACAATGCCTTTTCTGAAACGTTGTCTCCTTCTGCTGGAACACTGACTTCTTTCATTTAATGCCTGCAGACTATAAAAGAGAACCCAACCCAAAAAGTTTGGTTGATTAGTCTGTGGCATTCTGTTAAACTGTTGCTTATGGCGGTCTCTGTGAGCTTCTCAGCGACATTCAGCCAGCCAGGTATCCTGCCTGCAGTAGATGGAATGTGGCAATGGAACGCTGGCTGCGCGTGTCATAATAGGCTCTGAGCCTTTATATACCTGTGCACAGCAGCAGCCACCTTCAGTCTGCTGCTGGACAGCCAGCAGCAGCAGCAGCAGGAGAGGTATGTAATCAGGAGCCCTCCTGCTAAGGGTAGACAGCTGCTCGTTCCACCCCACCCCCCGCCTTAATTGGTTCTCCTCCCTTCCAACGGTGTTGAGGCGGGTGGGAACAGCAGGGGGTGAAGGTGCTGTGTTTAAAGAGGTGGAGTTATGCAGATCTAAAACGCGTGGATTGCAGCAGCAGCAAGCCGAAAAGTGCAGGCATGTAAGGGATCTAGAGGTTGACAACATGTCTTCTTAACGGGAGTCCAGGAGCTCATCTCCACAAATGGACTTTTCAGGATCCTTGGGTGGCTCCGTAGTTTGAAACCAATTCTGGTTATCGCTTCTCGGCCTTTTGGCTAAGATCAAGTGTAGTATCTGTTCTTATCAGTTTAATATCTGATACGTCCCCTATCTGGGGACCATATATTAAATGGATTTTTAGAACAGGGAGATGGAAAAAGAGCTTGCTCTGTCCACTCCACGCATTGACCTGGTATTGCAGTATCTCCAGGACCGGTGCACCCCTTCTTTAATGCAGTTTCTAAAATCAGAAAGAATTGAATTCAATGTTTTTTGTTCATTTTGCTTGTTTGTCGGATTTTGGGATGGACTCTTTGGCTTTGCTTTTCTTCTCCTCATTGGATTTTTCATGTTCAAAGTTGCAGAAGCCAGATTACAAGCTCATTTTGGTTCAACTTCAGCAACTGTGCATTGCATTGCCATGTAATGTGATGCAATGCTATCTTTCTAGCTCTCCCTTTTTACTTCCTTTTGGATAAACAGACATATTAGGCAAGCATTTTGGAGCTTTCACCTAAATAACTACAGGTGGTGAGGTAAGCTGCACAATATAATTGAACTTTCAGTATATTGTTGCACACACACCATCTATTTAGCAAATGCCCTTGTTATCAACAGCAGCCTTTTAAACTCACCTGAGCTAACAGGTATGTGCGCTGGTTACTCTGCTGCGCTTAAAATTTCTTTTTTGGTTTGCTACAATGCCTTTTCTGAAACGTTGTCTCCTTCTGCTGGAACACTGACTTCTTTCATTTAATGCCTGCAGACTATAAAAGAGAACCCAACCCAAAAAGTTTGGTTGATTAGTCTGTGGCATTCTGTTAAACTGTTGCTTATGGCGGTCTCTGTGAGCTTCTCAGCGACATTCAGCCAGCCAGGTATCCTGCCTGCAGTAGATGGAATGTGGCAATGGAACGCTGGCTGCGCGTGTCATAATAGGCTCTGAGCCTTTATATACCTGTGCACAGCAGCAGCCACCTTCAGTCTGCTGCTGGACAGCCAGCAGCAGCAGCAGCAGGAGAGGTATGTAATCAGGAGCCCTCCTGCTAAGGGTAGACAGCTGCTCGTTCCACCCCACCCCCCGCCTTAATTGGTTCTCCTCCCTTCCAACGGTGTTGAGGCGGGTGGGAACAGCAGGGGGTGAAGGTGCTGTGTTTAAAGAGGTGGAGTTATGCAGATCTAAAACGCGTGGATTGGAGCAGCAGCAAGCCGAAAAGTGCAGGCATGTAAGGGATCTAGAGGTTGACAACATGTCTTCTTAACGGGAGTCCAGGAGCTCATCTCCACAAATGGACTTTTCAGGATCCTTGGGTGGCTCCGTAGTTTGAAACCAATTCTGGTTATCGCTTCTCGGCCTTTTGGCACGATCTGTAGTGGGTTGTGACATTGGGCTGAAGGTTACTGTGGTGGCAGAACCGATTCTTGGCCTTTGGAGATATCCAGTGCTGCTTTTGGGAATCGGTGCTAAAGCTGCAGTGCCTTTTCTTTACGGAGGACGGTGTGTTGGAGGGAGGACGAACTTCGTGGAGGCTGCGATCCGTGTGTGATATTTTCCTTGGTATCTGGAAAAGAAGAGGAAAATCATGGAGACAAGGAGAAACCCTGGAGGAAGGAAGGAGAATCAAGCAAGCAACCCGAATGATTATTTCTCGGAGGAGCATCCGCTGAAGGACACCATCAGGTTCGTGGTTGCTCCTGACCACCGGCAGGTGAAAGATTCTCAATTTATTTTCAATGTTATTTGTAAGCTCTTGAAGATCGACAAGGAGCATCTTTTTTGCTTTCAATCTTTTTTTTCTCGAGGACTTTATGATGTTACGCTTAATAAAGCCTCGCAGTGTGAAAGTGCCTACGCTCTTTATGAAGTAAATAAAGAGAAGGTAGAGCTGGAGGGGGTGAAAGTAATCCCCTCTTTTCAGTTTTCAATGAAAGTACTGACGATTCATTTGTTTAGTCCATTTATTACAGACTCTGAGGTTGAAAGTTACCTATCAATGTATTGTGACAAAATCATCCCTAAGAGACGCGGGGAAACACAGTTTGGAGTGTGGAACGGGAAACGTGTGTATGTGGTATCATTTAGGAAGAACCCGAATGAGGAGGGGGGCGTGTCCAGACCTCCGCCGCAGGTTTATATCAACCATAGCCGCGGTTATTTATTCTTCCCAGGGATGCCACACTACTGCCGTGTGTGTAAAAAATATGGACATCTGGATGCAGAATGTAACAAGTGTTTTAGTTGCATGGGTACTCCTCACCAGATGGATGAGTGCCCTAAAAATAAGAAAAAGGATGTAGAGGAGATGGACACATCGCCTGAAGAACAGCAACAAGAAGCTAAAGACGATGTGGAAGCAGGCATTGCTGCTGAAGAGGAAAAAGGGGAAGAGGAGAAAGAAAGGAGTGAGAAGGAGGAGACAGAAAGAAAGAGAAAAGAGGAAGAGGAGGGACGGGCAATGAAGGAGAAGAAGAAGGAGGAACGGGTTAAAAAATCACAAGAAGAAGAGGAAAGGAAGTTGGAAGAAAGGAAGAGAAAGAAGGAAGAGGAAAAACAGAAGAGGATAGAGGACATAGAAAAAAGGGCCATGGAGATAAAGAAACAGATGGAAAGGAAAAAGAGAGAAGAGCAGAAGAAAGAAGATAAGAAGAAAGAAGATAAGAATGAAAAGAAGAAGATAGAAGAACAGAAGAAAGAAGATCAGAAGAGAGAAGAGAAGAGTCAAATGTTGCAAGAAATTTCTCCACTAAGTAAAGGGAGTAGTTGTGGAGGGGAAAGTGATATTCCAGAAGTAGTGGAGTCCACTCCTACTAATTCCCTGTCGCAGAGCTTACCTTGCGCGCAGGTACAAATGGACTGCACAGAAAAATCTCTAAAAAGAAGTGTGGATAGAAGTGATAATGAAGGAATACCATGTGGTGGGAAAGTAAAGGCATTAGAAGCAACAAGTCTGCTGGGGAGTGTGTCATCTTCGGATGTATCAGATCTGGAGGTAGACCCATCTTCTCCGGCAGTAGAGAATGAGGGCGGAGGGAAGAGCCCTGCACTAAATGTTAGAAGATGATCCGCTCAATGTCCCTGAATGTTCAGGGGTTTAACGACCTATATAAGAGAACTGCTTTATATGATTTTTTAAATAATGAAAATATTGATTTTATCTTTCTACAAGAATGTAATTTGACAAAAAAAATAAGCTATGAATATTTACAGGGTATATGGAAGGGTAACTTATGCTTTT
This sequence comes from Phyllobates terribilis, assembly GCF_046119375.1. Taxonomy (NCBI): domain Eukaryota; kingdom Metazoa; phylum Chordata; class Amphibia; order Anura; family Dendrobatidae; genus Phyllobates; species Phyllobates terribilis. The sequence continues at coordinate 94,193 of NW_027363784.1, read as the reverse complement.
CTGGTGGGAACGAGTCAAAAAGTGATGGTGTGGGGTTTTTATGCTCTAAAGATTGGGAGATTGTAAATTATGAAGAGATATACCCTGGGAGGATTTTAAGAATTGATGTGCAGAAAAATGGGAAGAAAGTGAGGTGTTTTAATGTGTATGCAAATGCAGAAAAAGCCTTGAGATTACATTTGTTTGAACTGTTGCAGCTGTTTTTACCTGGAGTAGATCCATTAGTTTTAGGTGGGGATTTTAATTGTCATTTAAAAAATGTAAAAGATGGGTCAGCTTCATGTCTTAGAAATATTTTAACAGCTTTTAATCTTAAAGATACATGGGCATTAGATGGACAAAAAAAGGAGCATGAAGTCACTTGGGTGGGGAGAGGTGTTTCATCCAGAATAGATTATATTTTTATATCTCAAGCCCTAACATGCTCAGGTTTTAAAACGCATTCAACACCTTTTTCAGATCATAAAATAATAGAATGTAGTTTTAAAATAGAATCAGATGTGGATAAAAGACCGTCACACTGGAAATTTAATGTATCCCTACTACAAGACGAGGTGGTTATGGAAGGTTTTAAAAAGCTGTATGAAAAACTGAAGCTAAAAAAAACGTTTTTTAAATCTATTTTTAATTGGTGGGATTTTGTCAAGAAGGAGGTAAAAATATTTTTTATTAAAGAAGGAAAGAAGAAAGCTGCTGCAAAACGTATTTTTTATAATGATCTTAATGCTAAACTGCAATGTTTTTTTCACCTCGAAAATAACGGATGTGATCTGCAGGAGGCGATCCGAACAACAAAAGAAAAGATCCAAAACTGCCTGAAAGAAAAAGGTAAAGAAATTATTTTTAATTCCCGAGTAAAAGTTTTAGACGAGGATGAAAAATGCACAAAATTCTTTTTTAAAAAAATATGTGACAAGAAGGATTATATGAAGGTTTTGGAAGGAGAAACAAGTTTGGAGGGGAAGAAGATGAAAGCAAAAGAATTTTATGATGATTTATTTTCTGTTAAAAACACGGATGTGTCTCTAAAAAAACATTTTTTAGAAGGACTGGAAAAAAATTTTAATGCGGAAGATAAATCTTTTTTAATAGGGAATTTTACTAAAGAGGAAGTTTTTAATACAATTAATACGCTACAAAATAACAAAACGCCGGGAGCAGATGGACTACCTGTTGAATTTTACAAGTGTTTATGGGAGATCATGGGTGAGGATTTTTATGAAGTAATTTTAGAAGCAGAAGCATCTTTTAGTGTCCCAGAGTCGTGGTGGGAGGGTCTTATTGTTTTATTATTTAAGAAAGGAAATAAAGAACTGATTAAAAATTGGAGACCAATAACCCTTTTAAATACGGACTGTAAGGTATATGCAAAGTTACTAGCAAATAGATTAAAAAAGGTAATCGGCTCAGTAATAGAAGTGGATCAGACGTGTGCAGTGCCAAATCGGAGAATCAGCGACTCATTGATTTTAATCAGGGATGTTTTATGGGATGTTTTAGACAGAAAACAAAAGCTTGCTCTAATTACTTTGGATTTTGAAAAAGCGTACGATAGAGTTGCCCATGATTTTTTATTTGCAGTTTTAGAGAAAATGGGATGCCCGGATGTTTTTAGCAAACGTATTAAATCTCTTTACAAATCATGTTTTAGCAAAATATCTATTAATGGTTTTTTATCTGATAATGTAAAAATAAACTGTGGCGTTAAACAGGGGTGTCCCTTATCCCCTATTCTTTTTATTTGTGCAATTGAACCACTTTTAGCAGCTTTTAGGAGAGATAAGGTAATCAATGGTTTTTTTATTCCCGGGAGTTGCAATGAACAAGTTAAAGTGGTGGCATATATGGATGATGTGACGGTTTTAGTTAAAGACACTAGAAGCATGAACAGAGCCATAAGAACAGTGGATTGGTTTGGGGGCGCATCGGGTTTTAAAATTAACATGGAAAAATCTGGTATTTTAACTGTTGGTGATTTTATTGTAGATTCTGAGTGTAAATTAACAAGAATGAATGAAGTAAAAATTTTAGGTATTTATTTCTCAGAGTCAGGTGGTAATGTAAGAAATTGGGAGTCTCTGCTGGAAAGAGTTAAGAAAAAGATTACTTTCTGGCAGTTGAGAGATCTTACCCTGGAAGGAAAAATTTTAATTATTAGACAGGTTTTACTCCCAATGTTTTTATATGTCTCAACAGTTTTTATCCCCCAAAATAATATCATGAAGAGAGTTATTAAGGTATGTTTTAATTTTTTATGGAGATCCAAGATGGAAAGAGTAAAGAGAGAGGAGATATATAAATCAAAGAAAAAAGGTGGGAAAGGTTTTCCGGATATTAGGTCCTTTTTATATGCAAAGTATGTAGCGAACTGTGTATGCACTTTATTAGGACCAGGCTCTAAGCTAAAGTTGTTTTCTATATATAATTTAGGTTTCTATATTAGAAATTATAAATGGTTGGAGATGTCTCTAAATAGGCCTTATAGGTTTTTACCTCCAGGAAATTATATTGTTTTAGAAAAAATTTTAAGAGATTTTAAACTTAAGATGGTCGAAATAAATGTTCTTAAATGCCATAAAAAAATCCTAAAAATCCTGGAAGAGAGAATAGGTATCAGTCCTGTGGAACATTTTTCATTCAAAATTGTGGAAAGAATCTGGATGAATGTAAATTATAGTGTGTTATCTAATGAACACAGGGATTTACTCTGGTGTATAGTAAAAGACTGCCTGCCAACCCGTGAGTTCCAACACAGGCGTGGGTTGGTAAGATCTGAAGTGTGCCCAAGATCCAGGTGTGGGAATAGTGAAACACCCATGCACATCTTCTGGAATTGTAATTTTGCACAGACAATATGGAGGAAAGTGTGCAATATAGTGAGAGCTGTGAGTACTGTTAATTTTTTGGATTTTAACAGAGTATTTTATGGGATGGGGATAAGAGAGGAGGATTTTAAAATTGTATGGATTATTATTGCATGTGTGAAGGCGGCATTGTGGAAAGCAAGGAACATTTTAGTGTTTAAACATAAGGAAGTAACAGTCGACCAGTGTATTAAATTATGTCTAAGTTATTTGTACATGTATTTCTGGAGGGACAAAATGACGCTTGGCAAGGTGAAAGCAAATGAGAAATGGAAACAATGTAAATGGAATGAACTTACCTTGTAAGCTTTGATTTTTTGAAAACCTGTGGAAAAACAAAAAAACAAAAACAAAAACAAACAAAAAAAAATAGCCAAAACTATATAATTTTTAAAAAAAAAAAAAAAAGAGGGAAAAAATAAATAAATATATATATATAAAAGAAAAAGGAAAATAAAAGATTTGGAGAAGTATTAAAATTGGTAGAATGCACGATGATGGATTTGAGTCTTCTTATCTTTTTGTTGATTCCAAGACTTTGTAATCTGAGTCTTAAAAAAAAAAAAAAAAAAAAAAAAAATCTGTTCTTATCAGTTTAATATCTGATACGTCCCCTATCTGGGGACCATATATTAAATGGATTTTTAGAACAGGGAGATGGAAAAAGAGCTTGCTCTGTCCACTCCACGCATTGACCTGGTATTGCAGTATCTCCAGGACCGGTGCACCCCTTCTTTAATGCAGTTTCTAAAATCAGAAAGAATTGAATTCAATGTTTTTGGTTCATTTTGCTTGTTTGTCGGATTTTGGGATGGACTCTTTGGCTTTGCTTTTCTTCTCCTCATTGGATTTTTCATGTTCAAAGTTGCAGAAGCCAGATTACAAGCTCATTTTGGTTCAACTTCAGCAACTGTGCATTGCATTGCCATGTAATGTGATGCAATGCTATCTTTCTAGCTCTCCCTTTTTACTTCCTTTTGGATAAACAGACATATTAGGCAAGCATTTTGGAGCTTTCACCTAAATAACTACAGGTGGTGAGATAAGCTGCACAATATAATTGACCTTTCAGTATATTGTTGCACACACACCATCTATTTAGCAAATGCCCTTGTTATCAACAGCAGCCTTTTAAACTCACCTGAGCTAACAGGTATGTGCGCTGGTTACTCTGCTGCGCTTAAAATTTCTTTTTTGGTTTGCTACAATGCCTTTTCTGAAACGTTGTCTCCTTCTGCTGGAACACTGACTTCTTTCATTTAATGCCTGCAGACTATAAAAGAGAACCCAACCCAAAAAGTTTGGTTGATTAGTCTGTGGCATTCTGTTAAACTGTTGCTTATGGCGGTCTCTGTGAGCTTCTCAGCGACATTCAGCCAGCCAGGTATCCTGCCTGCAGTAGATGGAATGTGGCAATGGAACGCTGGCTGCGCGTGTCATAATAGGCTCTGAGCCTTTATATACCTGTGCACAGCAGCAGCCACCTTCAGTCTGCTGCTGGACAGCCAGCAGCAGCAGCAGCAGGAGAGGTATGTAATCAGGAGCCCTCCTGCTAAGGGTAGACAGCTGCTCGTTCCACCCCACCCCCCGCCTTAATTGGTTCTCCTCCCTTCCAACGGTGTTGAGGCGGGTGGGAACAGCAGGGGGTGAAGGTGCTGTGTTTAAAGAGGTGGAGTTATGCAGATCTAAAACGCGTGGATTGCAGCAGCAGCAAGCCGAAAAGTGCAGGCATGTAAGGGATCTAGAGGTTGACAACATGTCTTCTTAACGGGAGTCCAGGAGCTCATCTCCACAAATGGACTTTTCAGGATCCTTGGGTGGCTCCGTAGTTTGAAACCAATTCTGGTTATCGCTTCTCGGCCTTTTGGCTAAGATCAAGTGTAGTATCTGTTCTTATCAGTTTAATATCTGATACGTCCCCTATCTGGGGACCATATATTAAATGGATTTTTAGAACAGGGAGATGGAAAAAGAGCTTGCTCTGTCCACTCCACGCATTGACCTGGTATTGCAGTATCTCCAGGACCGGTGCACCCCTTCTTTAATGCAGTTTCTAAAATCAGAAAGAATTGAATTCAATGTTTTTTGTTCATTTTGCTTGTTTGTCGGATTTTGGGATGGACTCTTTGGCTTTGCTTTTCTTCTCCTCATTGGATTTTTCATGTTCAAAGTTGCAGAAGCCAGATTACAAGCTCATTTTGGTTCAACTTCAGCAACTGTGCATTGCATTGCCATGTAATGTGATGCAATGCTATCTTTCTAGCTCTCCCTTTTTACTTCCTTTTGGATAAACAGACATATTAGGCAAGCATTTTGGAGCTTTCACCTAAATAACTACAGGTGGTGAGATAAGCTGCAAAATATAATTGACCTTTCAGTATATTGTTGCACACACACCATCTATTTAGCAAATGCCCTTGTTATCAACAGCAGCCTTTTAAACTCACCTGAGCTAACAGGTATGTGCGCTGGTTACTCTGCTGCGCTTAAAATTTCTTTTTTGGTTTGCTACAATGCCTTTTCTGAAACGTTGTCTCCTTCTGCTGGAACACTGACTTCTTTCATTTAATGCCTGCAGACTATAAAAGAGAACCCAACCCAAAAAGTTTGGTTGATTAGTCTGTGGCATTCTGTTAAACTGTTGCTTATGGCGGTCTCTGTGAGCTTCTCAGCGACATTCAGCCAGCCAGGTATCCTGCCTGCAGTAGATGGAATGTGGCAATGGAACGCTGGCTGCGCGTGTCATAATAGGCTCTGAGCCTTTATATACCTGTGCACAGCAGCAGCCACCTTCAGTCTGCTGCTGGACAGCCAGCAGCAGCAGCAGCAGGAGAGGTATGTAATCAGGAGCCCTCCTGCTAAGGGTAGACAGCTGCTCGTTCCACCCCACCCCCCGCCTTAATTGGTTCTCCTCCCTTCCAACGGTGTTGAGGCGGGTGGGAACAGCAGGGGGTGAAGGTGCTGTGTTTAAAGAGGTGGAGTTATGCAGATCTAAAACGCGTGGATTGCAGCAGCAGCAAGCCGAAAAGTGCAGGCATGTAAGGGATCTAGAGGTTGACAACATGTCTTCTTAACGGGAGTCCAGGAGCTCATCTCCACAAATGGACTTTTCAGGATCCTTGGGTGGCTCCGTAGTTTGAAACCAATTCTGGTTATCGCTTCTCGGCCTTTTGGCTAAGATCAAGTGTAGTATCTGTTCTTATCAGTTTAATATCTGATACGTCCCCTATCTGGGGACCATATATTAAATGGATTTTTAGAACAGGGAGATGGAAAAAGAGCTTGCTCTGTCCACTCCACGCATTGACCTGGTATTGCAGTATCTCCAGGACCGGTGCACCCCTTCTTTAATGCAGTTTCTAAAATCAGAAAGAATTGAATTCAATGTTTTTTGTTCATTTTGCTTGTTTGTCGGATTTTGGGATGGACTCTTTGGCTTTGCTTTTCTTCTCCTCATTGGATTTTTCATGTTCAAAGTTGCAGAAGCCAGATTACAAGCTCATTTTGGTTCAACTTCAGCAACTGTGCATTGCATTGCCATGTAATGTGATGCAATGCTATCTTTCTAGCTCTCCCTTTTTACTTCCTTTTGGATAAACAGACATATTAGGCAAGCATTTTGGAGCTTTCACCTAAATAACTACAGGTGGTGAGATAAGCTGCAAAATATAATTGACCTTTCAGTATATTGTTGCACACACACCATCTATTTAGCAAATGCCCTTGTTATCAACAGCAGCCTTTTAAACTCACCTGAGCTAACAGGTATGTGCGCTGGTTACTCTGCTGCGCTTAAAATTTCTTTTTTGGTTTGCTACAATGCCTTTTCTGAAACGTTGTCTCCTTCTGCTGGAACACTGACTTCTTTCATTTAATGCCTGCAGACTATAAAAGAGAACCCAACCCAAAAAGTTTGGTTGATTAGTCTGTGGCATTCTGTTAAACTGTTGCTTATGGCGGTCTCTGTGAGCTTCTCAGCGACATTCAGCCAGCCAGGTATCCTGCCTGCAGTAGATGGAATGTGGCAATGGAACGCTGGCTGCGCGTGTCATAATAGGCTCTGAGCCTTTATATACCTGTGCACAGCAGCAGCCACCTTCAGTCTGCTGCTGGACAGCCAGCAGCAGCAGCAGCAGGAGAGGTATGTAATCAGGAGCCCTCCTGCTAAGGGTAGACAGCTGCTCGTTCCACCCCACCCCCCGCCTTAATTGGTTCTCCTCCCTTCCAACGGTGTTGAGGCGGGTGGGAACAGCAGGGGGTGAAGGTGCTGTGTTTAAAGAGGTGGAGTTATGCAGATCTAAAACGCGTGGATTGCAGCAGCAGCAAGCCGAAAAGTGCAGGCATGTAAGGGATCTAGAGGTTGACAACATGTCTTCTTAACGGGAGTCCAGGAGCTCATCTCCACAAATGGACTTTTCAGGATCCTTGGGTGGCTCCGTAGTTTGAAACCAATTCTGGTTATCGCTTCTCGGCCTTTTGGCTAAGATCAAGTGTAGTATCTGTTCTTATCAGTTTAATATCTGATACGTCCCCTATCTGGGGACCATATATTAAATGGATTTTTAGAACAGGGAGATGGAAAAAGAGCTTGCTCTGTCCACTCCACGCATTGACCTGGTATTGCAGTATCTCCAGGACCGGTGCACCCCTTCTTTAATGCAGTTTCTAAAATCAGAAAGAATTGAATTCAATGTTTTTTGTTCATTTTGCTTGTTTGTCGGATTTTGGGATGGACTCTTTGGCTTTGCTTTTCTTCTCCTCATTGGATTTTTCATGTTCAAAGTTGCAGAAGCCAGATTACAAGCTCATTTTGGTTCAACTTCAGCAACTGTGCATTGCATTGCCATGTAATGTGATGCAATGCTATCTTTCTAGCTCTCCCTTTTTACTTCCTTTTGGATAAACAGACATATTAGGCAAGCATTTTGGAGCTTTCACCTAAATAACTACAGGTGGTGAGATAAGCTGCACAATATAATTGACCTTTCAGTATATTGTTGCACACACACCATCTATTTAGCAAATGCCCTTGTTATCAACAGCAGCCTTTTAAACTCACCTGAGCTAACAGGTATGTGCGCTGGTTACTCTGCTGCGCTTAAAATTTCTTTTTTGGTTTGCTACAATGCCTTTTCTGAAACGTTGTCTCCTTCTGCTGGAACACTGACTTCTTTCATTTAATGCCTGCAGACTATAAAAGAGAACCCAACCCAAAAAGTTTGGTTGATTAGTCTGTGGCATTCTGTTAAACTGTTGCTTATGGCGGTCTCTGTGAGCTTCTCAGCGACATTCAGCCAGCCAGGTATCCTGCCTGCAGTAGATGGAATGTGGCAATGGAACGCTGGCTGCGCGTGTCATAATAGGCTCTGAGCCTTTATATACCTGTGCACAGCAGCAGCCACCTTCAGTCTGCTGCTGGACAGCCAGCAGCAGCAGCAGCAGGAGAGGTATGTAATCAGGAGCCCTCCTGCTAAGGGTAGACAGCTGCTCGTTCCACCCCACCCCCCGCCTTAATTGGTTCTCCTCCCTTCCAACGGTGTTGAGGCGGGTGGGAACAGCAGGGGGTGAAGGTGCTGTGTTTAAAGAGGTGGAGTTATGCAGATCTAAAACGCGTGGATTGCAGCAGCAGCAAGCCGAAAAGTGCAGGCATGTAAGGGATCTAGAGGTTGACAACATGTCTTCTTAACGGGAGTCCAGGAGCTCATCTCCACAAATGGACTTTTCAGGATCCTTGGGTGGCTCCGTAGTTTGAAACCAATTCTGGTTATCGCTTCTCGGCCTTTTGGCTAAGATCAAGTGTAGTATCTGTTCTTATCAGTTTAATATCTGATACGTCCCCTATCTGGGGACCATATATTAAATGGATTTTTAGAACAGGGAGATGGAAAAAGAGCTTGCTCTGTCCACTCCACGTATTGACCTGGTATTGCAGTATCTCCAGGACCGGTGCACCCCTTCTTTAATGCAGTTTCTAAAATCAGAAAGAATTGAATTCAATGTTTTTTGTTCATTTTGCTTGTTTGTCGGATTTTGGGATGGACTCTTTGGCTTTGCTTTTCTTCTCCTCATTGGATTTTTCATGTTCAAAGTTGCAGAAGCCAGATTACAAGCTCATTTTGGTTCAACTTCAGCAACTGTGCATTGCATTGCCATGTAATGTGATGCAATGCTATCTTTCTAGCTCTCCCTTTTTACTTCCTTTTGGATAAACAGACATATTAGGCAAGCATTTTGGAGCTTTCACCTAAATAACTACAGGTGGTGAGATAAGCTGCAAAATATAATTGACCTTTCAGTATATTGTTGCACACACACCATCTATTTAGCAAATGCCCTTGTTATCAACAGCAGCCTTTTAAACTCACCTGAGCTAACAGGTATGTGCGCTGGTTACTCTGCTGCGCTTAAAATTTCTTTTTTGGTTTGCTACAATGCCTTTTCTGAAACGTTGTCTCCTTCTGCTGGAACACTGACTTCTTTCATTTAATGCCTGCAGACTATAAAAGAGAACCCAACCCAAAAAGTTTGGTTGATTAGTCTGTGGCATTCTGTTAAACTGTTGCTTATGGCGGTCTCTGTGAGCTTCTCAGCGACATTCAGCCAGCCAGGTATCCTGCCTGCAGTAGATGGAATGTGGCAATGGAACGCTGGCTGCGCGTGTCATAATAGGCTCTGAGCCTTTATATACCTGTGCACAGCAGCAGCCACCTTCAGTCTGCTGCTGGACAGCCAGCAGCAGCAGCAGCAGGAGAGGTATGTAATCAGGAGCCCTCCTGCTAAGGGTAGACAGCTGCTCGTTCCACCCCACCCCCCGCCTTAATTGGTTCTCCTCCCTTCCAACGGTGTTGAGGCGGGTGGGAACAGCAGGGGGTGAAGGTGCTGTGTTTAAAGAGGTGGAGTTATGCAGATCTAAAACGCGTGGATTGCAGCAGCAGCAAGCCGAAAAGTGCAGGCATGTAAGGGATCTAGAGGTTGACAACATGTCTTCTTAACGGGAGTCCAGGAGCTCATCTCCACAAATGGACTTTTCAGGATCCTTGGGTGGCTCCGTAGTTTGAAACCAATTCTGGTTATCGCTTCTCGGCCTTTTGGCTAAGATCAAGTGTAGTATCTGTTCTTATCAGTTTAATATTTGATACGTCCCCTATCTGGGGACCATATATTAAATGGATTTTTAGAACAGGGAGATGGAAAAAGAGCTTGCTCTGTCCACTCCACGCATTGACCTGGTATTGCAGTATCTCCAGGACCGGTGCACCCCTTCTTTAATGCAGTTTCTAAAATCAGAAAGAATTGAATTCAATGTTTTTTGTTCATTTTGCTTGTTTGTCGGATTTTGGGATGGACTCTTTGGCTTTGCTTTTCTTCTCCTCATTGGATTTTTCATGTTCAAAGTTGCAGAAGCCAGATTACAAGCTCATTTTGGTTCAACTTCAGCAACTGTGCATTGCATTGCCATGTAATGTGATGCAATGCTATCTTTCTAGCTCTCCCTTTTTACTTCCTTTTGGATAAACAGACATATTAGGCAAGCATTTTGGAGCTTTCACCTAAATAACTACAGGTGGTGAGATAAGCTGCACAATATAATTGACCTTTCAGTATATTGTTGCACACACACCATCTATTTAGCAAATGCCCTTGTTATCAACAGCAGCCTTTTAAACTCACCTGAGCTAACAGGTATGTGCGCTGGTTACTCTGCTGCGCTTAAAATTTCTTTTTTGGTTTGCTACAATGCCTTTTCTGAAACGTTGTCTCCTTCTGCTGGAACACTGACTTCTTTCATTTAATGCCTGCAGACTATAAAAGAGAACCCAACCCAAAAAGTTTGGTTGATTAGTCTGTGGCATTCTGTTAAACTGTTGCTTATGGCGGTCTCTGTGAGCTTCTCAGCGACATTCAGCCAGCCAGGTATCCTGCCTGCAGTAGATGGAATGTGGCAATGGAACGCTGGCTGCGCGTGTCATAATAGGCTCTGAGCCTTTATATACCTGTGCACAGCAGCAGCCACCTTCAGTCTGCTGCTGGACAGCCAGCAGCAGCAGCAGCAGGAGAGGTATGTAATCAGGAGCCCTCCTGCTAAGGGTAGACAGCTGCTCGTTCCACCCCACCCCCCGCCTTAATTGGTTCTCCTCCCTTCCAACGGTGTTGAGGCGGGTGGGAACAGCAGGGGGTGAAGGTGCTGTGTTTAAAGAGGTGGAGTTATGCAGATCTAAAACGCGTGGATTGCAGCAGCAGCAAGCCGAAAAGTGCAGGCATGTAAGGGATCTAGAGGTTGACAACATGTCTTCTTAACGGGAGTCCAGGAGCTCATCTCCACAAATGGACTTTTCAGGATCCTTGGGTGGCTCCGTAGTTTGAAACCAATTCTGGTTATCGCTTCTCGGCCTTTTGGCTAAGATCAAGTGTAGTATCTGTTCTTATCAGTTTAATATCTGATACGTCCCCTATCTGGGGACCATATATTAAATGGATTTTTAGAACAGGGAGATGGAAAAAGAGCTTGCTCTGTCCACTCCACGCATTGACCTGGTATTGCAGTATCTCCAGGACCGGTGCACCCCTTCTTTAATGCAGTTTCTAAAATCAGAAAGAATTGAATTCAATGTTTTTTGTTCATTTTGCTTGTTTGTCGGATTTTGGGATGGACTCTTTGGCTTTGCTTTTCTTCTCCTCATTGGATTTTTCATGTTCAAAGTTGCAGAAGCCAGATTACAAGCTCATTTTGGTTCAACTTCAGCAACTGTGCATTGCATTGCCATGTAATGTGATGCAATGCTATCTTTCTAGCTCTCCCTTTTTACTTCCTTTTGGATAAACAGACATATTAGGCAAGCATTTTGGAGCTTTCACCTAAATAACTACAGGTGGTGAGATAAGCTGCACAATATAATTGACCTTTCAGTATATTGTTGCACACACACCATCTATTTAGCAAATGCCCTTGTTATCAACAGCAGCCTTTTAAACTCACCTGAGCTAACAGGTATGTGCGCTGGTTACTCTGCTGCGCTTAAAATTTCTTTTTTGGTTTGCTACAATGCCTTTTCTGAAACGTTGTCTCCTTCTGCTGGAACACTGACTTCTTTCATTTAATGCCTGCAGACTATAAAAGAGAACCCAACCCAAAAAGTTTGGTTGATTAGTCTGTGGCATTCTGTTAAACTGTTGCTTATGGCGGTCTCTGTGAGCTTCTCAGCGACATTCAGCCAGCCAGGTATCCTGCCTGCAGTAGATGGAATGTGGCAATGGAACGCTGGCTGCGCGTGTCATAATAGGCTCTGAGCCTTTATATACCTGTGCACAGCAGCAGCCACCTTCAGTCTGCTGCTGGACAGCCAGCAGCAGCAGCAGCAGGAGAGGTATGTAATCAGGAGCCCTCCTGCTAAGGGTAGACAGCTGCTCGTTCCACCCCACCCCCCGCCTTAATTGGTTCTCCTCCCTTCCAACGGTGTTGAGGCGGGTGGGAACAGCAGGGGGTGAAGGTGCTGTGTTTAAAGAGGTGGAGTTATGCAGATCTAAAACGCGTGGATTGCAGCAGCAGCAAGCCGAAAAGTGCAGGCATGTAAGGGATCTAGAGGTTGACAACATGTCTTCTTAACGGGAGTCCAGGAGCTCATCTCCACAAATGGACTTTTCAGGATCCTTGGGTGGCTCCGTAGTTTGAAACCAATTCTGGTTATCGCTTCTCGGCCTTTTGGCTAAGATCAAGTGTAGTATCTGTTCTTATCAGTTTAATATCTGATACGTCCCCTATCTGGGGACCATATATTAAATGGATTTTTAGAACAGGGAGATGGAAAAAGAGCTTGCTCTGTCCACTCCACGCATTGACCTGGTATTGCAGTATCTCCAGGACCGGTGCACCCCTTCTTTAATGCAGTTTCTAAAATCAGAAAGAATTGAATTCAATGTTTTTTGTTCATTTTGCTTGTTTGTCGGATTTTGGGATGGACTCTTTGGCTTTGCTTATCTTCTCCTCATTGGATTTTTCATGTTCAAAGTTGCAGAAGCCAGATTACAAGCTCATTTTGGTTCAACTTCAGCAACTGTGCATTGCATTGCCATGTAATGTGATGCAATGCTATCTTTCTAGCTCTCCCTTTTTACTTCCTTTTGGATAAACAGACATATTAGGCAAGCATTTTGGAGCTTTCACCTAAATAACTACAGGTGGTGAGATAAGCTGCACAATATAATTGACCTTTCAGTATATTGTTGCACACACACCATCTATTTAGCAAATGCCCTTGTTATCAACAGCAGCCTTTTAAACTCACCTGAGCTAACAGGTATGTGCGCTGGTTACTCTGCTGCGCTTAAAATTTCTTTTTTGGTTTGCTACAATGCCTTTTCTGAAACGTTGTCTCCTTCTGCTGGAACACTGACTTCTTTCATTTAATGCCTGCAGACTATAAAAGAGAACCCAACCCAAAAAGTTTGGTTGATTAGTCTGTGGCATTCTGTTAAACTGTTGCTTATGGCGGTCTCTGTGAGCTTCTCAGCGACATTCAGCCAGCCAGGTATCCTGCCTGCAGTAGATGGAATGTGGCAATGGAACGCTGGCTGCGCGTGTCATAATAGGCTCTGAGCCTTTATATACCTGTGCACAGCAGCAGCCACCTTCAGTCTGCTGCTGGACAGCCAGCAGCAGCAGCAGCAGGAGAGGTATGTAATCAGGAGCCCTCCTGCTAAGGGTAGACAGCTGCTCGTTCCACCCCACCCCCCGCCTTAATTGGTTCTCCTCCCTTCCAACGGTGTTGAGGCGGGTGGGAACAGCAGGGGGTGAAGGTGCTGTGTTTAAAGAGGTGGAGTTATGCAGATCTAAAACGCGTGGATTGCAGCAGCAGCAAGCCGAAAAGTGCAGGCATGTAAGGGATCTAGAGGTTGACAACATGTCTTCTTAACGGGAGTCCAGGAGCTCATCTCCACAAATGGACTTTTCAGGATCCTTGGGTGGCTCCGTAGTTTGAAACCAATTCTGGTTATCGCTTCTCGGCCTTTTGGCTAAGATCAAGTGTAGTATCTGTTCTTATCAGTTTAATATCTGATACGTCCCCTATCTGGGGACCATATATTAAATGGATTTTTAGAACAGGGAGATGGAAAAAGAGCTTGCTCTGTCCACTCCACGCATTGACCTGGTATTGCAGTATCTCCAGGACCGGTGCACCCCTTCTTTAATGCAGTTTCTAAAATCAGAAAGAATTGAATTCAATGTTTTTTGTTCATTTTGCTTGTTTGTCGGATTTTGGGATGGACTCTTTGGCTTTGCTTTTCTTCTCCTCATTGGATTTTTCATGTTCAAAGTTGCAGAAGCCAGATTACAAGCTCATTTTGGTTCAACTTCAGCAACTGTGCATTGCATTGCCATGTAATGTGATGCAATGCTATCTTTCTAGCTCTCCCTTTTTACTTCCTTTTGGATAAACAGACATATTAGGCAAGCATTTTGGAGCTTTCACCTAAATAACTACAGGTGGTGAGATAAGCTGCACAATATAATTGACCTTTCAGTATATTGTTGCACACACACCATCTATTTAGCAAATGCCCTTGTTATCAACAGCAGCCTTTTAAACTCACCTGAGCTAACAGGTATGTGCGCTGGTTACTCTGCTGCGCTTAAAATTTCTTTTTTGGTTTGCTACAATGCCTTTTCTGAAACGTTGTCTCCTTCTGCTGGAACACTGACTTCTTTCATTTAATGCCTGCAGACTATAAAAGAGAACCCAACCCAAAAAGTTTGGTTGATTAGTCTGTGGCATTCTGTTAAACTGTTGCTTATGGCGGTCTCTGTGAGCTTCTCAGCGACATTCAGCCAGCCAGGTATCCTGCCTGCAGTAGATGGAATGTGGCAATGGAACGCTGGCTGCGCGTGTCATAATAGGCTCTGAGCCTTTATATACCTGTGCACAGCAGCAGCCACCTTCAGTCTGCTGCTGGACAGCCAGCAGCAGCAGCAGCAGGAGAGGTATGTAATCAGGAGCCCTCCTGCTAAGGGTAGACAGCTGCTCGTTCCACCCCACCCCCCGCCTTAATTGGTTCTCCTCCCTTCCAATGGTGTTGAGGCGGGTGGGAACAGCAGGGGGTGAAGGTGCTGTGTTTAAAGAGGTGGAGTTATGCAGATCTAAAACGCGTGGATTGCAGCAGCAGCAAGCCGAAAAGTGCAGGCATGTAAGGGATCTAGAGGTTGACAACATGTCTTCTTAACGGGAGTCCAGGAGCTCATCTCCACAAATGGACTTTTCAGGATCCTTGGGTGGCTCCGTAGTTTGAAACCAATTCTGGTTATCGCTTCTCGGCCTTTTGGCTAAGATCAAGTGTAGTATCTGTTCTTATCAGTTTAATATCTGATACGTCCCCTATCTGGGGACCATATATTAAATGGATTTTTAGAACAGGGAGATGGAAAAAGAGCTTGCTCTGTCCACTCCACGCATTGACCTGGTATTGCAGTATCTCCAGGACCGGTGCACCCCTTCTTTAATGCAGTTTCTAAAATCAGAAAGAATTGAATTCAATGTTTTTTGTTCATTTTGCTTGTTTGTCGGATTTTGGGATGGACTCTTTGGCTTTGCTTTTCTTCTCCTCATTGGATTTTTCATGTTCAAAGTTGCAGAAGCCAGATTACAAGCTCATTTTGGTTCAACTTCAGCAACTGTGCATTGCATTGCCATGTAATGTGATGCAATGCTATCTTTCTAGCTCTCCCTTTTTACTTCCTTTTGGATAAACAGACATATTAGGCAAGCATTTTGGAGCTTTCACCTAAATAACTACAGGTGGTGAGATAAGCTGCACAATATAATTGACCTTTCAGTATATTGTTGCACACACACCATCTATTTAGCAAATGCCCTTGTTATCAACAGCAGCCTTTTAAACTCACCTGAGCTAACAGGTATGTGCGCTGGTTACTCTGCTGCGCTTAAAATTTCTTTTTTGGTTTGCTACAATGCCTTTTCTGAAACGTTGTCTCCTTCTGCTGGAACACTGACTTCTTTCATTTAATGCCTGCAGACTATAAAAGAGAACCCAACCCAAAAAGTTTGGTTGATTAGTCTGTGGCATTCTGTTAAACTGTTGCTTATGGCGGTCTCTGTGAGCTTCTCAGTGACATTCAGCCAGCCAGGTATCCTGCCTGCAGTAGATGGAATGTGGCAATGGAACGCTGGCTGCGCGTGTCATAATAGGCTCTGAGCCTTTATATACCTGTGCACAGCAGCAGCCACCTTCAGTCTGCTGCTGGACAGCCAGCAGCAGCAGCAGCAGGAGAGGTATGTAATCAGGAGCCCTCCTGCTAAGGGTAGACAGCTGCTCGTTCCACCCCACCCCCCGCCTTAATTGGTTCTCCTCCCTTCCAATGGTGTTGAGGCGGGTGGGAACAGCAGGGGGTGAAGGTGCTGTGTTTAAAGAGGTGGAGTTATGCAGATCTAAAACGCGTGGATTGCAGCAGCAGCAAGCCGAAAAGTGCAGGCATGTAAGGGATCTAGAGGTTGACAACATGTCTTCTTAACGGGAGTCCAGGAGCTCATCTCCACAAATGGACTTTTCAGGATCCTTGGGTGGCTCCGTAGTTTGAAACCAATTCTGGTTATCGCTTCTCGGCCTTTTGGCTAAGATCAAGTGTAGTATCTGTTCTTATCAGTTTAATATCTGATACGTCCCCTATCTGGGGACCATATATTAAATGGATTTTTAGAACAGGGAGATGGAAAAAGAGCTTGCTCTGTCCACTCCACGCATTGACCTGGTATTGCAGTATCTCCAGGACCGGTGCACCCCTTCTTTAATGCAGTTTCTAAAATCAGAAAGAATTGAATTCAATGTTTTTTGTTCATTTTGCTTGTTTGTCGGATTTTGGGATGGACTCTTTGGCTTTGCTTTTCTTCTCCTCATTGGATTTTTCATGTTCAAAGTTGCAGAAGCCAGATTACAAGCTCATTTTGGTTCAACTTCAGCAACTGTGCATTGCATTGCCATGTAATGTGATGCAATGCTATCTTTCTAGCTCTCCCTTTTTACTTCCTTTTGGATAAACAGACATATTAGGCAAGCATTTTGGAGCTTTCACCTAAATAACTACAGGTGGTGAGATAAGCTGCACAATATAATTGACCTTTCAGTATATTGTTGCACACACACCATCTATTTAGCAAATGCCCTTGTTATCAACAGCAGCCTTTTAAACTCACCTGAGCTAACAGGTATGTGCGCTGGTTACTCTGCTGCGCTTAAAATTTCTTTTTTGGTTTGCTACAATGCCTTTTCTGAAACGTTGTCTCCTTCTGCTGGAACACTGACTTCTTTCATTTAATGCCTGCAGACTATAAAAGAGAACCCAACCCAAAAAGTTTGGTTGATTAGTCTGTGGCATTCTGTTAAACTGTTGCTTATGGCGGTCTCTGTGAGCTTCTCAGCGACATTCAGCCAGCCAGGTATCCTGCCTGCAGTAGATGGAATGTGGCAATGGAACGCTGGCTGCGCGTGTCATAATAGGCTCTGAGCCTTTATATACCTGTGCACAGCAGCAGCCACCTTCAGTCTGCTGCTGGACAGCCAGCAGCAGCAGCAGCAGGAGAGGTATGTAATCAGGAGCCCTCCTGCTAAGGGTAGACAGCTGCTCGTTCCACCCCACCCCCCGCCTTAATTGGTTCTCCTCCCTTCCAACGGTGTTGAGGCGGGTGGGAACAGCAGGGGGTGAAGGTGCTGTGTTTAAAGAGGTGGAGTTATGCAGATCTAAAACGCGTGGATTGCAGCAGCAGCAAGCCGAAAAGTGCAGGCATGTAAGGGATCTAGAGGTTGACAACATGTCTTCTTAACGGGAGTCCAGGAGCTCATCTCCACAAATGGACTTTTCAGGATCCTTGGGTGGCTCCGTAGTTTGAAACCAATTCTGGTTATCGCTTCTCGGCCTTTTGGCTAAGATCAAGTGTAGTATCTTTTGAAAAGGCAGTTTTGTCCTTGGGCTGCCCTAGTAAATTGATGCATTTTACACACTGGTTTGGTGCACTTGTTAGTACGCCAGGTGGCTCATAGAGTTATCTGATGGAAAACATGGCCCTCCAGGATCGAAGTCACTAATCTGGGTAAGTGTGAGGGCTTTGGAGCAATGTGCCCCAGGAGTAGGCGCCCTGGTGGGAGTTCAAGCTTACTGGGACTGGGAACCCCAGAAAGACTTGGCTTCGTAGCACGCCGCACCTTTGCCAATCATACTTTCTGAGCAACCCCCCCCTATTCCTGGCCTCCGGGCTAGGAAGGGGAATTTTTATAAACCCGGTCGGAGGTCCGGTCAGCTTTGGGCTGAGAAACCAACACAGGCTCCAGCTCCACTAGGGTGGCAGCCTAGATGGAAGCTGGGAGCACGAAAACGGCTCTTCTCCGGCTTCGGCTAGGGAGAGCATCGGAGATCCCTGACCCTCGCTGTGGCCTTCTGGCTCGGAGGGATGGGGATGGTTTATTGGGGACCCTCTCCTCCGGGAAGGGT
Source organism: Phyllobates terribilis (assembly GCF_046119375.1). Taxonomy (NCBI): domain Eukaryota; kingdom Metazoa; phylum Chordata; class Amphibia; order Anura; family Dendrobatidae; genus Phyllobates; species Phyllobates terribilis. The sequence continues at coordinate 75,836 of NW_027363784.1, read as the reverse complement.
CCACATGAATCCTCGCCTCGTGCGCTGTTTTGGTGTGACTTCGGTCACATTTTTCAGTGCCTTGGATGCAGCTTCAATCAAAAAATCTGTTCTTATCAGTTTAATATCTGATACGTCACCTATCTGGGGACCATATATTAAATGGATTTTTAGAACAGGGAGATGGAAAAAGAGCTTGCTCTGTCCACTCCACGCATTGACCTGGTATTGCAGTATCTCCAGGACCGGTGCACCCCTTCTTTAATGCAGTTTCTAAAATCAGAAAGAATTGAATTCAATGTTTTTTGTTCATTTTGCTTGTTTGTCGGATTTTGGGATGGACTCTTTGGCTTTGCTTTTCTTCTCCTCATTGGATTTTTCATGTTCAAAGTTGCAGAAGCCAGATTACAAGCTCATTTTGGTTCAACTTCAGCAACTGTGCATTGCATTGCCATGTAATGTGATGCAATGCTATCTTTCTAGCTCTCCCTTTTTACTTCCTTTTGGATAAACAGACATATTAGGCAAGCATTTTGGAGCTTTCACCTAAATAACTACAGGTGGTGAGATAAGCTGCACAATATAATTGACCTTTCAGTATATTGTTGCACACACACCATCTATTTAGCAAATGCCCTTGTTATCAACAGCAGCCTTTTAAACTCACCTGAGCTAACAGGCATGTGCGCTGGTTACTCTGCTGCGCTTAAAATTTCTTTTTTGGTTTGCTACAATGCCTTTTCTGAAACGTTGTCTCCTTCTGCTGGAACACTGACTTCTTTCATTTAATGCCTGCAGACTATAAAAGAGAACCCAACCCAAAAAGTTTGGTTGATTAGTCTGTGGCATTCTGTTAAACTGTTGCTTATGGCGGTCTCTGTGAGCTTCTCAGCGACATTCAGCCAGCCAGGTATCCTGCCTGCAGTAGATGGAATGTGGCAATGGAACGCTGGCTGCGCGTGTCATAATAGGCTCTGAGCCTTTATATACCTGTGCACAGCAGCAGCCACCTTCAGTCTGCTGCTGGACAGCCAGCAGCAGCAGCAGCAGCAGGAGAGGTATGTAATCAGGAGCCCTCCTGCTAAGGGTAGACAGCTGCTCGTTCCACCCCACCCCCCGCCTTAATTGGTTCTCCTCCCTTCCAACGGTGTTGAGGCGGGTGGGAACAGCAGGGGGTGAAGGTGCTGTGTTTAAAGAGGTGGAGTTATGCAGATCTAAAACGCGTGGATTGCAGCAGCAGCAAGCCGAAAAGTGCAGGCATGTAAGGGATCTAGAGGTTGACAACATGTCTTCTTAACGGGAGTCCAGGAGCTCATCTCCACAAATGGACTTTTCAGGATCCTTGGGTGGCTCCGTAGTTTGAAACCAATTCTGGTTATCGCTTCTCGGCCTTTTGGCTAAGATCAAGTGTAGTATCTGTTCTTATCAGTTTAATATCTGATACGTCCCCTATCTGGGGACCATATATTAAATGGATTTTTAGAACAGGGAGATGGAAAAAGAGCTTGCTCTGTCCACTCCACGCATTGACCTGGTATTGCAGTATCTCCAGGACCGGTGCACCCCTTCTTTAATGCAGTTTCTAAAATCAGAAAGAATTGAATTCAATGTTTTTTGTTCATTTTGCTTGTTTGTCGGATTTTGGGATGGACTCTTTGGCTTTGCTTTTCTTCTCCTCATTGGATTTTTCATGTTCAAAGTTGCAGAAGCCAGATTACAAGCTCATTTTGGTTCAACTTCAGCAACTGTGCATTGCATTGCCATGTAATGTGATGCAATGCTATCTTTCTAGCTCTCCCTTTTTACTTCCTTTTGGATAAACAGACATATTAGGCAAGCATTTTGGAGCTTTCACCTAAATAACTACAGGTGGTGAGATAAGCTGCACAATATAATTGACCTTTCAGTATATTGTTGCACACACACCATCTATTTAGCAAATGCCCTTGTTATCAACAGCAGCCTTTTAAACTCACCTGAGCTAACAGGTATGTGCGCTGGTTACTCTGCTGCGCTTAAAATTTCTTTTTTGGTTTGCTACAATGCCTTTTCTGAAACGTTGTCTCCTTCTGCTGGAACACTGACTTCTTTCATTTAATGCCTGCAGACTATAAAAGAGAACCCAACCCAAAAAGTTTGGTTGATTAGTCTGTGGCATTCTGTTAAACTGTTGCTTATGGCGGTCTCTGTGAGCTTCTCAGCGACATTCAGCCAGCCAGGTATCCTGCCTGCAGTAGATGGAATGTGGCAATGGAACGCTGGCTGCGCGTGTCATAATAGGCTCTGAGCCTTTATATACCTGTGCACAGCAGCAGCCACCTTCAGTCTGCTGCTGGACAGCCAGCAGCAGCAGCAGCAGGAGAGGTATGTAATCAGGAGCCCTCCTGCTAAGGGTAGACAGCTGCTCGTTCCACCCCACCCCCCGCCTTAATTGGTTCTCCTCCCTTCCAACGGTGTTGAGGCGGGTGGGAACAGCAGGGGGTGAAGGTGCTGTGTTTAAAGAGGTGGAGTTATGCAGATCTAAAACGCGTGGATTGCAGCAGCAGCAAGCCGAAAAGTGCAGGCATGTAAGGGATCTAGAGGTTGACAACATGTCTTCTTAACGGGAGTCCAGGAGCTCATCTCCACAAATGGACTTTTCAGGATCCTTGGGTGGCTCCGTAGTTTGAAACCAATTCTGGTTATCGCTTCTCGGCCTTTTGGCTAAGATCAAGTGTAGTATCTTTTGAAAAGGCAGTTTTGTCCTTGGGCTGCCCTAGTAAATTGATGCATTTTACACACTGGTTTGGTGCACTTGTTAGTACGCCAGGTGGCTCATAGAGTTATCTGATGGAAAACATGGCCCTCCAGGATCGAAGTCACTAATCTGGGTAAGTGTGAGGGCTTTGGAGCAATGTGCCCCAGGAGTAGGCGCCCTGGTGGGAGTTCAAGCTTACTGGGACTGGGAACCCCAGAAAGACTTGGCTTCGTAGCACGCCGCACCTTTGCCAATCATACTTTCTGAGCAACCCCCCCCTATTCCTGGCCTCCGGGCTAGGAAGGGGAATTTTTATAAACCCGGTCGGAGGTCCGGTCAGCTTTGGGCTGAGAAACCAACACAGGCTCCAGCTCCACTAGGGTGGCAGCCTAGATGGAAGCTGGGAGCACGAAAACGGCTCTTCTCCGGCTTCGGCTAGGGAGAGCATCGGAGATCCCTGACCCTCGCTGTGGCCTTCTGGCTCGGAGGGATGGGGATGGTTTATTGGGGACCCTCTCCTCCGGGAAGGGTCCACATGAATCCTCGCCTCGTGCGCTGTTTTGGTGTGACTTCGGTCACATTTTTCAGTGCCTTGGATGCAGCTTCAATCAAAAAATCTGTTCTTATCAGTTTAATATCTGATACGTCCCCTATCTGGGGACCATATATTAAATGGATTTTTAGAACAGGGAGATGGAAAAAGAGCTTGCTCTGTCCACTCCACGCATTGACCTGGTATTGCAGTATCTCCAGGACCGGTGCACCCCTTCTTTAATGCAGTTTCTAAAATCAGAAAGAATTGAATTCAATGTTTTTTGTTCATTTTGCTTGTTTGTCGGATTTTGGGATGGACTCTTTGGCTTTGCTTTTCTTCTCCTCATTGGATTTTTCATGTTCAAAGTTGCAGAAGCCAGATTACAAGCTCATTTTGGTTCAACTTCAGCAACTGTGCATTGCATTGCCATGTAATGTGATGCAATGCTATCTTTCTAGCTCTCCCTTTTTACTTCCTTTTGGATAAACAGACATATTAGGCAAGCATTTTGGAGCTTTCACCTAAATAACTACAGGTGGTGAGATAAGCTGCACAATATAATTGACCTTTCAGTATATTGTTGCACACACACCATCTATTTAGCAAATGCCCTTGTTATCAACAGCAGCCTTTTAAACTCACCTGAGCTAACAGGCATGTGCGCTGGTTACTCTGCTGCGCTTAAAATTTCTTTTTTGGTTTGCTACAATGCCTTTTCTGAAACGTTGTCTCCTTCTGCTGGAACACTGACTTCTTTCATTTAATGCCTGCAGACTATAAAAGAGAACCCAACCCAAAAAGTTTGGTTGATTAGTCTGTGGCATTCTGTTAAACTGTTGCTTATGGCGGTCTCTGTGAGCTTCTCAGCGACATTCAGCCAGCCAGGTATCCTGCCTGCAGTAGATGGAATGTGGCAATGGAACGCTGGCTGCGCGTGTTGACGCGCCCCCTGGGACATATTCCTATTTGAGGGGAATACCCGGCACCGGATCAGATGGGGGGTTGTAGTCTCCGAGCGGCTGTGACCCGGCCCGTGCCCAGGGCGTCAAGCTCAGTGTTATGTGGCAGTCCTACAGATGTTATTAAGAGTTCTTTTGTGTCGACTACGCCACCCGTTGTGATGCGGTCACTGTGGCCGCCGCTGCAGCAGGGTCCGCTGAGGCTGATGGTGGATGCGCAGCTTGGTGGGATAACCCCCAACGGGAGGGGTATAGCCTCAGAGGGGACAGGCGCAGAGGATGGGGGTTGTGGTGGTGTAGTGCAGACGGCAGTGAAGACAGAGTCGAGTTGTGCAGTTAAGGGTGTTTACTTACTGCAGATGTTGTACTGGTCACTCCAGCTGCTAGTGACCACCCGAGCCGTGCTGCGTCCACCAGGTCCTGGATCCAGCCAACCCCCAAACAAGTCCGGAGCGTGGCCCTGAGCTCTCTTTCTGTCCCGTTCTCTGGCCGTCCCCACCAGTAATCCACCTAGGTCCAGCTCCCTCGGGCCTTCTGTTGGGACACCCTTGGCCCTGGGTTCCCTGACCCTTCATGTGGTGTGCCTTCGGGTTGGATGTGATGGGTGACCGTGGCAGACGCTGCCCACGGTCTCCGGTCTCTGGCTGGGGAATGTTTTTACCCCCACCAGCTTGGGTTCCGGTACCCTGATGCCGACTCTTCACCCGGTGCTTTTAGTTGGGATCTCAGAGTCCTTCTCTTCTGTGCTCTGGGTCTCTCTCTTTTCTCCTCTCTCACTCTGGGTCTTTGTCTTTCTTCTCTCCTCTGCTCCTGACTTGTTCTCTGCAGCTGACTGACTCTCTGCATCTGATCCTCTGCATCTGACTTGTTCTCTGCAGCTGACTGACTCTCTGCATCTGATCCTCTGCATCTGACCCTGTTCTTAGTTGGTGCCCACCTTATATACACCCTCTATGTGTGAGCTCAGGTGACCAGCACCCAATGAGCTCCTAACTTTACCCAGGCTGCTCCCCCTATCTGCCCCTACACTACTTGGGATGTACCACCTCCCTCCCACTCCAGCCAGGAACAGACTCGGTCGTACCTGCACATTTCTAAGTGGGAGTACCGTCGGTCTGTTCCCCGGAAATGGGATGTGTGTAGTGCATGCAGCCTACCGAGCTCAGTTCCACTCTCCATCCTTGCCCGGGAGTGGAATATCACACCTCTGGGTTGAGGTGCAATACTCCTGTAGCAGCCGAATCCTCAGGGTGCTACACGTGTCATAATAGGCTCTGAGCCTTTATATACCTGTGCACAGCAGCAGCCACCTTCAGTCTGCTGCTGGACAGCCAGCAGCAGCAGCAGCAGCAGGAGAGGTATGTAATCAGGAGCCCTCCTGCTAAGGGTAGACAGCTGCTCGTTCCACCCCACCCCCCGCCTTAATTGGTTCTCCTCCCTTCCAACGGTGTTGAGGCGGGTGGGAACAGCAGGGGGTGAAGGTGCTGTGTTTAAAGAGGTGGAGTTATGCAGATCTAAAACGCGTGGATTGCAGCAGCAGCAAGCCGAAAAGTGCAGGCATGTAAGGGATCTAGAGGTTGACAACATGTCTTCTTAACGGGAGTCCAGGAGCTCATCTCCACAAATGGACTTTTCAGGATCCTTGGGTGGCTCCGTAGTTTGAAACCAATTCTGGTTATCGCTTCTCGGCCTTTTGGCTAAGATCAAGTGTAGTATCTGTTCTTATCAGTTTAATATCTGATACGTCCCCTATCTGGGGACCATATATTAAATGGATTTTTAGAACAGGGAGATGGAAAAAGAGCTTGCTCTGTCCACTCCACGCATTGACCTGGTATTGCAGTATCTCCAGGACCGGTGCACCCCTTCTTTAATGCAGTTTCTAAAATCAGAAAGAATTGAATTCAATGTTTTTTGTTCATTTTGCTTGTTTGTCGGATTTTGGGATGGACTCTTTGGCTTTGCTTTTCTTCTCCTCATTGGATTTTTCATGTTCAAAGTTGCAGAAGCCAGAAGATTACAAGCTCATTTTGGTTCAACTTCAGCAACTGTGCATTGCATTGCCATGTAATGTGATGCAATGCTATCTTTCTAGCTCTCCCTTTTTACTTCCTTTTGGATAAACAGACATATTAGGCAAGCATTTTGGAGCTTTCACCTAAATAACTACAGGTGGTGAGATAAGCTGCACAATATAATTGACCTTTCAGTATATTGTTGCACACACACCATCTATTTAGCAAATGCCCTTGTTATCAACAGCAGCCTTTTAAACTCACCTGAGCTAACAGGTATGTGCGCTGGTTACTCTGCTGCGCTTAAAATTTCTTTTTTGGTTTGCTACAATGCCTTTTCTGAAACGTTGTCTCCTTCTGCTGGAACACTGACCTCTTTCATTTAATGCCTGCAGACTATAAAAGAGAACCCAACCCAAAAAGTTTGGTTGATTAGTCTGTGGCATTCTGTTAAACTGTTGCTTATGGCGGTCTCTGTGAGCTTCTCAGCGACATTCAGCCAGCCAGGTATCCTGCCTGCAGTAGATGGAATGTGGCAATGGAACGCTGGCTGCGCGTGTCATAATAGGCTCTGAGCCTTTATATACCTGTGCACAGCAGCAGCCACCTTCAGTCTGCTGCTGGACAGCCAGCAGCAGCAGCAGCAGGAGAGGTATGTAATCAGGAGCCCTCCTGCTAAGGGTAGACAGCTGCTCGTTCCACCCCACCCCCCGCCTTAATTGGTTCTCCTCCCTTCCAACGGTGTTGAGGCGGGTGGGAACAGCAGGGGGTGAAGGTGCTGTGTTTAAAGAGGTGGAGTTATGCAGATCTAAAACGCGTGGATTGCAGCAGCAGCAAGCCGAAAAGTGCAGGCATGTAAGGGATCTAGAGGTTGACAACATGTCTTCTTAACGGGAGTCCAGGAGCTCATCTCCACAAATGGACTTTTCAGGATCCTTGGGTGGCTCCGTAGTTTGAAACCAATTCTGGTTATCGCTTCTCGGCCTTTTGGCTAAGATCAAGTGTAGTATCTGTTCTTATCAGTTTAATATCTGATACGTCCCCTATCTGGGGACCATATATTAAATGGATTTTTAGAACAGGGAGATGGAAAAAGAGCTTGCTCTGTCCACTCCACGCATTGACCTGGTATTGCAGTATCTCCAGGACCGGTGCACCCCTTCTTTAATGCAGTTTCTAAAATCAGAAAGAATTGAATTCAATGTTTTTTGTTCATTTTGCTTGTTTGTCGGATTTTGGGATGGACTCTTTGGCTTTGCTTTTCTTCTCCTCATTGGATTTTTCATGTTCAAAGTTGCAGAAGCCAGATTACAAGCTCATTTTGGTTCAACTTCAGCAACTGTGCATTGCATTGCCATGTAATGTGATGCAATGCTATCTTTCTAGCTCTCCCTTTTTACTTCCTTTTGGATAAACAGACATATTAGGCAAGCATTTTGGAGCTTTCACCTAAATAACTACAGGTGGTGAGATAAGCTGCACAATATAATTGACCTTTCAGTATATTGTTGCACACACACCATCTATTTAGCAAATGCCCTTGTTATCAACAGCAGCCTTTTAAACTCACCTGAGCTAACAGGTATGTGCGCTGGTTACTCTGCTGCGCTTAAAATTTCTTTTTTGGTTTGCTACAATGCCTTTTCTGAAACGTTGTCTCCTTCTGCTGGAACACTGACTTCTTTCATTTAATGCCTGCAGACTATAAAAGAGAACCCAACCCAAAAAGTTTGGTTGATTAGTCTGTGGCATTCTGTTAAACTGTTGCTTATGGCGGTCTCTGTGAGCTTCTCAGCGACATTCAGCCAGTCAGGTATCCTGCCTGCAGTAGATGGAATGTGACAATGGAACGCTGGCTGCGCGTGTCATAATAGGCTCTGAGCCTTTATATACCTGTGCACAGCAGCAGCCACCTTCAGTCTGCTGCTGGACAGCCAGCAGCAGCAGCAGCAGGAGAGGTATGTAATCAGGAGCCCTCCTGCTAAGGGTAGACAGCTGCTCGTTCCACCCCACCCCCCGCCTTAATTGGTTCTCCTCCCTTCCAACGGTGTTGAGGCGGGTGGGAACAGCAGGGGGTGAAGGTGCTGTGTTTAAAGAGGTGGAGTTATGCAGATCTAAAACGCGTGGATTGCAGCAGCAGCAAGCCGAAAAGTGCAGGCATGTAAGGGATCTAGAGGTTGACAACATGTCTTCTTAACGGGAGTCCAGGAGCTCATCTCCACAAATGGACTTTTCAGGATCCTTGGGTGGCTCCGTAGTTTGAAACCAATTCTGGTTATCGCTTCTCGGCCTTTTGGCTAAGATCAAGTGTAGTATCTGTTCTTATCAGTTTAATATCTGATACGTCCCCTATCTGGGGACCATATATTAAATGGATTTTTAGAACAGGGAGATGGAAAAAGAGCTTGCTCTGTCCACTCCACGCATTGACCTGGTCTTGCAGTATCTCCAGGACCGGTGCACCCCTTCTTTAATGCAGTTTCTAAAATCAGAAAGAATTGAATTCAATGTTTTTTGTTCATTTTGCTTGTTTGTCGGATTTTGGGATGGACTCTTTGGCTTTGCTTTTCTTCTCCTCATTGGATTTTTCATGTTCAAAGTTGCAGAAGCCAGATTACAAGCTCATTTTGGTTCAACTTCAGCAACTGTGCATTGCATTGCCATGTAATGTGATGCAATGCTATCTTTCTAGCTCTCCCTTTTTACTTCCTTTTGGATAAACAGACATATTAGGCAAGCATTTTGGAGCTTTCACCTAAATAACTACAGGTGGTGAGATAAGCTGCACAATATAATTGACCTTTCAGTATATTGTTGCACACACACCATCTATTTAGCAAATGCCCTTGTTATCAACAGCAGCCTTTTAAACTCACCTGAGCTAACAGGTATGTGCGCTGGTTACTCTGCTGCGCTTAAAATTTCTTTTTTGGTTTGCTACAATGCCTTTTCTGAAACGTTGTCTCCTTCTGCTGGAACACTGACTTCTTTCATTTAATGCCTGCAGACTATAAAAGAGAACCCAACCCAAAAAGTTTGGTTGATTAGTCTGTGGCATTCTGTTAAACTGTTGCTTATGGCGGTCTCTGTGAGCTTCTCAGCGACATTCAGCCAGCCAGGTATCCTGCCTGCAGTAGATGGAATGTGGCAATGGAACGCTGGCTGCGCGTGTCATAATAGGCTCTGAGCCTTTATATACCTGTGCACAGCAGCAGCCACCTTCAGTCTGCTGCTGGACAGCCAGCAGCAGCAGCAGCAGCAGAAGAGGTATGTAATCAGGAGCCCTCCTGCTAAGGGTAGACAGCTGCTCGTTCCACCCCACCCCCCGCCTTAATTGGTTCTCCTCCCTTCCAACGGTGTTGAGGCGGGTGGGAACAGCAGGGGGTGAAGGTGCTGTGTTTAAAGAGGTGGAGTTATGCAGATCTAAAACGCGTGGATTGCAGCAGCAGCAAGCCGAAAAGTGCAGGCATGTAAGGGATCTAGAGGTTGACAACATGTCTTCTTAACGGGAGTCCAGGAGCTCATCTCCACAAATGGACTTTTCAGGATCCTTGGGTGGCTCCGTAGTTTGAAACCAATTCTGGTTATCGCTTCTCGGCCTTTTGGCTAAGATCAAGTGTAGTATCTGTTCTTATCAGTTTAATATCTGATACGTCCCCTATCTGAGGACCATATATTAAATGGATTTTTAGAACAGGGAGATGGAAAAAGAGCTTGCTCTGTCCACTCCACGCATTGACCTGGTATTGCAGTATCTCCAGGACCGGTGCACCCCTTCTTTAATGCAGTTTCTAAAATCAGAAAGAATTGAATTCAATGTTTTTTGTTCATTTTGCTTGTTTGTCGGATTTTGGGATGGACTCTTTGGCTTTGCTTTTCTTCTCCTCATTGGATTTTTCATGTTCAAAGTTGCAGAAGCCAGATTACAAGCTCATTTTGGTTCAACTTCAGCAACTGTGCATTGCATTGCCATGTAATGTGATGCAATGCTATCTTTCTAGCTCTCCCTTTTTACTTCCTTTTGGATAAACAGACATATTAGGCAAGCATTTTGGAGCTTTCACCTAAATAACTACAGGTGGTGAGATAAGCTGCACAATATAATTGACCTTTCAGTATATTGTTGCACACACACCATCTATTTAGCAAATGCCCTTGTTATCAACAGCAGCCTTTTAAACTCACCTGAGCTAACAGGTATGTGCGCTGGTTACTCTGCTGCGCTTAAAATTTCTTTTTTGGTTTGCTACAATGCCTTTTCTGAAACGTTGTCTCCTTCTGCTGGAACACTGACTTCTTTCATTTAATGCCTGCAGACTATAAAAGAGAACCCAACCCAAAAAGTTTGGTTGATTAGTCTGTGGCATTCTGTTAAACTGTTGCTTATGGCGGTCTCTGTGAGCTTCTCAGCGACATTCAGCCAGCCAGGTATCCTGCCTGCAGTAGATGGAATGTGGCAATGGAACGCTGGCTGCGCGTGTCATAATAGGCTCTGAGCCTTTATATACCTGTGCACAGCAGCAGCCACCTTCAGTCTGCTGCTGGACAGCCAGCAGCAGCAGCAGCAGCAGGAGAGGTATGTAATCAGGAGCCCTCCTGCTAAGGGTAGACAGCTGCTCGTTCCACCCCACCCCCCGCCTTAATTGGTTCTCCTCCCTTCCAACGGTGTTGAGGCGGGTGGGAACAGCAGGGGGTGAAGGTGCTGTGTTTAAAGAGGTGGAGTTATGCAGATCTAAAACGCGTGGATTGCAGCAGCAGCAAGCCGAAAAGTGCAGGCATGTAAGGGATCTAGAGGTTGACAACATGTCTTCTTAACGGGAGTCCAGGAGCTCATCTCCACAAATGGACTTTTCAGGATCCTTGGGTGGCTCCGTAGTTTGAAACCAATTCTGGTTATCGCTTCTCGGCCTTTTGGCTAAGATCAAGTGTAGTATCTGTTCTTATCAGTTTAATATCTGATACGTCCCCTATCTGGGGACCATATATTAAATGGATTTTTAGAACAGGGAGATGGAAAAAGAGCTTGCTCTGTCCACTCCACGCATTGACCTGGTATTGCAGTATCTCCAGGACCGGTGCACCCCTTCTTTAATGCAGTTTCTAAAATCAGAAAGAATTGAATTCAATGTTTTTTGTTCATTTTGCTTGTTTGTCGGATTTTGGGATGGACTCTTTGGCTTTGCTTTTCTTCTCCTCATTGGATTTTTCATGTTCAAAGTTGCAGAAGCCAGATTACAAGCTCATTTTGGTTCAACTTCAGCAACTGTGCATTGCATTGCCATGTAATGTGATGCAATGCTATCTTTCTAGCTCTCCCTTTTTACTTCCTTTTGGATAAACAGACATATTAGGCAAGCATTTTGGAGCTTTCACCTAAATAACTACAGGTGGTGAGATAAGCTGCACAATATAATTGACCTTTCAGTATATTGTTGCACACACACCATCTATTTAGCAAATGCCCTTGTTATCAACAGCAGCCTTTTAAACTCACCTGAGCTAACAGGTATGTGCGCTGGTTACTCTGCTGCGCTTAAAATTTCTTTTTTGGTTTGCTACAATGCCTTTTCTGAAACGTTGTCTCCTTCTGCTGGAACACTGACTTCTTTCATTTAATGCCTGCAGACTATAAAAGAGAACCCAACCCAAAAAGTTTGGTTGATTAGTCTGTGGCATTCTGTTAAACTGTTGCTTATGGCGGTCTCTGTGAGCTTCTCAGCGACATTCAGCCAGCCAGGTATCCTGCCTGCAGTAGATGGAATGTGGCAATGGAACGCTGGCTGCGCGTGTCATAATAGGCTCTGAGCCTTTATATACCTGTGCACAGCAGCAGCCACCTTCAGTCTGCTGCTGGACAGCCAGCAGCAGCAGCAGCAGGAGAGGTATGTAATCAGGAGCCCTCCTGCTAAGGGTAGACAGCTGCTCGTTCCACCCCACCCCCCGCCTTAATTGGTTCTCCTCCCTTCCAACGGTGTTGAGGCGGGTGGGAACAGCAGGGGGTGAAGGTGCTGTGTTTAAAGAGGTGGAGTTATGCAGATCTAAAACGCGTGGATTGCAGCAGCAGCAAGCCGAAAAGTGCAGGCATGTAAGGGATCTAGAGGTTGACAACATGTCTTCTTAACGGGAGTCCAGGAGCTCATCTCCACAAATGGACTTTTCAGGATCCTTGGGTGGCTCCGTAGTTTGAAACCAATTCTGGTTATCGCTTCTCGGCCTTTTGGCTAAGATCAAGTGTAGTATCTGTTCTTATCAGTTTAATATCTGATACGTCCCCTATCTGGGGACCATATATTAAATGGATTTTTAGAACAGGGAGATGGAAAAAGAGCTTGCTCTGTCCACTCCACGCATTGACCTGGTATTGCAGTATCTCCAGGACCGGTGCACCCCTTCTTTAATGCAGTTTCTAAAATCAGAAAGAATTGAATTCAATGTTTTTTGTTCATTTTGCTTGTTTGTCGGATTTTGGGATGGACTCTTTGGCTTTGCTTTTCTTCTCCTCATTGGATTTTTCATGTTCAAAGTTGCAGAAGCCAGATTACAAGCTCATTTTGGTTCAACTTCAGCAACTGTGCATTGCATTGCCATGTAATGTGATGCAATGCTATCTTTCTAGCTCTCCCTTTTTACTTCCTTTTGGATAAACAGACATATTAGGCAAGCATTTTGGAGCTTTCACCTAAATAACTACAGGTGGTGAGATAAGCTGCACAATATAATTGACCTTTCAGTATATTGTTGCACACACACCATCTATTTAGCAAATGCCCTTGTTATCAACAGCAGCCTTTTAAACTCACCTGAGCTAACAGGTATGTGCGCTGGTTACTCTGCTGCGCTTAAAATTTCTTTTTTGGTTTGCTACAATGCCTTTTCTGAAACGTTGTCTCCTTCTGCTGGAACACTGACTTCTTTCATTTAATGCCTGCAGACTATAAAAGAGAACCCAACCCAAAAAGTTTGGTTGATTAGTCTGTGGCATTCTGTTAAACTGTTGCTTATGGCGGTCTCTGTGAGCTTCTCAGCGACATTCAGCCAGCCAGGTATCCTGCCTGCAGTAGATGGAATGTGGCAATGGAACGCTGGCTGCGCATGTCATAATAGGCTCTGAGCCTTTATATACCTGTGCACAGCAGCAGCCACCTTCAGTGTGCTGCTGGACAGCCAGCAGCAGCAGCAGCAGGAGAGGTATGTAATCAGGAGCCCTCCTGCTAAGGGTAGACAGCTGCTCGTTCCACCCCACCCCCCGCCTTAATTGGTTCTCCTCCTTTCCAACGGTGTTGAGGCGGGTGGGAACAGCAGGGGGTGAAGGTGCTGTGTTTAAAGAGGTGGAGTTATGCAGATCTAAAACGCGTGGATTGCAGCAGCAGCAAGCCGAAAAGTGCAGGCATGTAAGGGATCTAGAGGTTGACAACATGTCTTCTTAACGGGAGTCCAGGAGCTCATCTCCACAAATGGACTTTTCAGGATCCTTGGGTGGCTCCGTAGTTTGAAACCAATTCTGGTTATCGCTTCTCGGCCTTTTGGCTAAGATCAAGTGTAGTATCTGTTCTTATCAGTTTAATATCTGATACGTCCCCTATCTGGGGACCATATATTAAATGGATTTTTAGAACAGGGAGATGGAAAAAGAGCTTGCTCTGTCCACTCCACGCATTGACCTGGTATTGCAGTATCTCCAGGACCGGTGCACCCCTTCTTTAATGCAGTTTCTAAAATCAGAAAGAATTGAATTCAATGTTTTTTGTTCATTTTGCTTGTTTGTCGGATTTTGGGATGGACTCTTTGGCTTTGCTTTTCTTCTCCTCATTGGATTTTTCATGTTCAAAGTTGCAGAAGCCAGATTACAAGCTCATTTTGGTTCAACTTCAGCAACTGTGCATTGCATTGCCATGTAATGTGATGCAATGCTATCTTTCTAGCTCTCCCTTTTTACTTCCTTTTGGATAAACAGACATATTAGGCAAGCATTTTGGAGCTTTCACCTAAATAACTACAGGTGGTGAGATAAGCTGCACAATATAATTGACCTTTCAGTATATTGTTGCACACACACCATCTATTTAGCAAATGCCCTTGTTATCAACAGCAGCCTTTTAAACTCACCTGAGCTAACAGGTATGTGCGCTGGTTACTCTGCTGCGCTTAAAATTTCTTTTTTGGTTTGCTACAATGCCTTTTCTGAAACGTTGTCTCCTTCTGCTGGAACACTGACTTCTTTCATTTAATGCCTGCAGACTATAAAAGAGAACCCAACCCAAAAAGTTTGGTTGATTAGTCTGTGGCATTCTGTTAAACTGTTGCTTATGGCGGTCTCTGTGAGCTTCTCAGCGACATTCAGCCAGCCAGGTATCCTGCCTGCAGTAGATGGAATGTGACAATGGAACGCTGGCTGCGCGTGTCATAATAGGCTCTGAGCCTTTATATACCTGTGCACAGCAGCAGCCACCTTCAGTCTGCTGCTGGACAGCCAGCAGCAGCAGCAGCAGCAGGAGAGGTATGTAATCAGGAGCCCTCCTGCTAAGGGTAGACAGCTGCTCGTTCCACCCCACCCCCCGCCTTAATTGGTTCTCCTCCCTTCCAACGGTGTTGAGGCGGGTGGGAACAGCAGGGGGTGAAGGTGCTGTGTTTAAAGAGGTGGAGTTATGCAGATCTAAAACGCGTGGATTGCAGCAGCAGCAAGCCGAAAAGTGCAGGCATGTAAGGGATCTAGAGGTTGACAACATGTCTTCTTAACGGGAGTCCAGGAGCTCATCTCCACAAATGGACTTTTCAGGATCCTTGGGTGGCTCTGTAGTTTGAAACCAATTCTGGTTATCGCTTCTCGGCCTTTTGGCTAAGATCAAGTGTAGTATCTGTTCTTATCAGTTTAATATCTGATACGTCCCCTATCTGGGGACCATATATTAAATGGATTTTTAGAACAGGGAGATGGAAAAAGAGCTTGCTCTGTCCACTCCACGCATTGACCTGGTATTGCAGTATCTCCAGGACCGGTGCACCCCTTCTTTAATGCAGTTTCTAAAATCAGAAAGAATTGAATTCAATGTTTTTTGTTCATTTTGCTTGTTTGTCGGATTTTGGGATGGACTCTTTGGCTTTGCTTTTCTTCTCCTCATTGGATTTTTCATGTTCAAAGTTGCAGAAGCCAGATTACAAGCTCATTTTGGTTCAACTTCAGCAACTGTGCATTGCATTGCCATGTAATGTGATGCAATGCTATCTTTCTAGCTCTCCCTTTTTACTTCCTTTTGGATAAACAGACATATTAGGCAAGCATTTTGGAGCTTTCACCTAAATAACTACAGGTGGTGAGATAAGCTGCACAATATAATTGACCTTTCAGTATATTGTTGCACACACACCATCTATTTAGCAAATGCCCTTGTTATCAACAGCAGCCTTTTAAACTCACCTGAGCTAACAGGTATGTGCGCTGGTTACTCTGCTGCGCTTAAAATTTCTTTTTTGGTTTGCTACAATGCCTTTTCTGAAACGTTGTCTCCTTCTGCTGGAACACTGACTTCTTTCATTTAATGCCTGCAGACTATAAAAGAGAACCCAACCCAAAAAGTTTGGTTGATTAGTCTGTGGCATTCTGTTAAACTGTTGCTTATGGCGGTCTCTGTGAGCTTCTCAGCGACATTCAGCCAGCCAGGTATCCTGCCTGCAGTAGATGGAATGTGGCAATGGAACGCTGGCTGCGCGTGTCATAATAGGCTCTGAGCCTTTATATACCTGTGCACAGCAGCAGCCACCTTCAGTCTGCTGCTGGACAGCCAGCAGCAGCAGCAGCAGGAGAGGTATGTAATCAGGAGCCCTCCTGCTAAGGGTAGACAGCTGCTCGTTCCACCCCACCCCCCGCCTTAATTGGTTCTCCTCCCTTCCAACGGTGTTGAGGCGGGTGGGAACAGCAGGGGGTGAAGGTGCTGTGTTTAAAGAGGTGGAGTTATGCAGATCTAAAACGCGTGGATTGCAGCAGCAGCAAGCCGAAAAGTGCAGGCATGTAAGGGATCTAGAGGTTGACAACATGTCTTCTTAACGGGAGTCCAGGAGCTCATCTCCACAAATGGACTTTTCAGGATCCTTGGGTGGCTCCGTAGTTTGAAACCAATTCTGGTTATCGCTTCTCGGCCTTTTGGCTAAGATCAAGTGTAGTATCTGTTCTTATCAGTTTAATATCTGATACGTCCCCTATCTGGGGACCATATATTAAATGGATTTTTAGAACAGGGAGATGGAAAAAGAGCTTGCTCTGTCCACTCCACGCATTGACCTGGTATTGCAGTATCTCCAGGACCGGTGCACCCCTTCTTTAATGCAGTTTCTAAAATCAGAAAGAATTGAATTCAATGTTTTTTGTTCATTTTGCTTGTTTGTCGGATTTTGGGATGGACTCTTTGGCTTTGCTTTTCTTCTCCTCATTGGATTTTTCATGTTCAAAGTTGCAGAAGCCAGATTACAAGCTCATTTTGGTTCAACTTCAGCAACTGTGCATTGCATTGCCATGTAATGTGATGCAATGCTATCTTTCTAGCTCTCCCTTTTTACTTCCTTTTGGATAAACAGACATATTAGGCAAGCATTTTGGAGCTTTCACCTAAATAACTACAGGTGGTGAGATAAGCTGCACAATATAATTGACCTTTCAGTATATTGTTGCACACACACCATCTATTTAGCAAATGCCCTTGTTATCAACAGCAGCCTTTTAAACTCACCTGAGCTAACAGGTATGTGCGCTGGTTACTCTGCTGCGCTTAAAATTTCTTTTTTGGTTTGCTACAATGCCTTTTCTGAAACGTTGTCTCCTTCTGCTGGAACACTGACTTCTTTCATTTAATGCCTGCAGACTATAAAAGAGAACCCAACCCAAAAAGTTTGGTTGATTAGTCTGTGGCATTCTGTTAAACTGTTGCTTATGGCGGTCTCTGTGAGCTTCTCAGCGACATTCAGCCAGCCAGGTATCCTGCCTGCAGTAGATGGAATGTGGCAATGGAACGCTGGCTGCGCGTGTCATAATAGGCTCTGAGCCTTTATATACCTGTGCACAGCAGCAGCCACCTTCAGTCTGCTGCTGGACAGCCAGCAGCAGCAGCAGCAGGAGAGGTATGTAATCAGGAGCCCTCCTGCTAAGGGTAGACAGCTGCTCGTTCCACCCCACCCCCCGCCTTAATTGGTTCTCCTCCCTTCCAACGGTGTTGAGGCGGGTGGGAACAGCAGGGGGTGAAGGTGCTGTGTTTAAAGAGGTGGAGTTATGCAGATCTAAAACGCGTGGATTGCAGCAGCAGCAAGCCGAAAAGTGCAGGCATGTAAGGGATCTAGAGGTTGACAACATGTCTTCTTAACGGGAGTCCAGGAGCTCATCTCCACAAATGGACTTTTCAGGATCCTTGGGTGGCTCCGTAGTTTGAAACCAATTCTGGTTATCGCTTCTTGGCCTTTTGGCTAAGATCAAGTGTAGTATCTGTTCTTATCAGTTTAATATCTGATACGTCCCCTATCTGGGGACCATATATTAAATGGATTTTTAGAACAGGGAGATGGAAAAAGAGCTTGCTCTGTCCACTCCACGCATTGACCTGGTATTGCAGTATCTCCAGGACCGGTGCACCCCTTCTTTAATGCAGTTTCTAAAATCAGAAAGAATTGAATTCAATGTTTTTTGTTCATTTTGCTTGTTTGTCGGATTTTGGGATGGACTCTTTGGTTTTGCTTTTCTTCTCCTCATTGGATTTTTCATGTTCAAAGTTGCAGAAGCCAGATTACAAGCTCATTTTGGTTCAACTTCAGCAACTGTGCATTGCATTGCCATGTAATGTGATGCAATGCTATCTTTCTAGCTCTCCCTTTTTACTTCCTTTTGGATAAACAGACATATTAGGCAAGCATTTTGGAGCTTTCACCTAAATAACTACAGGTGGTGAGATAAGCTGCACAATATAATTGACCTTTCAGTATATTGTTGCACACACACCATCTATTTAGCAAATGCCCTTGTTATCAACAGCAGCCTTTTAAACTCACCTGAGCTAACAGGTATGTGCGCTGGTTACTCTGCTGCGCTTAAAATTTCTTTTTTGGTTTGCTACAATGCCTTTTCTGAAACGTTGTCTCCTTCTGCTGGAACACTGACTTCTTTCATTTAATGCCTGCAGACTATAAAAGAGAACCCAACCCAAAAAGTTTGGTTGATTAGTCTGTGGCATTCTGTTAAACTGTTGCTTATGGCGGTCTCTGTGAGCTTCTCAGCGACATTCAGCCAGCCAGGTATCCTGCCTGCAGTAGATGGAATGTGGCAATGGAACGCTGGCTGCGCGTGTCATAATAGGCTCTGAGCCTTTATATACCTGTGCACAGCAGCAGCCACCTTCAGTCTGCTGCTGGACAGCCAGCAGCAGCAGCAGCAGGAGAGGTATGTAATCAGGAGCCCTCCTGCTAAGGGTAGACAGCTGCTCGTTCCACCCCACCCCCCGCCTTAATTGGTTCTCCTCCCTTCCAACGGTGTTGAGGCGGGTGGGAACAGCAGGGGGTGAAGGTGCTGTGTTTAAAGAGGTGGAGTTATGCAGATCTAAAACGCGTGGATTGCAGCAGCAGCAAGCCGAAAAGTGCAGGCATGTAAGGGATCTAGAGGTTGACAACATGTCTTCTTAACGGGAGTCCAGGAGCTCATCTCCACAAATGGACTTTTCAGGATCCTTGGGTGGCTCCGTAGTTTGAAACCAATTCTGGTTATCGCTTCTCGGCCTTTTGGCTAAGATCAAGTGTAGTATCTGTTCTTATCAGTTTAATATCTGATACGTCCCCTATCTGGGGACCATATATTAAATGGATTTTTAGAACAGGGAGATGGAAAAAGAGCTTGCTCTGTCCACTCCACGCATTGACCTGGTATTGCAGTATCTCCAGGACCGGTGCACCCCTTCTTTAATGCAGTTTCTAAAATCAGAAAGAATTGAATTCAATGTTTTTTGTTCATTTTGCTTGTTTGTCGGATTTTGGGATGGACTCTTTGGCTTTGCTTTTCTTCTCCTCATTGGATTTTTCATGTTCAAAGTTGCAGAAGCCAGATTACAAGCTCATTTTGGTTCAACTTCAGCAACTGTGCATTGCATTGCCATGTAATGTGATGCAATGCTATCTTTCTAGCTCTCCCTTTTTACTTCCTTTTGGATAAACAGACATATTAGGCAAGCATTTTGGAGCTTTCACCTAAATAACTACAGGTGGTGAGATAAGCTGCACAATATAATTGACCTTTCAGTATATTGCTGCACACACACCATCTATTTAGCAAATGCCCTTGTTATCAACAGCAGCCTTTTAAACTCACCTGAGCTAACAGGTATGTGCGCTGGTTACTCTGCTGCGCTTAAAATTTCTTTTTTGGTTTGCTACAATGCCTTTTCTGAAACGTTGTCTCCTTCTGCTGGAACACTGGCTTCTTTCATTTAATGCCTGCAGACTATAAAAGAGAACCCAACCCAAAAAGTTTGGTTGATTAGTCTGTGGCATTCTGTTAAACTGTTGCTTATGGCGGTCTCTGTGAGCTTCTCAGCGACATTCAGCCAGCCAGGTATCCTGCCTGCAGTAGATGGAATGTGGCAATGGAACGCTGGCTGCGCGTGTCATAATAGGCTCTGAGCCTTTATATACCTGTGCACAGCAGCAGCCACCTTCAGTCTGCTGCTGGACAGCCAGCAGCAGCAGCAGCAGGAGAGGTATGTAATCAGGAGCCCTCCTGCTAAGGGTAGACAGCTGCTCGTTCCACCCCACCCCCCGCCTTAATTGGTTCTCCTCCCTTCCAACGGTGTTGAGGCGGGTGGGAACAGCAGGGGGTGAAGGTGCTGTGTTTAAAGAGGTGGAGTTATGCAGATCTAAAACGCGTGGATTGCAGCAGCAGCAAGCCGAAAAGTGCAGGCATGTAAGGGATCTAGAGGTTGACAACATGTCTTCTTAACGGGAGTCCAGGAGCTCATCTCCACAAATGGACTTTTCAGGATCCTTGGGTGGCTCCGTAGTTTGAAACCAATTCTGGTTATCGCTTCTCGGCCTTTTGGCTAAGATCAAGTGTAGTATCTGTTCTTATCAGTTTAATATCTGATACGTCCCCTATCTGGGGACCATATATTAAATGGATTTTTAGAACAGAGAGATGGAAAAAGAGCTTGCTCTGTCCACTCCACGCATTGACCTGGTATTGCAGTATCTCCAGGACCGGTGCACCCCTTCTTTAATGCAGTTTCTAAAATCAGAAAGAATTGAATTCAATGTTTTTTGTTCATTTTGCTTGTTTGTCGGATTTTGGGATGGACTCTTTGGCTTTGCTTTTCTTCTCCTCATTGGATTTTTCATGTTCAAAGTTGCAGAAGCCAGATTACAAGCTCATTTTGGTTCAACTTCAGCAACTGTGCATTGCATTGCCATGTAATGTGATGCAATGCTATCTTTCTAGCTCTCCCTTTTTACTTCCTTTTGGATAAACAGACATATTAGGCAAGCATTTTGGAGCTTTCACCTAAATAACTACAGGTGGTGAGATAAGCTGCACAATATAATTGACCTTTCAGTATATTGTTGCACACACACCATCTATTTAGCAAATGCCCTTGTTATCAACAGCAGCCTTTTAAACTCACCTGAGCTAACAGGTATGTGCGCTGGTTACTCTGCTGCACTTAAAATTTCTTTTTTGGTTTGCTACAATGCCTTTTCTGAAACGTTGTCTCCTTCTGCTGGAACACTGACTTCTTTCATTTAATGCCTGCAGACTATAAAAGAGAACCCAACCCAAAAAGTTTGGTTGATTAGTCTGTGGCATTCTGTTAAACTGTTGCTTATGGCGGTCTCTGTGAGCTTCTCAGCGACATTCAGCCAGCCAGGTATCCTGCCTGCAGTAGATGGAATGTGGCAATGGAACGCTGGCTGCGCGTGTCATAATAGGCTCTGAGCCTTTATATACCTGTGCACAGCAGCAGCCACCTTCAGTCTGCTGCTGGACAGCCAGCAGCAGCAGCAGCAGGAGAGGTATGTAATCAGGAGCCCTCCTGCTAAGGGTAGACAGCTGCTCGTTCCACCCCACCCCCCGCCTTAATTGGTTCTCCTCCCTTCCAACGGTGTTGAGGCGGGTGGGAACAGCAGGGGGTGAAGGTGCTGTGTTTAAAGAGGTGGAGTTATGCAGATCTAAAACGCGTGGATTGCAGCAGCAGCAAGCCGAAAAGTGCAGGCATGTAAGGGATCTAGAGGTTGACAACATGTCTTCTTAACGGGAGTCCAGGAGCTCATCTCCACAAATGGACTTTTCAGGATCCTTGGGTGGCTCCGTAGTTTGAAACCAATTCTGGTTATCGCTTCTCGGCCTTTTGGCTAAGATCAAGTGTAGTATCTGTTCTTATCAGTTTAATATCTGATACGTCCCCTATCTGGGGACCATATATTAAATGGATTTTTAGAACAGGGAGATGGAAAAAGAGCTTGCTCTGTCCACTCCACGCATTGACCTGGTATTGCAGTATCTCCAGGACCGGTGCACCCCTTCTTTAATGCAGTTTCTAAAATCAGAAAGAATTGAATTCAATGTTTTTTGTTCATTTTGCTTGTTTGTCGGATTTTGGGATGGACTCTTTGGCTTTGCTTTTCTTCTCCTCATTGGATTTTTCATGTTCAAAGTTGCAGAAGCCAGATTACAAGCTCATTTTGGTTCAACTTCAGCAACTGTGCATTGCATTGCCATGTAATGTGATGCAATGCTATCTTTCTAGCTCTCCCTTTTTACTTCCTTTTGGATAAACAGACATATTAGGCAAGCATTTTGGAGCTTTCACCTAAATAACTACAGGTGGTGAGATAAGCTGCACAATATAATTGACCTTTCAGTATATTGTTGCACACACACCATCTATTTAGCAAATGCCCTTGTTATCAACAGCAGCCTTTTAAACTCACCTGAGCTAACAGGTATGTGCGCTGGTTACTCTGCTGCGCTTAAAATTTCTTTTTTGGTTTGCTACAATGCCTTTTCTGAAACGTTGTCTCCTTCTGCTGGAACACTGACTTCTTTCATTTAATGCCTGCAGACTATAAAAGAGAACCCAACCCAAAAAGTTTGGTTGATTAGTCTGTGGCATTCTGTTAAACTGTTGCTTATGGCGGTCTCTGTGTGCTTCTCAGCGACATTCAGCCAGCCAGGTATCCTGCCTGCAGTAGATGGAATGTGGCAATGGAACGCTGGCTGCGCGTGTCATAATAGGCTCTGAGCCTTTATATACCTGTGCACAGCAGCAGCCACCTTCAGTCTGCTGCTGGACAGCCAGCAGCAGCAGCAGCAGGAGAGGTATGTAATCAGGAGCCCTCCTGCTAAGGGTAGACAGCTGCTCGTTCCACCCCACCCCCCGCCTTAATTGGTTCTCCTCCCTTCCAACGGTGTTGAGGCGGGTGGGAACAGCAGGGGGTGAAGGTGCTGTGTTTAAAGAGGTGGAGTTATGCAGATCTAAAACGCGTGGATTGCAGCAGCAGCAAGCCGAAAAGTGCAGGCATGTAAGGGATCTAGAGGTTGACAACATGTCTTCTTAACGGGAGTCCAGGAGCTCATCTCCACAAATGGACTTTTCAGGATCCTTGGGTGGCTCCGTAGTTTGAAACCAATTCTGGTTATCGCTTCTCGGCCTTTTGGCTAAGATCAAGTGTAGTATCTGTTCTTATCAGTTTAATATCTGATACGTCCCCTATCTGGGGACCATATATTAAATGGATTTTTAGAACAGAGAGATGGAAAAAGAGCTTGCTCTGTCCACTCCACGCATTGACCTGGTATTGCAGTATCTCCAGGACCGGTGCACCCCTTCTTTAATGCAGTTTCTAAAATCAGAAAGAATTGAATTCAATGTTTTTTGTTCATTTTGCTTGTTTGTCGGATTTTGGGATGGACTCTTTGGCTTTGCTTTTCTTCTCCTCATTGGATTTTTCATGTTCAAAGTTGCAGAAGCCAGATTACAAGCTCATTTTGGTTCAACTTCAGCAACTGTGCATTGCATTGCCATGTAATGTGATGCAATGCTATCTTTCTAGCTCTCCCTTTTTACTTCCTTTTGGATAAACAGACATATTAGGCAAGCATTTTGGAGCTTTCACCTAAATAACTACAGGTGGTGAGATAAGCTGCACAATATAATTGACCTTTCAGTATATTGTTGCACACACACCATCTATTTAGCAAATGCCCTTGTTATCAACAGCAGCCTTTTAAACTCACCTGAGCTAACAGGTATGTGCGCTGGTTACTCTGCTGCGCTTAAAATTTCTTTTTTGGTTTGCTACAATGCCTTTTCTGAAACGTTGTCTCCTTCTGCTGGAACACTGACTTCTTTCATTTAATGCCTGCAGACTATAAAAGAGAACCCAACCCAAAAAGTTTGGTTGATTAGTCTGTGGCATTCTGTTAAACTGTTGCTTATGGCGGTCTCTGTGAGCTTCTCAGCGACATTCAGCCAGCCAGGTATCCTGCCTGCAGTAGATGGAATGTGGCAATGGAACGCTGGCTGCGCGTGTCATAATAGGCTCTGAGCCTTTATATACCTGTGCACAGCAGCAGCCACCTTCAGTCTGCTGCTGGACAGCCAGCAGCAGCAGCAGCAGGAGAGGTATGTAATCAGGAGCCCTCCTGCTAAGGGTAGACAGCTGCTCGTTCCACCCCACCCCCCGCCTTAATTGGTTCTCCTCCCTTCCAACGGTGTTGAGGCGGGTGGAAACAGCAGGGGGTGAAGGTGCTGTGTTTAAAGAGGTGGAGTTATGCAGATCTAAAACGCGTGGATTGCAGCAGCAGCAAGCCGAAAAGTGCAGGCATGTAAGGGATCTAGAGGTTGACAACATGTCTTCTTAACGGGAGTCCAGGAGCTCATCTCCACAAATGGACTTTTCAGGATCCTTGGGTGGCTCCGTAGTTTGAAACCAATTCTGGTTATCGCTTCTCGGCCTTTTGGCTAAGATCAAGTGTAGTATCTGTTCTTATCAGTTTAATATCTGATACGTCCCCTATCTGGGGACCATATATTAAATGGATTTTTAGAACAGGGAGATGGAAAAAGAGCTTGCTCTGTCCACTCCACGCATTGACCTGGTATTGCAGTATCTCCAGGACCGGTGCACCCCTTCTTTAATGCAGTTTCTAAAATCAGAAAGAATTGAATTCAATGTTTTTTGTTCATTTTGCTTGTTTGTCGGATTTTGGGATGGACTCTTTGGCTTTGCTTTTCTTCTCCTCATTGGATTTTTCATGTTCAAAGTTGCAGAAGCCAGATTACAAGCTCATTTTGGTTCAACTTCAGCAACTGTGCATTGCATTGCCATGTAATGTGATGCAATGCTATCTTTCTAGCTCTCCCTTTTTACTTCCTTTTGGATAAACAGACATATTAGGCAAGCATTTTGGAGCTTTCACCTAAATAACTACAGGTGGTGAGATAAGCTGCACAATATAATTGACCTTTCAGTATATTGTTGCACACACACCATCTATTTAGCAAATGCCCTTGTTATCAACAGCAGCCTTTTAAACTCACCTGAGCTAACAGGTATGTGCGCTGGTTACTCTGCTGCGCTTAAAATTTCTTTTTTGGTTTGCTACAATGCCTTTTCTGAAACGTTGTCTCCTTCTGCTGGAACACTGACTTCTTTCATTTAATGCCTGCAGACTATAAAAGAGAACCCAACCCAAAAAGTTTGGTTGATTAGTCTGTGGCATTCTGTTAAACTGTTGCTTATGGCGGTCTCTGTGAGCTTCTCAGCGACATTCAGCCAGCCAGGTATCCTGCCTGCAGTAGATGGAATGTGGCAATGGAACGCTGGCTGCGCGTGTCATAATAGGCTCTGAGCCTTTATATACCTGTGCACAGCAGCAGCCACCTTCAGTCTGCTGCTGGACAGCCTGCAGCAGCAGCAGCAGCAGGAGAGGTATGTAATCAGGAGCCCTCCTGCTAAGGGTAGACAGCTGCTCGTTCCACCCCACCCCCCGCCTTAATTGGTTCTCCTCCCTTCCAACGGTGTTGAGGCGGGTGGGAACAGCAGGGGGTGAAGGTGCTGTGTTTAAAGAGGTGGAGTTATGCAGATCTAAAACGCGTGGATTGCAGCAGCAGCAAGCTGAAAAGTGCAGGCATGTAAGGGATCTAGAGGTTGACAACATGTCTTCTTAACGGGAGTCCAGGAGCTCATCTCCACAAATGGACTTTTCAGGATCCTTGGGTGGCTCCGTAGTTTGAAACCAATTCTGGTTATCGCTTCTCGGCCTTTTGGCTAAGATCAAGTGTAGTATCTGTTCTTATCAGTTTAATATCTGATACGTCCCCTATCTGGGGACCATATATTAAATGGATTTTTAGAACAGGGAGATGGAAAAAGAGCTTGCTCTGTCCACTCCACGCATTGACCTGGTATTGCAGTATCTCCAGGACCGGTGCACCCCTTCTTTAATGCAGTTTCTAAAATCAGAAAGAATTGAATTCAATGTTTTTTGTTCATTTTGCTTGTTTGTCGGATTTTGGGATGGACTCTTTGGCTTTGCTTTTCTTCTCCTCATTGGATTTTTCATGTTCAAAGTTGCAGAAGCCAGATTACAAGCTCATTTTGGTTCAACTTCAGCAACTGTGCATTGCATTGCCATGTAATGTGATGCAATGCTATCTTTCTAGCTCTCCCTTTTTACTTCCTTTTGGATAAACAGACATATTAGGCAAGCATTTTGGAGCTTTCACCTAAATAACTACAGGTGGTGAGATAAGCTGCACAATATAATTGACCTTTCAGTATATTGTTGCACACACACCATCTATTTAGCAAATGCCCTTGTTATCAACAGCAGCCTTTTAAACTCACCTGAGCTAACAGGTATGTGCGCTGGTTACTCTGCTGCGCTTAAAATTTCTTTTTTGGTTTGCTACAATGCCTTTTCTGAAACGTTGTCTCCTTCTGCTGGAACACTGACTTCTTTCATTTAATGCCTGCAGACTATAAAAGAGAACCCAACCCAAAAAGTTTGGTTGATTAGTCTGTGGCATTCTGTTAAACTGTTGCTTATGGCGGTCTCTGTGAGCTTCTCAGCGACATTCAGCCAGCCAGGTATCCTGCCTGCAGTAGATGGAATGTGGCAATGGAACGCTGGCTGCGCGTGTCATAATAGGCTCTGAGCCTTTATATACCTGTGCACAGCAGCAGCCACCTTCAGTCTGCTGCTGGACAGCCAGCAGCAGCAGCAGCAGGAGAGGTATGTAATCAGGAGCCCTCCTGCTAAGGGTAGACAGCTGCTCGTTCCACCCCACCCCCCGCCTTAATTGGTTCTCCTCCCTTCCAACGGTGTTGAGGCGGGTGGGAACAGCAGGGGGTGAAGGTGCTGTGTTTAAAGAGGTAGAGTTATGCAGATCTAAAACGCGTGGATTGCAGCAGCAGCAAGCCGAAAAGTGCAGGCATGTAAGGGATCTAGAGGTTGACAACATGTCTTCTTAACGGGAGTCCAGGAGCTCATCTCCACAAATGGACTTTTCAGGATCCTTGGGTGGCTCCGTAGTTTGAAACCAATTCTGGTTATCGCTTCTCGGCCTTTTGGCTAAGATCAAGTGTAGTATCTGTTCTTATCAGTTTAATATCTGATACGTCCCCTATCTGGGGACCATATATTAAATGGATTTTTAGAACAGGGAGATGGAAAAAGAGCTTGCTCTGTCCACTCCACGCATTGACCTGGTATTGCAGTATCTCCAGGACCGGTGCACCCCTTCTTTAATGCAGTTTCTAAAATCAGAAAGAATTGAATTCAATGTTTTTTGTTCATTTTGCTTGTTTGTCGGATTTTGGGATGGACTCTTTGGCTTTGCTTTTCTTCTCCTCATTGGATTTTTCATGTTCAAAGTTGCAGAAGCCAGATTACAAGCTCATTTTGGTTCAACTTCAGCAACTGTGCATTGCATTGCCATGTAATGTGATGCAATGCTATCTTTCTAGCTCTCCCTTTTTACTTCCTTTTGGATAAACAGACATATTAGGCAAGCATTTTGGAGCTTTCACCTAAATAACTACAGGTGGTGAGATAAGCTGCACAATATAATTGACCTTTCAGTATATTGTTGCACACACACCATCTATTTAGCAAATGCCCTTGTTATCAACAGCAGCCTTTTAAACTCACCTGAGCTAACAGGTATGTGCGCTGGTTACTCTGCTGCGCTTAAAATTTCTTTTTTGGTTTGCTACAATGCCTTTTCTGAAACGTTGTCTCCTTCTGCTGGAACACTGACTTCTTTCATTTAATGCCTGCAGACTATAAAAGAGAACCCAACCCAAAAAGTTTGGTTGATTAGTCTGTGGCATTCTGTTAAACTGTTGCTTATGGCGGTCTCTGTGAGCTTCTCAGCGACATTCAGCCAGCCAGGTATCCTGCCTGCAGTAGATGGAATGTGGCAATGGAACGCTGGCTGCGCGTGTCATAATAGGCTCTGAGCCTTTATATACCTGTGCACAGCAGCAGCCACCTTCAGTCTGCTGCTGGACAGCCAGCAGCAGCAGCAGCAGGAGAGGTATGTAATCAGGAGCCCTCCTGCTAAGGGTAGACAGCTGCTCGTTCCACCCCACCCCCCGCCTTAATTGGTTCTCCTCCCTTCCAACGGTGTTGAGGCGGGTGGGAACAGCAGGGGGTGAAGGTGCTGTGTTTAAAGAGGTGGAGTTATGCAGATCTAAAACGCGTGGATTGCAGCAGCAGCAAGCCGAAAAGTGCAGGCATGTAAGGGATCTAGAGGTTGACAACATGTCTTCTTAACGGGAGTCCAGGAGCTCATCTCCACAAATGGACTTTTCAGGATCCTTGGGTGGCTCCGTAGTTTGAAACCAATTCTGGTTATCGCTTCTCGGCCTTTTGGCTAAGATCAAGTGTAGTATCTGTTCTTATCAGTTTAATATCTGATACGTCCCCTATCTGGGGACCATATATTAAATGGATTTTTAGAACAGGGAGATGGAAAAAGAGCTTGCTCTGTCCACTCCACGCATTGACCTGGTATTGCAGTATCTCCAGGACCGGTGCACCCCTTCTTTAATGCAGTTTCTAAAATCAGAAAGAATTGAATTCAATGTTTTTTGTTCATTTTGCTTGTTTGTCGGATTTTGGGATGGACTCTTTGGCTTTGCTTTTCTTCTCCTCATTGGATTTTTCATGTTCAAAGTTGCAGAAGCCAGATTACAAGCTCATTTTGGTTCAACTTCAGCAACTGTGCATTGCATTGCCATGTAATGTGATGCAATGCTATCTTTCTAGCTCTCCCTTTTTACTTCCTTTTGGATAAACAGACATATTAGGCAAGCATTTTGGAGCTTTCACCTAAATAACTACAGGTGGTGAGATAAGCTGCACAATATAATTGACCTTTCAGTATATTGTTGCACACACACCATCTATTTAGCAAATGCCCTTGTTATCAACAGCAGCCTTTTAAACTCACCTGAGCTAACAGGTATGTGCGCTGGTTACTCTGCTGCGCTTAAAATTTCTTTTTTGGTTTGCTACAATGCCTTTTCTGAAACGTTGTCTCCTTCTGCTGGAACACTGACTTCTTTCATTTAATGCCTGCAGACTATAAAAGAGAACCCAACCCAAAAAGTTTGGTTGATTAGTCTGTGGCATTCTGTTAAACTGTTGCTTATGGCGGTCTCTGTGAGCTTCTCAGCGACATTCAGCCAGCCAGGTATCCTGCCTGCAGTAGATGGAATGTGGCAATGGAACGCTGGCTGCGCGTGTCATAATAGGCTCTGAGCCTTTATATACCTGTGCACAGCAGCAGCCACCTTCAGTCTGCTGCTGGACAGCCAGCAGCAGCAGCAGCAGGAGAGGTATGTAATCAGGAGCCCTCCTGCTAAGGGTAGACAGCTGCTCGTTCCACCCCACCCCCCGCCTTAATTGGTTCTCCTCCCTTCCAACGGTGTTGAGGCGGGTGGGAACAGCAGGGGGTGAAGGTGCTGTGTTTAAAGAGGTGGAGTTATGCAGATCTAAAACGCGTGGATTGCAGCAGCAGCAAGCCGAAAAGTGCAGGCATGTAAGGGATCTAGAGGTTGACAACATGTCTTCTTAACGGGAGTCCAGGAGCTCATCTCCACAAATGGACTTTTCAGGATCCTTGGGTGGCTCCGTAGTTTGAAACCAATTCTGGTTATCGCTTCTCGGCCTTTTGGCTAAGATCAAGTGTAGTATCTGTTCTTATCAGTTTAATATCTGATACGTCCCCTATCTGGGGACCATATATTAAATGGATTTTTAGAACAGGGAGATGGAAAAAGAGCTTGCTCTGTCCACTCCACGCATTGACCTGGTATTGCAGTATCTCCAGGACCGGTGCACCCCTTCTTTAATGCAGTTTCTAAAATCAGAAAGAATTGAATTCAATGTTTTTTGTTCATTTTGCTTGTTTGTCGGATTTTGGGATGGACTCTTTGGCTTTGCTTTTCTTCTCCTCATTGGATTTTTCATGTTCAAAGTTGCAGAAGCCAGATTACAAGCTCATTTTGGTTCAACTTCAGCAACTGTGCATTGCATTGCCATGTAATGTGATGCAATGCTATCTTTCTAGCTCTCCCTTTTTACTTCCTTTTGGATAAACAGACATATTAGGCAAGCATTTTGGAGCTTTCACCTAAATAACTACAGGTGGTGAGATAAGCTGCACAATATAATTGACCTTTCAGTATATTGTTGCACACACACCATCTATTTAGCAAATGCCCTTGTTATCAACAGCAGCCTTTTAAACTCACCTGAGCTAACAGGTATGTGCGCTGGTTACTCTGCTGCGCTTAAAATTTCTTTTTTGGTTTGCTACAATGCCTTTTCTGAAACGTTGTCTCCTTCTGCTGGAACACTGACTTCTTTCATTTAATGCCTGCAGACTATAAAAGAGAACCCAACCCAAAAAGTTTGGTTGATTAGTCTGTGGCATTCTGTTAAACTGTTGCTTATGGCGGTCTCTGTGAGCTTCTCAGCGACATTCAGCCAGCCAGGTATCCTGCCTGCAGTAGATGGAATGTGGCAATGGAACGCTGGCTGCGCGTGTCATAATAGGCTCTGAGCCTTTATATACCTGTGCACAGCAGCAGCCACCTTCAGTCTGCTGCTGGACAGCCAGCAGCAGCAGCAGCAGGAGAGGTATGTAATCAGGAGCCCTCCTGCTAAGGGTAGACAGCTGCTCGTTCCACCCCACCCCCCGCCTTAATTGGTTCTCCTCCCTTCCAACGGTGTTGAGGTGGGTGGGAACAGCAGGGGGTGAAGGTGCTGTGTTTAAAGAGGTGGAGTTATGCAGATCTAAAACGCGTGGATTGCAGCAGCAGCAAGCCGAAAAGTGCAGGCATGTAAGGGATCTAGAGGTTGACAACATGTCTTCTTAACGGGAGTCCAGGAGCTCATCTCCACAAATGGACTTTTCAGGATCCTTGGGTGGCTCCGTAGTTTGAAACCAATTCTGGTTATCGCTTCTCGGCCTTTTGGCTAAGATCAAGTGTAGTATCTTTCGAAAAGGCGGTTTTGGATGTTGGCCGCCCTAGTAGATTGATACATTATGCACACTGGGGTTTAGGCGCTTGTTAGTACGCCAGGTGGCTAATATAGTCATCTGGTGGAAAGCATGGCCCCCCAGGATCGACGCCATTGGGCCGGGGAAGATCGAAAGCCCGAAGTGTGAAGTGCCCAAGGAGTGGTGACCCTGGGGTGCCTTAACTCACTGGGATTGGGAACCCCACTTGAGTTTATGGCACATTTGCACAAGCACTTCAAATTTTCTTTCTTCGCACACACCCTTATTCCGGGCCTTCTGGCCTTAGGATGGGGAATTTTTCAATTCCCGGTCGGAGGTCCGGGCAGTATTATACTGTGAAACCTTCACTATTTATTTAATTTCTTTGTCACTGTGTGTCCACTTATTCACGTGTGTCACGTCCTACTAGGATTTTGTCGGGATGCGGTTCCCTTACGGGTTCCTCTCTTGGCAGGTCTAGGGGGGGAGTGTGTGGCCATCAGGTTCCGCTCCCCCCTGAACCCCCCTGGCTCTCCTCTTTCGGGAGGAGAGCGTTGTTGGCTCCCCTCTTCCGGGAGGGGAGCACAGTCTTTGGCTCCCAGTGCCTTGCTCGGGTGAGAACTCGGGCAGGTGCTGGGGGTAAGATTGGGTCGCCTCTGGCTTCGGCTGGAGGAGGCTTTTTGTCCCTGTTTCTCGCTGTGGCCTTTTGGCTCGGAGGGACAGGGAATGGTTTGGGGGACCCTTCTCCTTTTGGAGAGGGTTTCAAGAAGACCAGCATCCTAGTGCACTTTTTTTGTGGCACTTGTCACTTTTTTAAGCGCACTCGGGTGTTGTACACGAATTCGGGCTTTCAAAAAAAAGAAAAAAAAAAAAAAAAAAAATCTGTTCTTATCAGTTTAATATCTGATACGTCCCCTATCTGGGGACCATATATTAAATGGATTTTTAGAACAGGGAGATGGAAAAAGAGCTTGCTCTGTCCACTCCACGCATTGACCTGGTATTGCAGTATCTCCAGGACCGGTGCACCCCTTCTTTAATGCAGTTTCTAAAATCAGAAAGAATTGAATTCAATGTTTTTTGTTCATTTTGCTTGTTTGTCGGATTTTGGGATGGACTCTTTGGCTTTGCTTTTCTTCTCCTCATTGGATTTTTCATGTTCAAAGTTGCAGAAGCCAGATTACAAGCTCATTTTGGTTCAACTTCAGCAACTGTGCATTGCATTGCCATGTAATGTGATGCAATGCTATCTTTCTAGCTCTCCCTTTTTACTTCCTTTTGGATAAACAGACATATTAGGCAAGCATTTTGGAGCTTTCACCTAAATAACTACAGGTGGTGAGATAAGCTGCACAATATAATTGACCTTTCAGTATATTGTTGCACACACACCATCTATTTAGCAAATGCCCTTGTTATCAACAGCAGCCTTTTAAACTCACCTGAGCTAACAGGTATGTGCGCTGGTTACTCTGCTGCGCTTAAAATTTCTTTTTTGGTTTGCTACAATGCCTTTTCTGAAACGTTGTCTCCTTCTGCTGGAACACTGACTTCTTTCATTTAATGCCTGCAGACTATAAAAGAGAACCCAACCCAAAAAGTTTGGTTGATTAGTCTGTGGCATTCTGTTAAACTGTTGCTTATGGCGGTCTCTGTGAGCTTCTCAGCGACATTCAGCCAGCCAGGTATCCTGCCTGCAGTAGATGGAATGTGGCAATGGAACGCTGGCTGCGCGTGTCATAATAGGCTCTGAGCCTTTATATACCTGTGCACAGCAGCAGCCACCTTCAGTCTGCTGCTGGACAGCCAGCAGCAGCAGCAGCAGGAGAGGTATGTAATCAGGAGCCCTCCTGCTAAGGGTAGACAGCTGCTCGTTCCACCCCACCCCCCGCCTTAATTGGTTCTCCTCCCTTCCAACGGTGTTGAGGCGGGTGGGAACAGCAGGGGGTGAAGGTGCTGTGTTTAAAGAGGTGGAGTTATGCAGATCTAAAACGCGTGGATTGCAGCAGCAGCAAGCCGAAAAGTGCAGGCATGTAAGGGATCTAGAGGTTGACAACATGTCTTCTTAACGGGAGTCCAGGAGCTCATCTCCACAAATGGACTTTTCAGGATCCTTGGGTGGCTCCGTAGTTTGAAACCAATTCTGGTTATCGCTTCTCGGCCTTTTGGCTAAGATCAAGTGCAGTGATCTAGCGGTTTCTGCCTTGGTCTTGGCTGGGAGGCGCTTGGGGTACCCGGCTCCTTGGCCTGGGGGGATCGCTACACTTATCGGTGGAGCCAAACCCCCCTGCTGCTATTAGGGAGTCGGATTAGTCTCTGGGCAACGAGAGGCGATCACCTTGTCACCACACATAGATGTGGGGGGCAACTGTCGCCACACATAGCTGTGGTGGCAACATTTGGAGGATTAAAAGGAAAAAACGGAAGGAAAACGGATCGTTGAGATGGAGTTTTGGAAAAAGAAGAGATGCTTACGTTTTTTTGTGAAACGGGAGACGGAAGAAACTTTTTTGGAAGAAAAATGGATTCTGGAAATTTTGAGGAAATATGAAGTTTTGGAGAAGGATATCTACTGTATGCAAGAAATAAAGCAAGGTAAAGTTTGTGATGTGACTCTAGTTTCTGAGGAAAAGTGCATTCATTTTTTCAAAGGCTGGAGTGAAGAGGATTCTGGGAAAATTGGAGTAAGTGCATCATTCATGGGGAAACCGAAGAGTGTGATAATTTACATGGACAATCCGTTTGTGGAAATAGAGGAGATAATGGTTTTTTTGGAATCTAAATGTAAGATGGTAAAGTTTCAGAAATTATACAGGAACAAAGTTGGTATTTGGAACGGAAAGAGACGTTTTTTGGTGTGGACAACAGGAGAAGAAAATTTGCATAATGGGAGGATTATGGTAAACGGGAGTTCTGGGTATTGTTACATGGAAAGCAGCAAAGGAACTTTTGAAAAGAACTTTGGAGGACAAAAGGAAGATATTGGTGATAAAATGAAGAAGGAAGTTGATGCCATAATTATAGAGGAGAATAAGCAGGGAAAAGAAGTTGAAAGTTTAAAGGTGAAATTGAAGAAAAAGGTAACGGTACAGGAAAATTGTGGATCAAGGAAAGTATCTGGTGAAAAGAAAGAAGTAAAAGAGGAAAAGGGTAAAGTGTTGGAGAAGGTGGTGACTTTCAGAGATGATGAGGAAGAGTATGATAGGGAACAGATGCGGTTAGAGCATGAGGAGGAAGAAAAGAAGTTAAGGGGTTTTGTTGGGAGGAAAGTAAAAGAGAAAAAGGGGATATTTAGTTTGGGAAACCGGGTGAAGTAATGTCAGTGGTGATTTGTTTGGAAACTGTTGAAACTGCAAAGGAATTGTTATGTTTAACTTTATATATATTAATACAAATGAAAAAATATAAATATAATATCTAAACACGATGATGGAACTAAAATCTTGAGTTTGGTGATATACGATTTAAGATTATAAAACTTAATTTCTGAGTGTTTGGAAAAAAAAAAAAAAAAAATCTGTTCTTATCAGTTTAATATCTGATACGTCCCCTATCTGGGGACCATATATTAAATGGATTTTTAGAACAGGGAGATGGAAAAAGAGCTTGCTCTGTCCACTCCACGCATTGACCTGGTATTGCAGTATCTCCAGGACCGGTGCACCCCTTCTTTAATGCAGTTTCTAAAATCAGAAAGAATTGAATTCAATGTTTTTTGTTCATTTTGCTTGTTTGTCGGATTTTGGGATGGACTCTTTGGCTTTGCTTTTCTTCTCCTCATTGGATTTTTCATGTTCAAAGTTGCAGAAGCCAGATTACAAGCTCATTTTGGTTCAACTTCAGCAACTGTGCATTGCATTGCCATGTAATGTGATGCAATGCTATCTTTCTAGCTCTCCCTTTTTACTTCCTTTTGGATAAACAGACATATTAGGCAAGCATTTTGGAGCTTTCACCTAAATAACTACAGGTGGTGAGATAAGCTGCACAATATAATTGACCTTTCAGTATATTGTTGCACACACACCATCTATTTAGCAAATGCCCTTGTTATCAACAGCAGCCTTTTAAACTCACCTGAGCTAACAGGTATGTGCGCTGGTTACTCTGCTGCGCTTAAAATTTCTTTTTTGGTTTGCTACAATGCCTTTTCTGAAACGTTGTCTCCTTCTGCTGGAACACTGACTTCTTTCATTTAATGCCTGCAGACTATAAAAGAGAACCCAACCCAAAAAGTTTGGTTGATTAGTCTGTGGCATTCTGTTAAACTGTTGCTTATGGCGGTCTCTGTGAGCTTCTCAGCGACATTCAGCCAGCCAGGTATCCTGCCTGCAGTAGATGGAATGTGGCAATGGAACGCTGGCTGCGCGTGTCATAATAGGCTCTGAGCCTTTATATACCTGTGCACAGCAGCAGCCACCTTCAGTCTGCTGCTGGACAGCCAGCAGCAGCAGCAGCAGGAGAGGTATGTAATCAGGAGCCCTCCTGCTAAGGGTAGACAGCTGCTCGTTCCACCCCACCCCCCGCCTTAATTGGTTCTCCTCCCTTCCAACGGTGTTGAGGCGGGTGGGAACAGCAGGGGGTGAAGGTGCTGTGTTTAAAGAGGTGGAGTTATGCAGATCTAAAACGCGTGGATTGCAGCAGCAGCAAGCCGAAAAGTGCAGGCATGTAAGGGATCTAGAGGTTGACAACATGTCTTCTTAACGGGAGTCCAGGAGCTCATCTCCACAAATGGACTTTTCAGGATCCTTGGGTGGCTCCGTAGTTTGAAACCAATTCTGGTTATCGCTTCTCGGCCTTTTGGCTAAGATCAAGTGTAGTATCTGTTCTTATCAGTTTAATATCTGATACGTCCCCTATCTGGGGACCATATATTAAATGGATTTTTAGAACAGGGAGATGGAAAAAGAGCTTGCTCTGTCCACTCCACGCATTGACCTGGTATTGCAGTATCTCCAGGACCGGTGCACCCCTTCTTTAATGCAGTTTCTAAAATCAGAAAGAATTGAATTCAATGTTTTTTGTTCATTTTGCTTGTTTGTCGGATTTTGGGATGGACTCTTTGGCTTTGCTTTTCTTCTCCTCATTGGATTTTTCATGTTCAAAGTTGCAGAAGCCAGATTACAAGCTCATTTTGGTTCAACTTCAGCAACTGTGCATTGCATTGCCATGTAATGTGATGCAATGCTATCTTTCTAGCTCTCCCTTTTTACTTCCTTTTGGATAAACAGACATATTAGGCAAGCATTTTGGAGCTTTCACCTAAATAACTACAGGTGGTGAGATAAGCTGCACAATATAATTGACCTTTCAGTATATTGTTGCACACACACCATCTATTTAGCAAATGCCCTTGTTATCAACAGCAGCCTTTTAAACTCACCTGAGCTAACAGGTATGTGCGCTGGTTACTCTGCTGCGCTTAAAATTTCTTTTTTGGTTTGCTACAATGCCTTTTCTGAAACGTTGTCTCCTTCTGCTGGAACACTGACTTCTTTCATTTAATGCCTGCAGACTATAAAAGAGAACCCAACCCAAAAAGTTTGGTTGATTAGTCTGTGGCATTCTGTTAAACTGTTGCTTATGGCGGTCTCTGTGAGCTTCTCAGCGACATTCAGCCAGCCAGGTATCCTGCCTGCAGTAGATGGAATGTGGCAATGGAACGCTGGCTGCGCGTGTCATAATAGGCTCTGAGCCTTTATATACCTGTGCACAGCAGCAGCCACCTTCAGTCTGCTGCTGGACAGCCAGCAGCAGCAGCAGCAGGAGAGGTATGTAATCAGGAGCCCTCCTGCTAAGGGTAGACAGCTGCTCGTTCCACCCCACCCCCCGCCTTAATTGGTTCTCCTCCCTTCCAACGGTGTTGAGGCGGGTGGGAACAGCAGGGGGTGAAGGTGCTGTGTTTAAAGAGGTGGAGTTATGCAGATCTAAAACGCGTGGATTGCAGCAGCAGCAAGCCGAAAAGTGCAGGCATGTAAGGGATCTAGAGGTTGACAACATGTCTTCTTAACGGGAGTCCAGGAGCTCATCTCCACAAATGGACTTTTCAGGATCCTTGGGTGGCTCCGTAGTTTGAAACCAATTCTGGTTATCGCTTCTCGGCCTTTTGGCTAAGATCAAGTGTAGTATCTGTTCTTATCAGTTTAATATCTGATACGTCCCCTATCTGGGGACCATATATTAAATGGATTTTTAGAACAGGGAGATGGAAAAAGAGCTTGCTCTGTCCACTCCACGCATTGACCTGGTATTGCAGTATCTCCAGGACCGGTGCACCCCTTCTTTAATGCAGTTTCTAAAATCAGAAAGAATTGAATTCAATGTTTTTTGTTCATTTTGCTTGTTTGTCGGATTTTGGGATGGACTCTTTGGCTTTGCTTTTCTTCTCCTCATTGGATTTTTCATGTTCAAAGTTGCAGAAGCCAGATTACAAGCTCATTTTGGTTCAACTTCAGCAACTGTGCATTGCATTGCCATGTAATGTGATGCAATGCTATCTTTCTAGCTCTCCCTTTTTACTTCCTTTTGGATAAACAGACATATTAGGCAAGCATTTTGGAGCTTTCACCTAAATAACTACAGGTGGTGAGATAAGCTGCACAATATAATTGACCTTTCAGTATATTGTTGCACACACACCATCTATTTAGCAAATGCCCTTGTTATCAACAGCAGCCTTTTAAACTCACCTGAGCTAACAGGTATGTGCGCTGGTTACTCTGCTGCGCTTAAAATTTCTTTTTTGGTTTGCTACAATGCCTTTTCTGAAACGTTGTCTCCTTCTGCTGGAACACTGACTTCTTTCATTTAATGCCTGCAGACTATAAAAGAGAACCCAACCCAAAAAGTTTGGTTGATTAGTCTGTGGCATTCTGTTAAACTGTTGCTTATGGCGGTCTCTGTGAGCTTCTCAGCGACATTCAGCCAGCCAGGTATCCTGCCTGCAGTAGATGGAATGTGGCAATGGAACGCTGGCTGCGCGTGTCATAATAGGCTCTGAGCCTTTATATACCTGTGCACAGCAGCAGCCACCTTCAGTCTGCTGCTGGACAGCCAGCAGCAGCAGCAGCAGGAGAGGTATGTAATCAGGAGCCCTCCTGCTAAGGGTAGACAGCTGCTCGTTCCACCCCACCCCCCGCCTTAATTGGTTCTCCTCCCTTCCAACGGTGTTGAGGCGGGTGGGAACAGCAGGGGGTGAAGGTGCTGTGTTTAAAGAGGTGGAGTTATGCAGATCTAAAACGCGTGGATTGCAGCAGCAGCAAGCCGAAAAGTGCAGGCATGTAAGGGATCTAGAGGTTGACAACATGTCTTCTTAACGGGAGTCCAGGAGCTCATCTCCACAAATGGACTTTTCAGGATCCTTGGGTGGCTCCGTAGTTTGAAACCAATTCTGGTTATCGCTTCTCGGCCTTTTGGCTAAGATCAAGTGTAGTATCTGTTCTTATCAGTTTAATATCTGATACGTCCCCTATCTGGGGACCATATATTAAATGGATTTTTAGAACAGGGAGATGGAAAAAGAGCTTGCTCTGTCCACTCCACGCATTGACCTGGTATTGCAGTATCTCCAGGACCGGTGCACCCCTTCTTTAATGCAGTTTCTAAAATCAGAAAGAATTGAATTCAATGTTTTTTGTTCATTTTGCTTGTTTGTCGGATTTTGGGATGGACTCTTTGGCTTTGCTTTTCTTCTCCTCATTGGATTTTTCATGTTCAAAGTTGCAGAAGCCAGATTACAAGCTCATTTTGGTTCAACTTCAGCAACTGTGCATTGCATTGCCATGTAATGTGATGCAATGCTATCTTTCTAGCTCTCCCTTTTTACTTCCTTTTGGATAAACAGACATATTAGGCAAGCATTTTGGAGCTTTCACCTAAATAACTACAGGTGGTGAGATAAGCTGCACAATATAATTGACCTTTCAGTATATTGTTGCACACACACCATCTATTTAGCAAATGCCCTTGTTATCAACAGCAGCCTTTTAAACTCACCTGAGCTAACAGGTATGTGCGCTGGTTACTCTGCTGCGCTTAAAATTTCTTTTTTGGTTTGCTACAATGCCTTTTCTGAAACGTTGTCTCCTTCTGCTGGAACACTGACTTCTTTCATTTAATGCCTGCAGACTATAAAAGAGAACCCAACCCAAAAAGTTTGGTTGATTAGTCTGTGGCATTCTGTTAAACTGTTGCTTATGGCGGTCTCTGTGAGCTTCTCAGCGACATTCAGCCAGCCAGGTATCCTGCCTGCAGTAGATGGAATGTGGCAATGGAACGCTGGCTGCGCGTGTCATAATAGGCTCTGAGCCTTTATATACCTGTGCACAGCAGCAGCCACTTTCAGTCTGCTGCTGGACAGCCAGCAGCAGCAGCAGCAGGAGAGGTATGTAATCAGGAGCCCTCCTGCTAAGGGTAGACAGCTGCTCGTTCCACCCCACCCCCCGCCTTAATTGGTTCTCCTCCCTTCCAACGGTGTTGAGGCGGGTGGGAACAGCAGGGGGTGAAGGTGCTGTGTTTAAAGAGGTGGAGTTATGCAGATCTAAAACGCGTGGATTGCAGCAGCAGCAAGCCGAAAAGTGCAGGCATGTAAGGGATCTAGAGGTTGACAACATGTCTTCTTAACGGGAGTCCAGGAGCTCATCTCCACAAATGGACTTTTCAGGATCCTTGGGTGGCTCCGTAGTTTGAAACCAATTCTGGTTATCGCTTCTCGGCCTTTTGGCTTAGATCTTGTATCTGGTCAGAAGGATCCTATAGTGTCTCCCCCTCGGCCTTGCAGCATCGCCACTTAGGTGGCTTAAGCTGCCTGCTGCTATTGGGGGGGGTCCAGAGGAAACGAGAGGTGATAATGGGCGTCAAGATTCGCTATGCCGGGACCGATGATATTCGGGTCAAAAATGCTTTTCGCATTGATATTGAGGAGTCGAAGAGGAATTTCTTTAACCTGCGGTTCTTGGTGGAAGTCGTCATCTTCAAGATTTTGAATGTTGGTCGTGGAGACATCATTTGCCTACAGGAGTTCCCAAAGAATGGCCGGTACGTTTTAGTCCTTGATCGTATGGCAGCTTGCCAGAATCTTTTCAAGACTCTAAAGGATCAGCAAGCCTTGGATCATCCGGCTCTTGATGGGCTTACATTCACGGTATTGTATACTAAGGGGGAAGTGCCAGTTGTTGTGTTTATGCACAACCCCCTTGTGGATGTGGAGGACATTACTAGATTCCTGAACCTTCATTGCAGCTATGTGTCCTACTCACACAAGGTGAGGAATGAGGTGGGCTTGTGGACTGGCAAACACAAGTTTTTTGTTCGGTTCCAGGAGGACCCCCAGGGACCTGGGGGTATCCACTACCCTCCCCTCAGTTTTGCCATCGGGAGGGATAGAGGGTATATGTTTTTTCCTGGTGCTCCGCGTTTTTGCAGGAAGTGTAAATCCTTTGGACACTACCAAGAGGACTGCACGGTGGAGAAGTTTTGTGGGAAATGCAATAAAGAGGGTCATCTGGCAATGGAGTGTACTAACTCCATGGTTTGTAATGCATGTGGCGAGGAGGGACACGCTTTCAAGGACTGTCCCCATCGTTCCAGGTCATATGCAGAGGCCGTGTCCCCACGTCCTACTACTGCCGCCACTATTGGTGAGGCGATCGAGGCAGTAAGGGACTTCATGGAAGAGATGGAGCAAGCACCCGATCCTGCTGGTGGAAGCGCTGTTGAGATAGAGCCTGCAGATATGTCAATTCTGCTTGATATGAGTGGTGAGGGAGAAGTGAGCGGTTCACTCTCCACAACGCCGGTGTTGGCTTTGGAAAGCTCAGAGGCAATTCATGAAGGTGGTGGTGGCCAGGGTGACTTCACCGGGGCTGTGGTGAGGCCCCCTGATGAGGACTCTGATGTGTCTTCTGCAAAGAAGTTCCGGCCAGATTTTTCACCTGCCAGTATTGGGAGCATCAGCCCCTTAAGTGATAGGAGCTATCCCGAGAGCTACAGTGCCTCTCCTAGGAGGTCTTTTTTGGAGGAGGGGGCCAGCATTCTCTGCTTAACATCAGGAATCGAGTTTCAAGACGAGAAAGGTTGACTCTTCGGTGGGGGGTATGTTCTTTTTTACCGAATATGGTTAAAAAATGGGCTCCAACGTGGGCTGTAGTGTACTGTCAATAAATGTAAGGCTTATAAAATCTAAGCCTAGAAGATTGGCTATACTGGAAGAACTAAAAAATCTTGGAGCAAATATTTACTGTCTGCAAGAGTGCGGAATTGAAGAGTCACCTCCTGAAAAGGACTGGGTATATGGGCATAGTATTTGGTCAGGTTCAATGACAAACAAAAATGATGGTGTGGGGATTTTGTTGGGGAATAGGGATTTAAGTTTTGAAAATTATATGGTGGTGGAGCCAGGTCGTTGTATAATGGCAGTGGTTAAGGGGAGAGGGTGGAGGGTGAAAATTGTTAACGTGTATTGTCCAATTAACAAAGGGGATAGGTTAGCACTATTAGAGAAAATACGTTTATTTTTGCCTGGAAGGATTCCAATATTATTAGTTGGTGATTTCAATTGTGTTTCTGAAGGGGAAATTGATGTCACGGGTAAGGTCCTTAATCAAATTACATCTGATTTTTCTTTTTTAGATGCAGCGGAATTTTTGAGTAAGCCACCACCGGCCACATATAGAGCTGATAGGGGAGGAATAGTGTCCAGGATTGACCGCATGCTGTATACAAATAGAGGTTTGGTGTGTAAATTTTTTTAAACAGCATGTTTTTTCTTTCACAGACCATGAATGTTTGTGGGGTATGTTTGAAGGTGATAAAAAAATGGTGCATGGTGTTGGGGTATGGAAGCTAAATGTTAGGTTGTTAGAGGATGTTAGGGTTATGAGAGACTTCGAAAGTAAGTATGAATGGTGGAGGTCTAGGAAAAATAATTTTGTGGATGTGACTGTATGGTGGGATTGGGTGAAAGTGGAAATTAAGAATTTTTTTAGGAGGTGGGGTTATAAAAAAGCAGCAATTGAAAGAGGCAGATTTAAAGATTTAAATATGAGGATTGAGTGGTTACATAAAATGAGTATGAAAGGAATTGATGTTAGTGATCAACTCAGAGGAGCGAGAGATGAGATGAAGCGTGTTTTGGAAAAGCGTGGGAAGGAAATTATTTTTAGGACGAGAGTTGAGCATTTGGATATGGATGAGAAGTGTACGAGGTACTTTTTTAAAAAAATGTGCAGTAAAAAAGATGAGTTGGATGAGGTTGTAAATGATAATGGTATGACTGTGGTTGGAAGGGAAGTGTTGGATGAGGTACATAGTTTCTATAGTAGTTTATTTGAGTCTAAATGGGTGGATGGGGGTTTGAAAGAGCATGTGTTAGGTATGTTGGAGAGTCAGCTTGAATCAGGGGAACGTGAGTGTTTGAGTGAGGATATTGTTTTTGATGAGGTTAAAAAGGCGGTGGATGGTGCGAAAAAGAATAAAACACCTGGGAAAGATGGGTTGCCTGTGGAGTTTTATGTAAAAGCATGGGATGTGATTGGTGTTGATTTTGTGGAGGTATGTCAATATATGTGGATGAATGGTGTACTTTGTAATTCCATGAAAGAAGGAGTAGTTGTTTTACTATATAAGAAGGGTGAGAAAAAGAATTTGCGTAATTGGAGGCCGATTACATTACTCAATGCAGATTATAAAGTCTTTAGCAAAATTCTGGCTAACCGTATGCGTGGGGTGATTGGAAGTGTGGTTGGTGATGATCAAGTGTGCGCGGTGCCAGGTAGGTGTATGACTGATAACCTCTTGTTGTTGAGAGACGTAATTGGAGATTGTATGTTTAGGAAGGGGAAATGTATGGTTTTTTGTGTGGATTTTGAGAAAGCTTTTGATAGAGTGTCGCATGCGTTTATGTTTGAGGTGTTAGTTAGGATGGGTTTTCCTAGTGTTTTTGTGAATGCCATAAGGTGTTTGTATGATGGTGTGGTGAGTGAAGTGTTAGTGAATGGATGTTTGAGTGAGAAGGTGTGCATAAAATCAGGGGTCAGGCAGGGGTGTCCGTTGTCCCCTGTCCTGTTTATAAGTGTGATTGAGCCCCTGTTGTGCATGATTCGGAAAGAGAAAGTGATGAATGGTCTTCTGATCCCAGGGAGTGGTGGAAAGACTGTAAAGGTAATGGGGTATATGGACGATGTTGTTGTGGTGAGTGATAATATGGCTGCTATGAATCGAGCAAGGTTGCTTTTAGATTTCTTTTGTGGTGCATCTGGTTTTAGGGTGAATTGGGGGAAGTGTAGCTTTAAGTGTTTCGGGGATTCGAGTGTTAGGATGGATGGTGTGATATGTGAAGAAGGTGCTATTAAGGTTTTGGGGGTGTGGTTTAACAAAGATCTGAAAGGGAATGAGAGTTGGGATGAATGCGGTAAGAGGATTGAACAGAAGTTAAATTTTTGGAGGTTACGGGACTTGACATTGTCAGGCAAAGTCCTTATTATTAAGTCAGTGATTCTTCCTATGTTACTTTTTGTGTCAGTGGTTTTTCCAGCCCCTTATAGGGGTTTTAGGCGGATTGAGAAGCTAATTTTTACGTTTTATTGGGGAAGTAAGATGGAAAAACTTAAAAGGGAATATTTGTGTAAGTTACGTGAACATGGGGGAATGGATTTCCCAAATTTTGAATTTTGTCTTGGTTTAAATTATATTAAAACGGTGGTTGTTCTGTTAGGTAGGGATAACAAGACGGCTTTTATGATTAAATATATGGCTGGATGGATGTTGTTTGGGTTGAAATGGATGAGAAGGGATGCAAGAGTGCCTGTTTCGTTTAAATGTCCAGTGTGGTATGAGTTTGTTGAAAAATTTGTTGTCAAGCATGATTTGTTGGATGTTCCTATGGGTGATTTCAAAGTGATAAGGAATGTAAGGAGAAGGATGCGTGTTAGAGAGTTTGAATGTAACATTAGGGGCTTGAGATCGAGTGAAGCGTTGTGTGTATGGAGGAACCTGAGTATAAAAGGAATATCGAATAGGCAGCGTGATATCGTATGGATGAGTTTGCATGAGATTTTGCCTGTGAGAGAGGTACAGAAGAGGAGGGATCTGATTAGAACAGAGGTATGTCCGAGGGATGGATGTGGGGCGAGTGAAACTGTTATGCATTTGGTTTGGAATTGTGATTATGCTCAGAGTGTTTGGAAGGGAGTGGGTGGTTTATGCAAGGAACTAGCGGGCGTGAATTTTATAAATTGGAGAGTGGTAATGTTTGGGATGGGTGCAAGTAGCCGGGTGAAAGAGAGATTGTTGTGGTTGATAATGGCATGTGTAATAGAAAGTCTGTGGGACGTTAGGAATTTGTGTTTATTTAAAAGGAAAATAATCTCAGTTAATAATTGTGTTAGGATGGTTTTGTCAAGGTTATACATAGTTTATTTATGGGACAGCCGTGGCGGTGGTGGCTCTGATTCAGAAGGTTTTTGGAAAGTAAAAAAATGGAGGTCACTGGTAAAGTACCAGTAAGTCCTTGTTTAAGTGTTGTGATCTGTCTTTTTTTATGATAATGGTATGTTTTATAGTTTTTTGTCCATTCAAAAGGTATTACAACTGTTTCAGTATAAAGTTATAAATATGAAATAAAGAAAGTACCATTATGATGTAAGACTGGGCAACGTAGTATGAGTTTTTATACTATTGATTGTTGCTTGAAAAATTTTACTGAATGGTATAAAAAAAAAAAAAAAATCTGTTCTTAT
The DNA here is from genome assembly GCF_046119375.1 of Phyllobates terribilis. Classification (NCBI taxonomy): domain Eukaryota; kingdom Metazoa; phylum Chordata; class Amphibia; order Anura; family Dendrobatidae; genus Phyllobates; species Phyllobates terribilis. The sequence continues at coordinate 31,339 of NW_027363784.1, read as the reverse complement.
CAGTTTAATATCTGATACGTCCCCTATCTGGGGACCATATATTAAATGGATTTTTAGAACAGGGAGATGGAAAAAGAGCTTGCTCTGTCCACTCCACGCATTGACCTGGTATTGCAGTATCTCCAGGACCGGTGCACCCCTTCTTTAATGCAGTTTCTAAAATCAGAAAGAATTGAATTCAATGTTTTTTGTTCATTTTGCTTGTTTGTCGGATTTTGGGATGGACTCTTTGGCTTTGCTTTTCTTCTCCTCATTGGATTTTTCATGTTCAAAGTTGCAGAAGCCAGATTACAAGCTCATTTTGGTTCAACTTCAGCAACTGTGCATTGCATTGCCATGTAATGTGATGCAATGCTATCTTTCTAGCTCTCCCTTTTTACTTCCTTTTGGATAAACAGACATATTAGGCAAGCATTTTGGAGCTTTCACCTAAATAACTACAGGTGGTGAGATAAGCTGCACAATATAATTGACCTTTCAGTATATTGTTGCACACACACCATCTATTTAGCAAATGCCCTTGTTATCAACAGCAGCCTTTTAAACTCACCTGAGCTAACAGGTATGTGCGCTGGTTACTCTGCTGCGCTTAAAATTTCTTTTTTGGTTTGCTACAATGCCTTTTCTGAAACGTTGTCTCCTTCTGCTGGAACACTGACTTCTTTCATTTAATGCCTGCAGACTATAAAAGAGAACCCAACCCAAAAAGTTTGGTTGATTAGTCTGTGGCATTCTGTTAAACTGTTGCTTATGGCGGTCTCTGTGAGCTTCTCAGCGACATTCAGCCAGCCAGGTATCCTGCCTGCAGTAGATGGAATGTGGCAATGGAACGCTGGCTGCGCGTGTCATAATAGGCTCTGAGCCTTTATATACCTGTGCACAGCAGCAGCCACCTTCAGTCTGCTGCTGGACAGCCAGCAGCAGCAGCAGCAGGAGAGGTATGTAATCAGGAGTCCTCCTGCTAAGGGTAGACAGCTGCTCGTTCCACCCCACCCCCCGCCTTAATTGGTTCTCCTCCCTTCCAACGGTGTTGAGGCGGGTGGGAACAGCAGGGGGTGAAGGTGCTGTGTTTAAAGAGGTGGAGTTATGCAGATCTAAAACGCGTGGATTGCAGCAGCAGCAAGCCGAAAAGTGCAGGCATGTAAGGGATCTAGAGGTTGACAACATGTCTTCTTAACGGGAGTCCAGGAGCTCATCTCCACAAATGGACTTTTCAGGATCCTTGGGTGGCTCCGTAGTTTGAAACCAATTCTGGTTATCGCTTCTCGGCCTTTTGGCTAAGATCAAGTGTAGTATCTGTTCTTATCAGTTTAATATCTGATACGTCCCCTATCTGGGGACCATATATTAAATGGATTTTTAGAACAGGGAGATGGAAAAAGAGCTTGCTCTGTCCACACCACGCATTGACCTGGTATTGCAGTATCTCCAGGACTGGTGCACCCTTTCTTTAATGCAGTTTCTAAAATCAGAAAGAATTGAATTCAATGTTTTTTGTTCATTTTGCTTGTTTGTCGGATTTTGGGATGGACTCTTTGGCTTTGCTTTTCTTCTCCTCATTGGATTTTTCATGTTCAAAGTTGCAGAAGCCAGATTACAAGCTCATTTTGGTTCAACTTCAGCAACTGTGCATTGCATTGCCATGTAATGTGATGCAATGCTATCTTTCTAGCTCTCCCTTTTTACTTGCTTTTGGATAAACAGACATATTAGGCAAGCATTTTGGAGCTTTCACCTAAATAACTACAGGTGGTGAGATAAGCTGCACAATATAATTGACCTTTCAGTATATTGTTGCACACACACCATCTATTTAGCAAATGCCCTTGTTATCAACAGCAGCCTTTTAAACTCACCTGAGCTAACAGGTATGTGTGCTGGTTACTCTGCTGCGCTTAAAATTTCTTTTTTGGTTTGCTACAATGCCTTTTCTGAAACGTTGTCTCCTTCTGCTGGAACACTGACTTCTTTCATTTAATGCCTGCAGACTATAAAAGAGAACCCAACCCAAAAAGTTTGGTTGATTAGTCTGTGGCATTCTGTTAAACTGTTGCTTATGGCGGTCTCTGTGAGCTTCTCAGCGACATTCAGCCAGCCAGGTATCCTGCCTGCAGTAGATGGAATGTGGCAATGGAACGCTGGCTGCGCGTGTCATAATAGGCTCTGAGCCTTTATATACCTGTGCACAGCAGCAGCCACCTTCAGTCTGCTGCTGGACAGCCAGCAGCAGCAGGAGAGGTATGTAATCAGGAGCCCTCCTGCTAAGGGTAGACAGCTGCTCGTTCCACCCCACCCCCCGCCTTAATTGGTTCTCCTCCCCTCCAACGGTGTTGAGGCGGGTGGGAACAGCAGGGGGTGAAGGTGCTGTGTTTAAAGAGGTGGAGTTATGCAGATCTAAAACGCGTGGATTGCAGCAGCAGCAAGCCGAAAAGTGCAGGCATGTAAGGGATCTAGAGGTTGACAACATGTCTTCTTAACGGGAGTCCAGGAGCTCATCTCCACAAATGGACTTTTCAGGATCCTTGGGTGGCTCCGTAGTTTGAAACCAATTCTGGTTATCGCTTCTCGGCCTTTTGGCTAAGATCAAGTGTAGTATCTGTTCTTATCAGTTTAATATCTGATACGTCCCCTATCTGGGGACCATATATTAAATGGATTTTTAGAACAGGGAGATGGAAAAAGAGCTTGCTCTGTCCACTCCACGCATTGACCTGGTATTGCAGTATCTCCAGGACCGGTGCACCCCTTCTTTAATGCAGTTTCTAAAATCAGAAAGAATTGAATTCAATGTTTTTTGTTCATTTTGCTTGTTTGTCGGATTTTGGGATGGACTCTTTGGCTTTGCTTTTCTTCTCCTCATTGGATTTTTCATGTTCAAAGTTGCAGAAGCCAGATTACAAGCTCATTTTGGTTCAACTTCAGCAACTGTGCATTGCATTGCCATGTAATGTGATGCAATGCTATCTTTCTAGCTCTCCCTTTTTACTTCCTTTTGGATAAACAGACATATTAGGCAAGCATTTTGGAGCTTTCACCTAAATAACTACAGGTGGTGAGATAAGCTGCACAATATAATTGACCTTTCAGTATATTGTTGCACACACACCATCTATTTAGCAAATGCCCTTGTTATCAACAGCAGCCTTTTAAACTCACCTGAGCTAACAGGTATGTGCGCTGGTTACTCTGCTGCGCTTAAAATTTCTTTTTTGGTTTGCTACAATGCCTTTTCTGAAACGTTTTCTCCTTCTGCTGGAACACTGACTTCTTTCATTTAATGCCTGCAGACCATAAAAGAGAACCCAACCCAAAAAGTTTGGTTGATTAGTCTGTGGCATTCTGTTAAACTGTTGCTTATGGCGGTCTCTGTGAGCTTCTCAGCGACATTCAGCCAGCCAGGTATCCTGCCTGCAGTAGATGGAATGTGGCAATGGAACGCTGGCTGCGCGTGTCATAATAGGCTCTGAGCCTTTATATACCTGTGCACAGCAGCAGCCACCTTCAGTCTGCTGCTGGACAGCCAGCAGCAGCAGCAGCAGGAGAGGTATGTAATCAGGAGCCCTCCTGCTAAGGGTAGACAGCTGCTCGTTCCACCCCACCCCCCGCCTTAATTGGTTCTCCTCCCTTCCAACGGTGTTGAGGCGGGTGGGAACAGCAGGGGGTGAAGGTGCTGTGTTTAAAGAGGTGGAGTTATGCAGATCTAAAACGCGTGGATTGCAGCAGCAGCAAGCCGAAAAGTGCAGGCATGTAAGGGATCTAGAGGTTGACAACATGTCTTCTTAACGGGAGTCCAGGAGCTCATCTCCACAAATGGACTTTTCAGGATCCTTGGGTGGCTCCGTAGTTTGAAACCAATTCTGGTTATCGCTTCTCGGCCTTTTGGCTAAGATCAAGTGTAGTATCTGTTCTTATCAGTTTAATATCTGATACGTCCCCTATCTGGGGACCATATATTAAATGGATTTTTAGAACAGGGAGATGGAAAAAGAGCTTGCTCTGTCCACTCCACGCATTGACCTGGTATTGCAGTATCTCCAGGACCGGTGCACCCATTCTTTAATGCAGTTTCTAAAATCAGAAAGAATTGAATTCAATGTTTTTTGTTCATTTTGCTTGTTTGTCGGATTTTGGGATGGACTCTTTGGCTTTGCTTTTCTTCTCCTCATTGGATTTTTCATGTTCAAAGTTGCAGAAGCCAGATTACAAGCTCATTTTGGTTCAACTTCAGCAACTGTGCATTGCATTGCTATGTAATGTGATGCAATGCTATCTTTCTAGCTCTCCCTTTTTACTTCCTTTTGGATAAACAGACATATTAGGCAAGCATTTTGGAGCTTTCACCTAAATAACTACAGGTGGTGAGATAAGCTGCACAATATAATTGACCTTTCAGTATATTGTTGCACACACACCATCTATTTAGCAAATGCCCTTGTTATCAACAGCAGCCTTTTAAACTCACCTGAGCTAACAGGTATGTGCGCTGGTTACTCTGCTGCGCTTAAAATTTCTTTTTTGGTTTGCTACAATGCCTTTTCTGAAACGTTGTCTCCTTCTGCTGGAACACTGACTTCTTTCATTTAATGCCTGCAGACTATAAAAGAGAACCCAACCCAAAAAGTTTGGTTGATTAGTCTGTGGCATTCTGTTAAACTGTTGCTTATGGCGGTCTCTGTGAGCTTCTCAGCGACATTCAGCCAGCCAGGTATCCTGCCTGCAGTAGATGGAATGTGGCAATGGAACGCTGGCTGCGCGTGTCATAATAGGCTCTGAGCCTTTATATACCTGTGCACAGCAGCAGCCACCTTCAGTCTGCTGCTGGACAGCCAGCAGCAGCAGCAGCAGGAGAGGTATGTAATCAGGAGCCCTCCTGCTAAGGGTAGACAGCTGCTCGTTCCACCCCACCCCCCGCCTTAATTGGTTCTCCTCCCTTCCAACGGTGTTGAGGCGGGTGGGAACAGCAGGGGGTGAAGGTGCTGTGTTTAAAGAGGTGGAGTTATGCAGATCTAAAACGCGTGGATTGCAGCAGCAGCAAGCCGAAAAGTGCAGGCATGTAAGGGATCTAGAGGTTGACAACATGTCTTCTTAACGGGAGTCCAGGAGCTCATCTCCACAAATGGACTTTTCAGGATCCTTGGGTGGCTCCGTAGTTTGAAACCAATTCTGGTTATCGCTTCTCGGCCTTTTGGCTAAGATCAAGTGCAGTGATCTAGCGGTTTCTGCCTTGGTCTTGGCTGGGAGGCGCTTGGGGTACCCGGCTCCTTGGCCTGGGGGGATCGCTACACTTATCGGTGGAGCCAAACCCCCCTGCTGCTATTAGGGAGTCGGATTAGTCCCTGGGCAACGAGAGGCGATCACCTTGTCACCACACATAGCTGTGGGGGGCAACTGTCGCCACACATAGCTGTGGTGGCAACATTTGGAGGATTAAAAGGAAAAAACGGAAGGAAAACGGATCGTTGAGATGGAGTTTTGGAAAAAGAAGAGATGCTTACGTTTTTTTGTGAAACGGGAGACGGAAGAAACTTTTTTGGAAGAAAAATGGATTCTGGAAATTTTGAGGAAATATGAAGTTTTGGAGAAGGATATCTACTGTATGCAAGAAATAAAGCAAGGTAAAGTTTGTGATGTGACTCTAGTTTCTGAGGAAAAGTGCATTCATTTTTTCAAAGGCTGGAGTGAAGAGGATTCTGGGAAAATTGGAGTAAGTGCATCATTCATGGGGAAACCGAAGAGTGTGATAATTTACATGGACAATCCGTTTGTGGAAATAGAGGAGATAATGGTTTTTTTGGAATCTAAATGTAAGATGGTAAAGTTTCAGAAATTATACAGGAACAAAGTTGGTATTTGGAACGGAAAGAGACGTTTTTTGGTGTGGACAACAGGAGAAGAAAATTTGCATAATGGGAGGATTATGGTAAACGGGAGTTCTGGGTATTGTTACATGGAAAGCAGCAAAGGAACTTTTGAAAAGAACTTTGGAGGACAAAAGGAAGATATTGGTGATAAAATGAAGAAGGAAGTTGATGCCATAATTATAGAGGAGAATAAGCAGGGAAAAGAAGTTGAAAGTTTAAAGGTGAAATTGAAGAAAAAGGTAACGGTACAGGAAAATTGTGGATCAAGGAAAGTATCTGGTGAAAAGAAAGAAGTAAAAGAGGAAAAGGGTAAAGTGTTGGAGAAGGTGGTGACTTTCAGAGATGATGAGGAAGAGTATGATAGGGAACAGATGCGGTTAGAGCATGAGGAGGAAGAAAAGAAGTTAAGGGGTTTTGTTGGGAGGAAAGTAAAAGAGAAAAAGGGGATATTTAGTTTGGGAAACCGGGTGAAGTAATGTCAGTGGTGATTTGTTTGGAAACTGTTGAAACTGCAAAGGAATTGTTATGTTTAACTTTATATATATTAATTCAAATGAAAAAATATAAATATAATATCTAAACACGATGATGGAACTAAAATCTTGAGTTTGGTGATATACGATTTAAGATTATAAAACTTAATTTCTGAGTGTTTGGAAAAAAAAAAAAAAAAAATCTGTTCTTATCAGTTTAATATCTGATACGTCCCCTATCTGGGGACCATATATTAAATGGATTTTTAGAACAGGGAGATGGAAAAAGAGCTTGCTCTGTCCACTCCACGCATTGACCTGGTATTGCAGTATCTCCAGGACCGGTGCACCCCTTCTTTAATGCAGTTTCTAAAATCAGAAAGAATTGAATTCAATGTTTTTTGTTCATTTTGCTTGTTTGTCGGATTTTGGGATGGACTCTTTGGCTTTGCTTTTCTTCTCCTCATTGGATTTTTCATGTTCAAAGTTGCAGAAGCCAGATTACAAGCTCATTTTGGTTCAACTTCAGCAACTGTGCATTGCATTGCCATGTAATGTGATGCAATGCTATCTTTCTAGCTCTCCCTTTTTACTTCCTTTTGGATAAACAGACATATTAGGCAAGCATTTTGGAGCTTTCACCTAAATAACTACAGGTGGTGAGATAAGCTGCACAATATAATTGACCTTTCAGTATATTGTTGCACACACACCATCTATTTAGCAAATGCCCTTGTTATCAACAGCAGCCTTTTAAACTCACCTGAGCTAACAGGTATGTGCGCTGGTTACTCTGCTGCGCTTAAAATTTCTTTTTTGGTTTGCTACAATGCCTTTTCTGAAACGTTGTCTCCTTCTGCTGGAACACTGACTTCTTTCATTTAATGCCTGCAGACTATAAAAGAGAACCCAACCCAAAAAGTTTGGTTGATTAGTCTGTGGCATTCTGTTAAACTGTTGCTTATGGCGGTCTCTGTGAGCTTCTCAGCGACATTCAGCCAGCCAGGTATCCTGCCTGCAGTAGATGGAATGTGGCAATGGAACGCTGGCTGCGCGTGTCATAATAGGCTCTGAGCCTTTATATACCTGTGCACAGCAGCAGCCACCTTCAGTCTGCTGCTGGACAGCCAGCAGCAGCAGCAGCAGGAGAGGTATGTAATCAGGAGCCCTCCTGCTAAGGGTAGACAGCTGCTCGTTCCACCCCACCCCCCGCCTTAATTGGTTCTCCTCCCTTCCAACGGTGTTGAGGCGGGTGGGAACAGCAGGGGGTGAAGGTGCTGTGTTTAAAGAGGTGGAGTTATGCAGATCTAAAACGCGTGGATTGCAGCAGCAGCAAGCCGAAAAGTGCAGGCATGTAAGGGATCTAGAGGTTGACAACATGTCTTCTTAACGGGAGTCCAGGAGCTCATCTCCACAAATGGACTTTTCAGGATCCTTGGGTGGCTCCGTAGTTTGAAACCAATTCTGGTTATCGCTTCTCGGCCTTTTGGCTAAGATCAAGTGTAGTATCTGTTCTTATCAGTTTAATATCTGATACGTCCCATATCTGGGGACCATATATTAAATGGATTTTTAGAACAGGGAGATGGAAAAAGAGCTTGCTCTGTCCACTCCACGCATTGACCTGGTATTGCAGTATCTCCAGGACCGGTGCACCCCTTCTTTAATGCAGTTTCTAAAATCAGAAAGAATTGAATTCGATGTTTTTTGTTCATTTTGCTTGTTTGTCGGATTTTGGGATGGACTCTTTGGCTTTGCTTTTCTTCTCCTCATTGGATTTTTCATGTTCAAAGTTGCAGAAGCCAGATTACAAGCTCATTTTGGTTCAACTTCAGCAACTGTGCATTGCATTGCCATGTAATGTGATGCAATGCTATCTTTCTAGCTCTCCCTTTTTACTTCCTTTTGGATAAACAGACATATTAGGCAAGCATTTTGGAGCTTTCACCTAAATAACTACAGGTGGTGAGATAAGCTGCACAATATAATTGACCTTTCAGTATATTGTTGCACACACACCATCTATTTAGCAAATGCCCTTGTTATCAACAGCAGCCTTTTAAACTCACCTGAGCTAACAGGTATGTGCGCTGGTTACTCTGCTGCGCTTAAAATTTCTTTTTTGGTTTGCTACAATGCCTTTTCTGAAACGTTGTCTCCTTCTGCTGGAACACTGACTTCTTTCATTTAATGCCTGCAGACTATAAAAGAGAACCCAACCCAAAAAGTTTGGTTGATTAGTCTGTGGCATTCTGTTAAACTGTTGCTTATGGCGGTCTCTGTGAGCTTCTCAGCGACATTCAGCCAGCCAGGTATCCTGCCTGCAGTAGATGGAATGTGGCAATGGAACGCTGGCTGCGCGTGTCATAATAGGCTCTGAGCCTTTATATACCTGTGCACAGCAGCAGCCACCTTCAGTCTGCTGCTGGACAGCCAGCAGCAGCAGCAGCAGGAGAGGTATGTAATCAGGAGCCCTCCTGCTAAGGGTAGACAGCTGCTCGTTCCACCCCACCCCCCGCCTTAATTGGTTCTCCTCCCTTCCAACGGTGTTGAGGCGGGTGGGAACAGCAGGGGGTGAAGGTGCTGTGTTTAAAGAGGTGGAGTTATGCAGATCTAAAACGCGTGGATTGCAGCAGCAGCAAGCCGAAAAGTGCAGGCATGTAAGGGATCTAGAGGTTGACAACATGTCTTCTTAACGGGAGTCCAGGAGCTCATCTCCACAAATGGACTTTTCAGGATCCTTGGGTGGCTCCGTAGTTTGAAACCAATTCTGGTTATCGCTTCTCGGCCTTTTGGCTTAGATCTTGTATCTGGTCAGAAGGATCCTATAGTGTCTCCCCCTCGGCCTTGCAGCATCGCCACTTAGGTGGCTTAAGCTGCCTGCTGCTATTGGGGGGGGTCCAGAGGAAACGAGAGGTGATAATGGGCGTCAAGATTCGCTATGCCGGGACCGATGATATTCGGGTCAAAAATGCTTTTCGCATTGATATTGAGGAGTCGAAGAGGAATTTCTTTAACCTGCGGTTCTTGGTGGAAGTCGTCATCTTCAAGATTTTGAATGTTGGTCGTGGAGACATCATTTGCCTACAGGAGTTCCCAAAGAATGGCCGGTACGTTTTAGTCCTTGATCGTATGGCAGCTTGCCAGAATCTTTTCAAGACTCTAAAGGATCAGCAAGCCTTGGATCATCCGGCTCTTGATGGGCTTACATTCACGGTATTGTATACTAAGGGGGAAGTGCCAGTTGTTGTGTTTATGCACAACCCCCTTGTGGATGTGGAGGACATTACTAGATTCCTGAACCTTCATTGCAGCTATGTGTCCTACTCACACAAGGTGAGGAATGAGGTGGGCTTGTGGACTGGCAAACACAAGTTTTTTGTTCGGTTCCAGGAGGACCCCCAGGGACCTGGGGGTATCCACTACCCTCCCCTCAGTTTTGCCATCGGGAGGGATAGAGGGTATATGTTTTTTCCTGGTGCTCCGCGTTTTTGCAGGAAGTGTAAATCCTTTGGACACTACCAAGAGGACTGCACGGTGGAGAAGTTTTGTGGGAAATGCAATAAAGAGGGTCATCTGGCAATGGAGTGTACTAACTCCATGGTTTGTAATGCATGTGGCGAGGAGGGACACGCTTTCAAGGACTGTCCCCATCGTTCCAGGTCATATGCAGAGGCCGTGTCCCCACGTCCTACTACTGCCGCCACTATTGGTGAGGCGATCGAGGCAGTAAGGGACTTCATGGAAGAGATGGAGCAAGCACCCGATCCTGCTGGTGGAAGCGCTGTTGAGATAGAGCCTGCAGATATGTCAATTCTGCTTGATATGAGTGGTGAGGGAGAAGTGAGCGGTTCACTCTCCACAACGCCGGTGTTGGCTTTGGAAAGCTCAGAGGCAATTCATGAAGGTGGTGGTGGCCAGGGTGACTTCACCGGGGCTGTGGTGAGGCCCCCTGATGAGGACTCTGATGTGTCTTCTGCAAAGAAGTTCCGGCCAGATTTTTCACCTGCCAGTATTGGGAGCATCAGCCCCTTAAGTGATAGGAGCTATCCCGAGAGCTACAGTGCCTCTCCTAGGAGGTCTTTTTTGGAGGAGGGGGCCAGCATTCTCTGCTTAACATCAGGAATCGAGTTTCAAGACGAGAAAGGTTGACTCTTCGGTGGGGGGTATGTTCTTTTTTACCGAATATGGTTAAAAAATGGGCTCCAACGTGGGCTGTAGTGTACTGTCAATAAATGTAAGGCTTATAAAATCTAAGCCTAGAAGATTGGCTATACTGGAAGAACTAAAAAATCTTGGAGCAAATATTTACTGTCTGCAAGAGTGCGGAATTGAAGAGTCACCTCCTGAAAAGGACTGGGTATATGGGCATAGTATTTGGTCAGGTTCAATGACAAACAAAAATGATGGTGTGGGGATTTTGTTGGGGAATAGGGATTTAAGTTTTGAAAATTATATGGTGGTGGAGCCAGGTCGTTGTATAATGGCAGTGGTTAAGGGGAGAGGGTGGAGGGTGAAAATTGTTAACGTGTATTGTCCAATTAACAAAGGGGATAGGTTAGCACTATTAGAGAAAATACGTTTATTTTTGCCTGGAAGGATTCCAATATTATTAGTTGGTGATTTCAATTGTGTTTCTGAAGGGGAAATTGATGTCACGGGTAAGGTCCTTAATCAAATTACATCTGATTTTTCTTTTTTAGATGCAGCGGAATTTTTGAGTAAGCCACCACCGGCCACATATAGAGCTGATAGGGGAGGAATAGTGTCCAGGATTGACCGCATGCTGTATACAAATAGAGGTTTGGTGTGTAAATTTTTTAAACAGCATGTTTTTTCTTTCACAGACCATGAATGTTTGTGGGGTATGTTTGAAGGTGATAAAAAAATGGTGCATGGTGTTGGGGTATGGAAGCTAAATGTTAGGTTGTTAGAGGATGTTAGGGTTATGAGAGACTTCGAAAGTAAGTATGAATGGTGGAGGTCTAGGAAAAATAATTTTGTGGATGTGACTGTATGGTGGGATTGGGTGAAAGTGGAAATTAAGAATTTTTTTAGGAGGTGGGGTTATAAAAAAGCAGCAATTGAAAGAGGCAGATTTAAAGATTTAAATATGAGGATTGAGTGGTTACATAAAATGAGTATGAAAGGAATTGATGTTAGTGATCAACTCAGAGGAGCGAGAGATGAGATGAAGCGTGTTTTGGAAAAGCGTGGGAAGGAAATTATTTTTAGGACGAGAGTTGAGCATTTGGATATGGATGAGAAGTGTACGAGGTACTTTTTTAAAAAAATGTGCAGTAAAAAAGATGAGTTGGATGAGGTTGTAAATGATAATGGTATGACTGTGGTTGGAAGGGAAGTGTTGGATGAGGTACATAGTTTCTATAGTAGTTTATTTGAGTCTAAATGGGTGGATGGGGGTTTGAAAGAGCATGTGTTAGGTATGTTGGAGAGTCAGCTTGAATCAGGGGAACGTGAGTGTTTGAGTGAGGATATTGTTTTTGATGAGGTTAAAAAGGCGGTGGATGGTGCGAAAAAGAATAAAACACCTGGGAAAGATGGGTTGCCTGTGGAGTTTTATGTAAAAGCATGGGATGTGATTGGTGTTGATTTTGTGGAGGTATGTCAATATATGTGGATGAATGGTGTACTTTGTAATTCCATGAAAGAAGGAGTAGTTGTTTTACTATATAAGAAGGGTGAGAAAAAGAATTTGCGTAATTGGAGGCCGATTACATTACTCAATGCAGATTATAAAGTCTTTAGCAAAATTCTGGCTAACCGTATGCGTGGGGTGATTGGAAGTGTGGTTGGTGATGATCAAGTGTGCGCGGTGCCAGGTAGGTGTATGACTGATAACCTCTTGTTGTTGAGAGACGTAATTGGAGATTGTATGTTTAGGAAGGGGAAATGTATGGTTTTTTGTGTGGATTTTGAGAAAGCTTTTGATAGAGTGTCGCATGCGTTTATGTTTGAGGTGTTAGTTAGGATGGGTTTTCCTAGTGTTTTTGTGAATGCCATAAGGTGTTTGTATGATGGTGTGGTGAGTGAAGTGTTAGTGAATGGATGTTTGAGTGAGAAGGTGTGCATAAAATCAGGGGTCAGGCAGGGGTGTCCGTTGTCCCCTGTCCTGTTTATAAGTGTGATTGAGCCCCTGTTGTGCATGATTCGGAAAGAGAAAGTGATGAATGGTCTTCTGATCCCAGGGAGTGGTGGAAAGACTGTAAAGGTAATGGGGTATATGGACGATGTTGTTGTGGTGAGTGATAATATGGCTGCTATGAATCGAGCAAGGTTGCTTTTAGATTTCTTTTGTGGTGCATCTGGTTTTAGGGTGAATTGGGGGAAGTGTAGCTTTAAGTGTTTCGGGGATTCGAGTGTTAGGATGGATGGTGTGATATGTGAAGAAGGTGCTATTAAGGTTTTGGGGGTGTGGTTTAACAAAGATCTGAAAGGGAATGAGAGTTGGGATGAATGCGGTAAGAGGATTGAACAGAAGTTAAATTTTTGGAGGTTACGGGACTTGACATTGTCAGGCAAAGTCCTTATTATTAAGTCAGTGATTCTTCCTATGTTACTTTTTGTGTCAGTGGTTTTTCCAGCCCCTTATAGGGGTTTTAGGCGGATTGAGAAGCTAATTTTTACGTTTTATTGGGGAAGTAAGATGGAAAAACTTAAAAGGGAATATTTGTGTAAGTTACGTGAACATGGGGGAATGGATTTCCCAAATTTTGAATTTTGTCTTGGTTTAAATTATATTAAAACGGTGGTTGTTCTGTTAGGTAGGGATAACAAGACGGCTTTTATGATTAAATATATGGCTGGATGGATGTTGTTTGGGTTGAAATGGATGAGAAGGGATGCAAGAGTGCCTGTTTCGTTTAAATGTCCAGTGTGGTATGAGTTTGTTGAAAAATTTGTTGTCAAGCATGATTTGTTGGATGTTCCTATGGGTGATTTCAAAGTGATAAGGAATGTAAGGAGAAGGATGCGTGTTAGAGAGTTTGAATGTAACATTAGGGGCTTGAGATCGAGTGAAGCGTTGTGTGTATGGAGGAACCTGAGTATAAAAGGAATATCGAATAGGCAGCGTGATATCGTATGGATGAGTTTGCATGAGATTTTGCCTGTGAGAGAGGTACAGAAGAGGAGGGATCTGATTAGAACAGAGGTCTGTCCGAGGGATGGATGTGGGGCGAGTGAAACTGTTATGCATTTGGTTTGGAATTGTGATTATGCTCAGAGTGTTTGGAAGGGAGTGGGTGGTTTATGCAAGGAACTAGCGGGCGTGAATTTTATAAATTGGAGAGTGGTAATGTTTGGGATGGGTGCAAGTAGCCGGGTGAAAGAGAGATTGTTGTGGTTGATAATGGCATGTGTAATAGAAAGTCTGTGGGACGTTAGGAATTTGTGTTTATTTAAAAGGAAAATAATCTCAGTTAATAATTGTGTTAGGATGGTTTTGTCAAGGTTATACATAGTTTATTTATGGGACAGCCGTGGCGGTGGTGGCTCTGATTCAGAAGGTTTTTGGAAAGTAAAAAAATGGAGGTCACTGGTAAAGTACCAGTAAGTCCTTGTTTAAGTGTTGTGATCTGTCTTTTTTTATGATAATGGTATGTTTTATAGTTTTTTGTCCATTCAAAAGGTATTACAACTGTTTCAGTATAAAGTTATAAATATGAAATAAAGAAAGTACCATTATGATGTAAGACTGGGCAACGTAGTATGAGTTTTTATACTATTGATTGTTGCTTGAAAAATTTTACTGAATGGTATAAAAAAAAAAAAAAAATCTGTTCTTATCAGTTTAATATCTGATACGTCCCCTATCTGGGGACCATATATTAAATGGATTTTTAGAACAGGGAGATGGAAAAAGAGCTTGCTCTGTCCACTCCACGCATTGACCTGGTATTGCAGTATCTCCAGGACCGGTGCACCCCTTCTTTAATGCAGTTTCTAAAATCAGAAAGAATTGAATTCAATGTTTTTTGTTCATTTTGCTTGTTTGTCGGATTTTGGGATGGACTCTTTGGCTTTGCTTTTCTTCTCCTCATTGGATTTTTCATGTTCAAAGTTGCAGAAGCCAGATTACAAGCTCATTTTGGTTCAACTTCAGCAACTGTGCATTGCATTGCCATGTAATGTGATGCAATGCTATCTTTCTAGCTCTCCCTTTTTACTTCCTTTTGGATAAACAGACATATTAGGCAAGCATTTTGGAGCTTTCACCTAAATAACTACAGGTGGTGAGATAAGCTGCACAATATAATTGACCTTTCAGTATATTGTTGCACACACACCATCTATTTAGCAAATGCCCTTGATATCAACAGCAGCCTTTTAAACTCACCTGAGCTAACAGGTATGTGCGCTGGTTACTCTGCTGCGCTTAAAATTTCTTTTTTGGTTTGCTACAATGCCTTTTCTGAAACGTTGTCTCCTTCTGCTGGAACACTGACTTCTTTCATTTAATGCCTGCAGACTATAAAAGAGAACCCAACCCAAAAAGTTTGGTTGATTAGTCTGTGGCATTCTGTTAAACTGTTGCTTATGGCGGTCTCTGTGAGCTTCTCAGCGACATTCAGCCAGCCAGGTATCCTGCCTGCAGTAGATGGAATGTGGCAATGGAACGCTGGCTGCGCGTGTCATAATAGGCTCTGAGCCTTTATATACCTGTGCACAGCAGCAGCCACCTTCAGTCTGCTGCTGGACAGCCAGCAGCAGCAGCAGCAGGAGAGGTATGTAATCAGGAGCCCTCCTGCTAAGGGTAGACAGCTGCTCGTTCCACCCCACCCCCCGCCTTAATTGGTTCTCCTCCCTTCCAACGGTGTTGAGGCGGGTGGGAACAGCAGGGGGTGAAGGTGCTGTGTTTAAAGAGGTGGAGTTATGCAGATCTAAAACGCGTGGATTGCAGCAGCAGCAAGCCGAAAAGTGCAGGCATGTAAGGGATCTAGAGGTTGACAACATGTCTTCTTAACGGGAGTCCAGGAGCTCATCTCCACAAATGGACTTTTCAGGATCCTTGGGTGGCTCCGTAGTTTGAAACCAATTCTGGTTATCGCTTCTCGGCCTTTTGGCTAAGATCAAGTGTAGTATCTGTTCTTATCAGTTTAATATCTGATACGTCCCCTATCTGGGGACCATATATTAAATGGATTTTTAGAACAGGGAGATGGAAAAAGAGCTTGCTCTGTCCACACCACGCATTGACCTGGTATTGCAGTTTCTCCAGGACTGGTGCACCCCTTCTTTAATGCAGTTTCTAAAATCAGAAAGAATTGAATTCAATGTTTTTTGTTCATTTTGCTTGTTTGTCGGATTTTGGGATGGACTCTTTGGCTTTGCTTTTCTTCTCCTCATTGGATTTTTCATGTTCAAAGTTGCAGAAGCCAGATTACAAGCTCATTTTGGTTCAACTTCAGCAACTGTGCATTGCATTGCCATGTAATGTGATGCAATGCTATCTTTCTAGCTCTCCCTTTTTACTTCCTTTTGGATAAACAGACATATTAGGCAAGCATTTTGGAGCTTTCACCTAAATAACTACAGGTGGTGAGATAAGCTGCACAATATAATTGACCTTTCAGTATATTGTTGCACACACACCATCTATTTAGCAAATGCCCTTGTTATCAACAGCAGCCTTTTAAACTCACCTGAGCTAACAGGTATGTGCGCTGGTTACTCTGCTGCGCTTAAAATTTCTTTTTTGGTTTGCTACAATGCCTTTTCTGAAACGTTGTCTCCTTCTGCTGGAACACTGACTTCTTTCATTTAATGCCTGCAGACTATAAAAGAGAACCCAACCCAAAAAGTTTGGTTGATTAGTCTGTGGCATTCTGTTAAACTGTTGCTTATGGCGGTCTCTGTGAGCTTCTCAGCGACATTCAGCCAGCCAGGTATCCTGCCTGCAGTAGATGGAATGTGGCAATGGAACGCTGGCTGCGCGTGTCATAATAGGCTCTGAGCCTTTATATACCTGTGCACAGCAGCAGCCACCTTCAGTCTGCTGCTGGACAGCCAGCAGCAGCAGGAGAGGTATGTAATCAGGAGCCCTCCTGCTAAGGGTAGACAGCTGCTCGTTCCACCCCACCCCCCGCCTTAATTGGTTATCCTCCCCTCCAACGGTGTTGAGGCGGGTGGGAACAGCAGGGGGTGAAGGTGCTGTGTTTAAAGAGGTGGAGTTATGCAGATCTAAAACGCGTGGATTGCAGCAGCAGCAAGCCGAAAAGTGCAGGCATGTAAGGGATCTAGAGGTTGACAACATGTCTTCTTAACGGGAGTCCAGGAGCTCATCTCCACAAATGGACTTTTCAGGATCCTTGGGTGGCTCCGTAGTTTGAAACCAATTCTGGTTATCGCTTCTCGGCCTTTTGGCTAAGATCAAGTGTAGTATCTGTTCTTATCAGTTTAATATCTGATACGTCCCCTATCTGGGGACCATATATTAAATGGATTTTTAGAACAGGGAGATGGAAAAAGAGCTTGCTCTGTCCACTCCACGCATTGACCTGGTATTGCAGTATCTCCAGGACCGGTGCACCCCTTCTTTAATGCAGTTTCTAAAATCAGAAAGAATTGAATTCAATGTTTTTTGTTCATTTTGCTTGTTTGTCGGATTTTGGGATGGACTCTTTGGCTTTGCTTTTCTTCTCCTCATTGGATTTTTCATGTTCAAAGTTGCAGAAGCCAGATTACAAGCTCATTTTGGTTCAACTTCAGCAACTGTGCATTGCATTGCCATGTAATGTGATGCAATGCTATCTTTCTAGCTCTCCCTTTTTACTTCCTTTTGGATAAACAGACATATTAGGCAAGCATTTTGGAGCTTTCACCTAAATAACTACAGGTGGTGAGATAAGCTGCACAATATAATTGACCTTTCAGTATATTGTTGCACACACACCATCTATTTAGCAAATGCCCTTGTTATCAACAGCAGCCTTTTAAACTCACCTGAGCTAACAGGTATGTGCGCTGGTTACTCTGCTGCGCTTAAAATTTCTTTTTTGGTTTGCTACAATGCCTTTTCTGAAACGTTGTCTCCTTCTGCTGGAACACTGACTTCTTTCATTTAATGCCTGCAGACTATAAAAGAGAACCCAACCCAAAAAGTTTGGTTGATTAGTCTGTGGCATTCTGTTAAACTGTTGCTTATGGCGGTCTCTGTGAGCTTCTCAGCGACATTCAGCCAGCCAGGTATCCTGCCTGCAGTAGATGGAATGTGGCAATGGAACGCTGGCTGCGCGTGTCATAATAGGCTCTGAGCCTTTATATACCTGTGCACAGCAGCAGCCACCTTCAGTCTGCTGCTGGACAGCCAGCAGCAGCAGCAGCAGGAGAGGTATGTAATCAGGAGCCCTCCTGCTAAGGGTAGACAGCTGCTCGTTCCACCCCACCCCCCGCCTTAATTGGTTCTCCTCCCTTCCAACGGTGTTGAGGCGGGTGGGAACAGCAGGGGGTGAAGGTGCTGTGTTTAAAGAGGTGGAGTTATGCAGATCTAAAACGCGTGGATTGCAGCAGCAGCAAGCCGAAAAGTGCAGGCATGTAAGGGATCTAGAGGTTGACAACATGTCTTCTTAACGGGAGTCCAGGAGCTCATCTCCACAAATGGACTTTTCAGGATCCTTGGGTGGCTCCGTAGTTTGAAACCAATTCTGGTTATCGCTTCTCGGCCTTTTGGCTAAGATCAAGTGTAGTATCTGTTCTTATCAGTTTAATATCTGATACGTCCCCTATCTGGGGACCATATATTAAATGGATTTTTAGAACAGGGAGATGGAAAAAGAGCTTGCTCTGTCCACTCCACGCATTGACCTGGTATTGCAGTATCTCCAGGACTGGTGCACCCCTTCTTTAATGCAGTTTCTAAAATCAGAAAGAATTGAATTCAATGTTTTTTGTTCATTTTGCTTGTTTGTCGGATTTTGGGATGGACTCTTTGGCTTTGCTTTTCTTCTCCTCATTGGATTTTTCATGTTCAAAGTTGCAGAAGCCAGATTACAAGCTCATTTTGGTTCAACTTCAGCAACTGTGCATTGCATTGCCATGTAATGTGATGCAATGCTATCTTTCTAGCTCTCCCTTTTTACTTCCTTTTGGATAAACAGACATATTAGGCAAGCATTTTGGAGCTTTCACCTAAATAACTACAGGTGGTGAGATAAGCTGCACAATATAATTGACCTTTCAGTATATTGTTGCACACACACCATCTATTTAGCAAATGCCCTTGTTATCAACAGCAGCCTTTTAAACTCACCTGAGCTAACAGGTATGTGCGCTGGTTACTCTGCTGCGCTTAAAATTTCTTTTTTGGTTTGCTACAATGCCTTTTCTGAAACGTTTTCTCCTTCTGCTGGAACACTGACTTCTTTCATTTAATGCCTGCAGACTATAAAAGAGAACCCAACCCAAAAAGTTTGGTTGATTAGTCTGTGGCATTCTGTTAAACTGTTGCTTATGGCGGTCTCTGTGAGCTTCTCAGCGACATTCAGCCAGCCAGGTATCCTGCCTGCAGTAGATGGAATGTGGCAATGGAACGCTGGCTGCGCGTGTCATAATAGGCTCTGAGCCTTTATATACCTGTGCACAGCAGCAGCCACCTTCAGTCTGCTGCTGGACAGCCAGCAGCAGCAGCAGCAGGAGAGGTATGTAATCAGGAGCCCTCCTGCTAAGGGTAGACAGCTGCTCGTTCCACCCCACCCCCCGCCTTAATTGGTTCTCCTCCCTTCCAACGGTGTTGAGGCGGGTGGGAACAGCAGGGGGTGAAGGTGCTGTGTTTAAAGAGGTGGAGTTATGCAGATCTAAAACGCGTGGATTGCAGCAGCAGCAAGCCGAAAAGTGCAGGCATGTAAGGGATCTAGAGGTTGACAACATGTCTTCTTAACGGGAGTCCAGGAGCTCATCTCCACAAATGGACTTTTCAGGATCCTTGGGTGGCTCCGTAGTTTGAAACCAATTCTGGTTATCGCTTCTCGGCCTTTTGGCTAAGATCAAGTGTAGTATCTTTTGAAAAGGCAGTTTTGTCCTTGGGCTGCCCTAGTAAATTGATGCATATTACACACTGGTTTGGTGCACTTGTTAGTACGCCAGGTGGCTCATAGAGTTATCTGATGGAAAACATGGCCCTCCAGGATCGAAGTCACTAGGCTGGGTAAGTGTGAGGGCTTTGGAGCAATGTGCCCCAGGAGTAGGCGCCCTGGTGGGAGTCCAAGCTTACTGGGACTGGGAACCCCAGAAAGACTTGGCTTCGTAGCACGCCGCACCTTTGCCAATCATACTTTCTGAGCAACCCCCCCTATTCCTGGCCTCCGGGCTAGGAAGGGGAATTTTTATAAACCCGGTCGGAGGTCCGGTCAGCTTTGGGCTGAGAAACCAACACAGGCTCCAACTCCACTAGGGTGGCAGCCTAGATGGAAGCTGGCAGCACGAAAACGGCTCTTCTCCGGCTTCGGCTAGGGAGAGCATCGGAGATCCCTGACCCTCGCTGTGGCCTTCTGGCTCGGAGGGATGGGGATGGTTTATTGGGGACCCTCTCCTCCGGGAAGGGTCCACATGAATCCTCGCCTCGTGCGCTGTTTTGGTGTGACTTCGGTCACATTTTTCAGTGCCTTGGATGCAGCTTCAATCAAAAAATCTGTTCTTATCAGTTTAATATCTGATACGTCCCCTATCTGGGGACCATATATTAAATGGATTTTTAGAACAGGGAGATGGAAAAAGAGCTTGCTCTGTCCACTCCACGCATTGACCTGGTATTGCAGTATCTCCAGGACCGGTGCACCCCTTCTTTAATGCAGTTTCTAAAATCAGAAAGAATTGAATTCAATGTTTTTTGTTCATTTTGCTTGTTTGTCGGATTTTGGGATGGACTCTTTGGCTTTGCTTTTCTTCTCCTCATTGGATTTTTCATGTTCAAAGTTGCAGAAGCCAGATTACAAGCTCATTTTGGTTCAACTTCAGCAACTGTGCATTGCATTGCCATGTAATGTGATGCAATGCTATCTTTCTAGCTCTCCCTTTTTACTTCCTTTTGGATAAACAGACATATTAGGCAAGCATTTTGGAGCTTTCACCTAAATAACTACAGGTGGTGAGATAAGCTGCACAATATAATTGACCTTTCAGTATATTGTTGCACACACACCATCTATTTAGCAAATGCCCTTGTTATCAACAGCAGCCTTTTAAACTCACCTGAGCTAACAGGTATGTGCGCTGGTTACTCTGCTGCGCTTAAAATTTCTTTTTTGGTTTGCTACAATGCCTTTTCTGAAACGTTGTCTCCTTCTGCTGGAACACTGACTTCTTTCATTTAATGCCTGCAGACTATAAAAGAGAACCCAACCCAAAAAGTTTGGTTGATTAGTCTGTGGCATTCTGTTAAACTGTTGCTTATGGCGGTCTCTGTGAGCTTCTCAGCGACATTCAGCCAGCCAGGTATCCTGCCTGCAGTAGATGGAATGTGGCAATGGAACGCTGGCTGCGCGTGTCATAATAGGCTCTGAGCCTTTATATACCTGTGCACAGCAGCAGCCACCTTCAGTCTGCTGCTGGACAGCCAGCAGCAGCAGCAGCAGGAGAGGTATGTAATCAGGAGCCCTCCTGCTAAGGGTAGACAGCTGCTCGTTCCACCCCACCCCCCGCCTTAATTGGTTCTCCTCCCTTCCAACGGTGTTGAGGCGGGTGGGAACAGCAGGGGGTGAAGGTGCTGTGTTTAAAGAGGTGGAGTTATGCAGATCTAAAACGCGTGGATTGCAGCAGCAGCAAGCCGAAAAGTGCAGGCATGTAAGGGATCTAGAGGTTGACAACATGTCTTCTTAACGGGAGTCCAGGAGCTCATCTCCACAAATGGACTTTTCAGGATCCTTGGGTGGCTCCGTAGTTTGAAACCAATTCTGGTTATCGCTTCTCGGCCTTTTGGCTAAGATCAAGTGTAGTATCTGTTCTTATCAGTTTAATATCTGATACGTCCCCTATCTGGGGACCATATATTAAATGGATTTTTAGAACAGGGAGATGGAAAAAGAGCTTGCTCTGTCCACTCCACGCATTGACCTGGTATTGCAGTATCTCCAGGACCGGTGCACCCCTTCTTTAATGCAGTTTCTAAAATCAGAAAGAATTGAATTCAATGTTTTTTGTTCATTTTGCTTGTTTGTCGGATTTTGGGATGGACTCTTTGGCTTTGCTTTTCTTCTCCTCATTGGATTTTTCATGTTCAAAGTTGCAGAAGCCAGATTACAAGCTCATTTTGGTTCAACTTCAGCAACTGTGCATTGCATTGCCATGTAATGTGATGCAATGCTATCTTTCTAGCTCTCCCTTTTTACTTCCTTTTGGATAAACAGACATATTAGGCAAGCATTTTGGAGCTTTCACCTAAATAACTACAGGTGGTGAGATAAGCTGCACAATATAATTGACCTTTCAGTATATTGTTGCACACACACCATCTATTTAGCAAATGCCCTTGTTATCAACAGCAGCCTTTTAAACTCACCTGAGCTAACAGGTATGTGCGCTGGTTACTCTGCTGCGCTTAAAATTTCTTTTTTGGTTTGCTACAATGCCTTTTCTGAAACGTTGTCTCCTTCTGCTGGAACACTGACTTCTTTCATTTAATGCCTGCAGACTATAAAAGAGAACCCAACCCAAAAAGTTTGGTTGATTAGTCTGTGGCATTCTGTTAAACTGTTGCTTATGGCGGTCTCTGTGAGCTTCTCAGCGACATTCAGCCAGCCAGGTATCCTGCCTGCAGTAGATGGAATGTGGCAATGGAACGCTGGCTGCGCGTGTCATAATAGGCTCTGAGCCTTTATATACCTGTGCACAGCAGCAGCCACCTTCAGTCTGCTGCTGGACAGCCAGCAGCAGCAGCAGCAGGAGAGGTATGTAATCAGGGGCCCTCCTGCTAAGGGTAGACAGCTGCTCGTTCCACCCCACCCCCCGCCTTAATTGGTTCTCCTCCCTTCCAACGGTGTTGAGGCGGGTCGGAACAGCAGGGGGTGAAGGTGCTGTGTTTAAAGAGGTGGAGTTATGCAGATCTAAAACGCGTGGATTGCAGCAGCAGCAAGCCGAAAAGTGCAGGCATGTAAGGGATCTAGAGGTTGACAACATGTCTTCTTAACGGGAGTACAGGAGCTCATCTCCACAAATGGACTTTTCAGGATCCTTGGGTGGCTCCGTAGTTTGAAACCAATTCTGGTTATCGCTTCTCGGCCTTTTGGCTAAGATCAAGTGTAGTATCTGTTCTTATCAGTTTAATATCTGATACGTCCCCTATCTGGGGACCATATATTAAATGGATTTTTAGAACAGGGAGATGGAAAAAGAGCTTGCTCTGTCCACTCCACGCATTGACCTGGTATTGCAGTATCTCCAGGACCGGTGCACCCCTTCTTTAATGCAGTTTCTAAAATCAGAAAGAATTGAATTCAATGTTTTTTGTTCATTTTGCTTGTTTGTCGGATTTTGGGATGGACTCTTTGGCTTTGCTTTTCTTCTCCTCATTGGATTTTTCATGTTCAAAGTTGCAGAAGCCAGATTACAAGCTCATTTTGGTTCAACTTCAGCAACTGTGCATTGCATTGCCATGTAATGTGATGCAATGCTATCTTTCTAGCTCTCCCTTTTTACTTCCTTTTGGATAAACAGACATATTAGGCAAGCATTTTGGAGCTTTCACCTAAATAACTACAGGTGGTGAGATAAGCTGCACAATATAATTGACCTTTCAGTATATTGTTGCACACACACCATCTATTTAGCAAATGCCCTTGTTATCAACAGCAGCCTTTTAAACTCACCTGAGCTAACAGGTATGTGCGCTGGTTACTCTGCTGCGCTTAAAATTTCTTTTTTGGTTTGCTACAATGCCTTTTCTGAAACGTTGTCTCCTTCTGCTGGAACACTGACTTCTTTCATTTAATGCCTGCAGACTATAAAAGAGAACCCAACCCAAAAAGTTTGGTTGATTAGTCTGTGGCATTCTGTTAAACTGTTGCTTATGGCGGTCTCTGTGAGCTTCTCAGCGACATTCAGCCAGCCAGGTATCCTGCCTGCAGTAGATGGAATGTGGCAATGGAACGCTGGCTGCGCGTGTCATAATAGGCTCTGAGCCTTTATATACCTGTGCACAGCAGCAGCCACCTTCAGTCTGCTGCTGGACAGCCAGCAGCAGCAGCAGCAGGAGAGGTATGTAATCAGGAGCCCTCCTGCTAAGGGTAGACAGCTGCTCGTTCCACCCCACCCCCCGCCTTAATTGGTTCTCCTCCCTTCCAACGGTGTTGAGGCGGGTGGGAACAGCAGGGGGTGAAGGTGCTGTGTTTAAAGAGGTGGAGTTATGCAGATCTAAAACGCGTGGATTGCAGCAGCAGCAAGCCGAAAAGTGCAGGCATGTAAGGGATCTAGAGGTTGACAACATGTCTTCTTAACGGGAGTCCAGGAGCTCATCTCCACAAATGGACTTTTCAGGATCCTTGGGTGGCTCCGTAGTTTGAAACCAATTCTGGTTATCGCTTCTCGGCCTTTTGGCTAAGATCAAGTGTAGTATCTGTTCTTATCAGTTTAATATCTGATACGTCCCCTATCTGGGGACCATATATTAAATGGATTTTTAGAACAGGGAGATGGAAAAAGAGCTTGCTCTGTCCACTCCACGCATTGACCTGGTATTGCAGTATCTCCAGGACCGGTGCACCCCTTCTTTAATGCAGTTTCTAAAATCAGAAAGAATTGAATTCAATGTTTTTTGTTCATTTTGCTTGTTTGTCGGATTTTGGGATGGACTCTTTGGCTTTGCTTTTCTTCTCCTCATTGGATTTTTCATGTTCAAAGTTGCAGAAGCCAGATTACAAGCTCATTTTGGTTCAACTTCAGCAACTGTGCATTGCATTGCCATGTAATGTGATGCAATGCTATCTTTCTAGCTCTCCCTTTTTACTTCCTTTTGGATAAACAGACATATTAGGCAAGCATTTTGGAGCTTTCACCTAAATAACTACAGGTGGTGAGATAAGCTGCACAATATAATTGACCTTTCAGTATATTGTTGCACACACACCATCTATTTAGCAAATGCCCTTGTTATCAACAGCAGCCTTTTAAACTCACCTGAGCTAACAGGTATGTGCGCTGGTTACTCTGCTGCGCTTAAAATTTCTTTTTTGGTTTGCTACAATGCCTTTTCTGAAACGTTGTCTCCTTCTGCTGGAACACTGACTTCTTTCATTTAATGCCTGCAGACTATAAAAGAGAACCCAACCCAAAAAGTTTGGTTGATTAGTCTGTGGCATTCTGTTAAACTGTTGCTTATGGCGGTCTCTGTGAGCTTCTCAGCGACATTCAGCCAGCCAGGTATCCTGCCTGCAGTAGATGGAATGTGGCAATGGAACGCTGGCTGCGCGTGTCATAATAGGCTCTGAGCCTTTATATACCTGTGCACAGCAGCAGCCACCTTCAGTCTGCTGCTGGACAGCCAGCAGCAGCAGCAGCAGGAGAGGTATGTAATCAGGAGCCCTCCTGCTAAGGGTAGACAGCTGCTCGTTCCACCCCACCCCCCGCCTTAATTGGTTCTCCTCCCTTCCAACGGTGTTGAGGCGGGTGGGAACAGCAGGGGGTGAAGGTGCTGTGTTTAAAGAGGTGGAGTTATGCAGATCTAAAACGCGTGGATTGCAGCAGCAGCAAGCCGAAAAGTGCAGGCATGTAAGGGATCTAGAGGTTGACAACATGTCTTCTTAACGGGAGTCCAGGAGCTCATCTCCACAAATGGACTTTTCAGGATCCTTGGGTGGCTCCGTAGTTTGAAACCAATTCTGGTTATCGCTTCTCGGCCTTATGGCTGCGATCTAGTGTTGGTTTTACTGGCATTGGTTGTAGTTGGAAGGTGCCTGGGGTACCCCGCCTCTTGGCCTTGGGTTCGGGTCCCACTCTTGTAGTGGGGCTTAGGCCCTTGCTGCTATAATGAGGTGGGCTTAGTCCCTGGGCAACGGGTTGCGATCCCAGCTGTACAGTCCTAGGATTGTTCAGCGACTCCTTAGTTGCGGAAATCCCCCATTATTGGTTGCGGAAATCCCCGTTTTCCTGTTGCGGAAATCCTTGTTTCACCATGGATTCAGATCCAGGTGAAATTCCGACCTATGCCCGGTTACGGCATACGGTGCGGTTTTACTTCCATGAGGGAGGTAAAGATAACAGAGGTTTACGTTTTATTGTGGATGATCTTCTTGTGAAATTTTTTTCAATCCAGAAATCCGAGATCCTTGCAATCCAAGACTACCCGAAGCGTGGTGTATACGATGTCACATTCACTGAAAAAGGTATCCACCAAGATTTTTGCCGTAAAATGAATGATCCTGATATAATTTACCAGAGAAAGCCAATCTTTAAAGGTGTTAAAATTGTCGAACATGAATTAGATGTGATAAAAACTGTAATTGTTAAAATTTACTCTCCTTATACAAAAGAAAGCGATGTTATTTCATTTTTATCCAATTATTTCAGCAAAGTGGTAAGCCATGGAAAAGTTATGAATGAGTGCGGAGTTTGGGCGTGTAAGTGGAAATTTACGGTGACATGTATTAAGGACCCTTCAAGCCCGGGGGGCATAAGACTTCCCCCAGCACGTTTTAGAATTGGAAACACGAATGGTGACCTCTTTTTTAATGGGATGCTGGCATTCTGTAGGAAATGCAAAAAATACGGCCATTCTAACTGTGACATTACTTGTGTAGCCTGTGGGAGCAAAGACCATAAAACTGAAAATTGTACAACTGGAATTTTTTGTAGCAACTGTGTTTCCAGAGGTCATGCTTTTTCTCATTGTCCTTTTAGGAATACCTCAAAGAGAGCTCAAGCTGGGCAAACAGAGAGACCTTCACCCCCTGAACCAGAAAAGCCCTCACCCCCTGACCAACCCTCGGCTGGTTCGGACAAGCCCGCGGAGGAGAATGAGGGGGAGAGTATGGAAATACCGACCGAGGATGGTGAGCCATGGTGTACTGTTGGAAACTCGAAGCAAAAGAGGGAACGGCGTGGTAACCCACAAACAGAAACCCCTGCGGAGGGACCGAGGGTGGGTGCTACAGGCCAATCCTCACCTTCGAATCCTCCTGGGAATACTCAAGGGCGCGAACAGTCTGGGCCAAAAAAACGCAGGTTGCACGGAGTGGATAGGGCACCTAAGGAAGTACCCCCACCGGAACCCCCGGATGGAAGTGGGAAACCTCAAACGGTGCCTTTACAGGGTGAGGAGGTTGCCAATGTCCCACCCCCTTCAGAAATGGAGGGGGAGATGGAGATGGCTGACTCAGTGATCCTGGAAACTCCTGAAAATAAGTGGTCAACGTCTGAGACGCATGTGCTCGATACGATTCCCCCAGATGGTGCCTCGATAGGGGTCCAAATGGGGGTTCGTGAGCAAAGAGGCAGGCAATACGACCAAGCAGAGTTGGACAGAATGGAACAAGAGTATATCCTGGGAGGTCTACGGTCTGGGACACTAACAGATGAGGAGTCCTCCGTGACGGGCTCTCTGTTGACGATCAATGATCCCTCATCTCCTGGAATAGAAATATAAACCAGCTGAGGTAAGAGTTTGAAAGAATGCTAAATTTCCTTTTTTTCTCTTATGGCAGGGATTAGCGGTTTTTCTCTTAACGCTAGAGGGTTGAAAACTAAGACCAGAAGAGTTGCTCTCTTTGATTTTTTATCCTCTCTAACAGCTACAGTTTTCTTTTTACAGGAATGCTGCATCCCACACAGTTTAAATTATACAGAATATGAGACTGATTGGGCACATGGACCCTCAGTATGGTCAGGATCAAACGGGTCCAGGTCAGCAGGGGTCGCCATTCTTTTTAAAGGGAATGTTTTTATTGACTCTGTTCAAGAGGTTTTACCAGGTAGAATTTTATTAGTAAAAGCTTTTATTGATGGTTTTAAATGGCAATTTTTAAACTTTTATGGAGCCACAGATAAGCAAGAAAGAGCTGATATGTTGAATATGTTACCCTTATTTATTAATGATTCTGTCCCTCTTATTTTATCAGGAGATTTTAATTGCATTTTAGGTGGAGAAAAAAGGTTCTCAAGCTCCACAAGTAGGAATTATGATAAAACGTCTTTTATGTTAAAAAATGTCATACAAGATTTTAATTTAACAGATGTTTTTAAGGAGTGTAATAAAGACTTGCCTGCAGAGGAATGGGTAACCTGGAGCAACGTGAATTGTAGCTCCAGGATTGATTTTATTTTCTGCTCTAAAAATGTATTGCCTTTTAAATGTGAGCTTTTATCTAATGTTTTTTCTGATCACAAACTTTTATCCTTTTATGTGAAATGTAATGATTTTAAGAAAAAAGGAAAAGGTACCTGGAAGTTAAACATTTCCCTTTTAGAAGACCCCCAAGTTTTATCTGATTTTACTGAATTTTATTTACATTTTAAAAGAATAAGAGACCCCCATATCCCTATAAGTAGGTGGTGGGAAAAGATGAAAAAGAACATAAGAGATTTTTTTATGAAGGTTGGGGTCCAGAAAGCTAAAGAGAAAAGAGAATTTTATTGCCAACTCAACACTAGATTGGAGACCTTATATAAATTGAAGAGCCATGAGATTGAAGTAGATAAAGAAATTAGTGACTTAAAAAGTGAAATTCAGCATACCTTAGAACAGAGAGGTAAAGAGTTAATTTTCCATGCAAAGGTCCAACATGTTGAAAATAATGAAACCTGTTCACGATATTTTTTTAAATGTATGGTGAAAAATCGTGTTTTTATTGAATCAATGGAAGGTAAACAAGACATAGAGGGTATTTTAGCTAAAGTGCATGAATTTTATTCCGAGCTTTTTAACACAAAATCTGTTGATGACCATTTTATGAAAAGTACTTTGGATGAAATTACAACTGTTTTAGACCCTGTCTCACAAGATGTTTTATTACAGAGTCTAACTGAAGATGAGATATCTGAGACCATAAGAAGCTTTAAGTCTGGTAAAGTACCGGGGCCTGATGGTATACCCATAGAATTTTATAAGGTTTTTTATGATATTTTACAGGAGGATTTATTTTATGTTTTTAACGAGGTTTTTAATACAAAAACCCTACCGAACTCCTGGAAGAAAGGTGAGGTCTCCCTTATATACAAAAAGGAAGACAAAACGCAACTAAGAAATTGGAGACCTATCACCCTTCTAAATTGTGATTACAAAATAATGGCAAAAATTTGTGCAAATAGACTTAAAAAGGTAATAGGTAACATAATCCACCCAAACCAAGTGTGTGGCATACCAGGAAGGAGTGTTTGGGAAAATTTGAATCTAATCAAAGATGTAATAGATGACACAAAGTCGAGGGGAAGTAAGCTGGCAGTCCTGTCTCTCGACTTTGAAAAAGCATTTGATAGAGTGTCACACCAATTCCTTTTTAATGTTTTAGCTAAAATGGGTATACCAGAAGGTTTTTTATGCTCTCTCAAAGCATTTTATCATGGTTGCACTAGTAAGGTTTTAGTAAATGGTTTTAAGACAAGTGATGTGTTTTTAAATTCTGGTGTAAAACAAGGTTGCCCTCTGTCCCCCTTGTTATTTATTTGTGCCCTTGAACCCCTACTCAGTGTCTTAAGGAGAGACAAGCAAATCCGAGGCGTCCATTTGCCAGGTGGGGGAGGGCTAGAAGCAAAAGTTACTGGATATATGGATGATGTAGCCATAACATGTAAAGATGACCTGTCTATCCGGAAAACACTACGGCAAGTGGAATACTTCTGTGGTGGATCTGGTTTTAAAGTAAATTTTAACAAAAGCTGTATTTTAAATGTGGGGAATATGATTTTAAATGATGTACCGGTTCCTGAATGTGACTCTGTAAAGATTCTAGGTGTGATTTTTAACGAAACAAACAAAGGTAAAGAAAGCTGGGATCTTGTGGCACAAAAGGTAAATCAAAAACTATGTATGTGGAGGTTGAGGAAATTAACAATGGAAGGGAAGGTACTAGTTATAAAAATGGTAATTGTGCCTTTGTTATTGTACTTAAGTTTGGTGTTTCCCCCCCCCACACATACCTTTACGAAAATAATCAAAGCTTGTTTCACTTTTTTCTGGAGCTCCAAGATGGAGAAATTGAAAAGAGAGTTAGTGGTCAAGCCTAAAGAGAAAGGCGGTAAAGATTTCCCCGATTTTAGAGCTTTTGTTTTAATAAGATTTTTTGTTTTATGTTTTAATGCACTGTCGAAAAATAGTTATTGGTCATATTTCATCCGTTTTAACACAGGTTATTTTATGAAACGTCATGGATGGTTTGAAACAGTTTTAAGTTCCCCATATGCTCTTAATACACCAGAAAGCTATAAGATTTTAGGAACTATTGTAAACACGTATGACTTAAAAGGGAAAAGTGCAGAAGACTTAAGAGATAGCAAGATGATTTTAAATGGTTTCAAACAAAAGGAATCAATTGTACAGATTGGGAATTTTAATGATAATAAATGTACTGACATATGGAAAGTTATTAATGAACCCTATCTTTTTAATTCCCAGAAGGACCTGGCCTGGAGCTGTGTGCATGATTGTCTTCCATGTCGGGCATTCCAACACCGAAGAGGACTCGTGAGAACTGCCAGATGTCCAAGACAAAGATGCCTCGGAGATGAGACTGTTTTACATGTTTTATGGACTTGTCACTTTGCACGACAAACATGGACTACAATATTTCCTTTGCTTCAAAAAATGACAAACATTAAGGATCTTACTTTTGAAACTGTCTTATTTGGTCGTGTGGAGTGCCCCAACGCCAGCAAGAGGATCATCGCATGGAAGACAATCAGTACCATCAAAGAAGCTCTATGGAAGGCCAGGAACATCCTTCTTTTTAAACACGATGTTTTATCTGTGAAAGATGTTTTAGAGTTGGCTTTTAGTGAAATGTATATGTATTATTTATTGGATAAAAAGAGAAATGTAATTTTATCAAAACAATGGCTGGTAAAAGAATGGAACACAGCAATCTAAACACATTGTCTGTATTTTAATGTAATTTTACTGCCTTATTGAACTGAAATCAATTTATGTACGAATGCATTTTAAAATGTAATGATTTTATGTTCATATCTAATGTATTGTAATTAAGTTTTATCCAATAAACGGGTGTACCTATGTTTGGGTACATTCCAAGTCAAAAAAAAAATCTGTTCTTATCAGTTTAATATCTGATACGTCCCCTATCTGGGGACCATATATTAAATGGATTTTTAGAACAGGGAGATGGAAAAAGAGCTTGCTCTGTCCACTCCACGCATTGACCTGGTATTGCAGTATCTCCAGGACCGGTGCACCCCTTCTTTAATGCAGTTTCTAAAATCAGAAAGAATTGAATTCAGTGTTTTTTGTTCATTTTGCTTGTTTGTCGGATTTTGGGATGGACTCTTTGGCTTTGCTTTTCTTCTCCTCATTGGATTTTTCATGTTCAAAGTTGCAGAAGCCAGATTACAAGCTCATTTTGGTTCAACTTCAGCAACTGTGCATTGCATTGCCATGTAATGTGATGCAATGCTATCTTTCTAGCTCTCCCTTTTTACTTCCTTTTGGATAAACAGACATATTAGGCAAGCATTTTGGAGCTTTCACCTAAATAACTACAGGTGGTGAGATAAGCTGCACAATATAATTGACCTTTCAGTATATTGTTGCACACACACCATCTATTTAGCAAATGCCCTTGTTATCAACAGCAGCCTTTTAAACTCACCTGAGCTAACAGGTATGTGCGCTGGTTACTCTGCTGCGCTTAAAATTTCTTTTTTGGTTTGCTACAATGCCTTTTCTGAAACGTTGTCTCCTTCTGCTGGAACACTGACTTCTTTCATTTAATGCCTGCAGACTATAAAAGAGAACCCAACCCAAAAAGTTTGGTTGATTAGTCTGTGGCATTCTGTTAAACTGTTGCTTATGGCGGTCTCTGTGAGCTTCTCAGCGACATTCAGCCAGCCAGG